>NW_025336087.1:26519864-26720191 GCF_004798865.1 Varanus komodoensis | reverse complement strand
AGTCCAAACCATCTGAAAGAAAGACTGTTCTCAGCAAAGTGCGATGTGGAAAGTCTTATTCTAAGGATACACTAAACTTGCCAGAGAGAATATTGGGACTTCCTAATTCCCAGTGGGAAACTACAATGATGCATTTATTTTATTTATTATGCAGAACATGCACCTCACATGGTTTAATAATCCCAGGGCAGATAACATTACGATTAAAAGCCACAACAATGAAATAATACTGCAGTGCAATGCAATAAACATATGCACATAACATTTTTGCCTCAGAAAAGATTCCATAGGCCCTCTTCCACAATGGACATGGCATGTGCATTGCCATGAATCAAGGGGAGATTCTGGGACCACCATTCCCAGCCCAACATGACAAGAAAATATACTCACTGGGCATGTTGCTGCCACATTACTCTGTTCTCTCCCAAAATAGCTTAGTGAGGTGTTGAGGCACAGAAAGGATAAACAGGACTTTATAATTTTGCTTTTGAGATGCCTGTTCCCTTTCTTACTGCGTAATTAGCTGATTGCTTCATCCCTGTTAAGGAAAACATTTTGAGTAAGCATTAACATGGTATTGATCTTATACATTTCCAGCAGCAAAATGATCCCTACTAGCAGAAACAAATGCAGCAATGTTGCAGATGTGTGAATCAGAAAATCTTGAGCAGGCCAAAGGTCTCTAAATTCATACCTGAAGTTTGTTCCCACTTAAGTCTGCATTAGATGCAAGATTTATCTTTTCTTTTCTTGTCACATAAAAATATACACATTTCACATGAACATCTTTGAAATATACACATTCTTTTCCCATTGATTAAAGTATATACGAGCGGTCTTCAAAAACTTTCTGCACTTTTACATTTTACTGTTCATAAATATATTTTATATATTTTTGCTGATGGCATTAAAAAGTTGATACAACTCTGGGAAAAAATGCATCGCAAAGGAAGCCGACTATGTAGATAAGCCGACTATGTATGATGTAATTTGTTTTTGAAATTCTTAACAGAGTTTTTAAAAGTGTGGAAACTTTTTGAAGAACCCTTGTATATGCACATTTTTCAGAAGTGTACATTTTCTGTGTATTTTTTCAGTTATGCATACTGCATTTTTTTTTACTTTTCTTGGTCTGTGAGTCCCACGCTTGAAAACGTGCAGATGTCAAGTGCAACTTCAGCCTGAAAAATGTGAATTAGACGGATGCTGATCAAAAATGAATTTCTCAAACAAGCTGTAGTGCAATGGGTGCGGTGCCCATGGCTCCTCTGTCAGTACCCAACTAGCAGAGCATGGCAACCCAACCATGCTCTGAATCAGCTGTCTCAACAGGTGCAAAGTCAATCACAGAACATTCCATTATTCAAGGTTCATGGTGCAATGACGTGAAGGGTAGCAATAAATGAGAGCAAGCATAAGCTACAGTGCATTTAGGGCTCCGAACCCGGCTTCCCTAGGAGGTGCCTACTGCTGACTAAAGAGGGAGAGCTCTTCAATCTCCTTCTCTCCAAGCTGGGTCATTTTTTGAAGTCATGCTTTTTCCATCTGGTTTCCATATGAGCTTGAAATACTTAAAATGTTTATACATTTTTGTAATCTATACATTATTGTGCACATCTAGCGTACATTATAAGTTGAGAATGATTTTGAATGCATGCACACATTGACTAAAGGGTGTTTGTGCACATGGCGAGCAAACCCTGTTAATAGTTATAGATCAGTCACATTGAATTCTGGATATCAGGTCTATCCTGTTAAGTGCCTTGAGTTTGTTTACTGTCCTTCTCTGCCTAAAGAACCCAGAAAAATTTATTACTCATCAGATATTCTTGTTCATCCTTATAAACTTTGTTACTAGGTTGGGAGTTTTACTACTGTGAATTAGAACAGCCATCTGGTGTAAACAACTTAAAATCAGTACAACATTGTAAACATCACTGAAACCCTGTGAAAAGGTTATGTATTTAATACACCCATTCCAACTTGGAAATCTGCCTGACAAGGAAATTGATAGATTCTGATGCTTTACTTATGGGGACATGGAATTTTTTGAAAAGTTCATGTGTTTATGGAAAGTGGTTATTTGTTTGTTTGTTGCATTTGTATAAAGCATTAAGACCACAAATAGAAAAAAGACAAGATGCTACATAGAGACAACATGGCTGGGGACTATTGTAGGGACAGGATTGGTTGAATGGGAATCACTGGGACAAACTGGTTTGATATACAAGTACCTATTGTTATTTAATCCTGAAATGTTTCTTTTTAGGGATTTGTGACACTAAGAAATCTGGTTCAATTCTGAATGCATATTTTTGTTGGGTCCTGATATTTGCATGGATGGCAATTATTTCATTTGCTTTGGAAGGATGGATTTTGAAATTTGCATCAATGAGACAGGGCTTGTTAAACACAATGTCCCTCTCCATGCAAGTGCCCAGAGTCAGCTGTCTGCTATGTGTAGTCTTGACTTACCTCTTTTCTTATATTTTTCAGCTCTCAGGGAGAACCCTTACATGGAGTAGGAAACACCAGAAAACCAAGAAAGTGATCTTGTATATAGGCTAACTTGTACAAAATTGTGAAGAACCAGAGGAAAAACAATAGTAAGACAAAGAAGAAACCCCATTTGTGCAATTCAGAAGCACTGAAGATAATAGCTGTCCAATCCTGGCACAAAAGTTAGCAGAAGTATTGGCTAGCTGTGCAGTCACTGGAGGCAGAGGGGAAAGAGAATGTACATGCAAGCGAGAGGCCAATATGGACCTGCTGTGGGAGATGTTTCAGCACTGAGCCCAACTCTTTCTTCCTTCCAATGAGAAAAAGATTTCTTCCAATCCAAGGTCCAGCTGTACCTGTTATTGGACTTAGTAACTGACTGATGAAGCCTTGTGTCACATGCCCCATAGCTCTCTAACACACCCTTAGCTCTGGTACAGCCCCTAATGCCCCCACCAACAGACTGCTGACATTCGGAGAAACAACACCTCTGTAGGAATGTAGCAAGTGGGGGGGGGGGAGGAAAATTGCCCTGACACTTCCAAATCCCCCCCCCCCAGTTAAAGGGATGGTTTTTCTGGTGGGTAAGGAAGAAGATAGAAGTGGGTGTTTTTGTTTTTCCTTATGCTTTTTGGAGTACAATGAAGCACCTTCCCTGTGCTAAAAGCAAGGACAACCAATAGATGTTTTACAAAGCGATCCTACGTATGCTTACCCAAAAGAAAGTCCCACTTAGGTAGGTGCGCTCAGGATTGCAGCTTTAGCTGATGACTAGATGCCATTTAATAAACAACTTGAGCAAATCTTATTTTAATCTACTCCTAGGTTAAAAAAGCTGGTTACTTAAAAAAGAAAAGAAAATGAAGTCTAATTATATCCAGGTTACATTGTTTCATATTTTTGCCAGATGTTGACAATTATCGCGGGACTCAAAAACTGGCTGAATAAAAACTAATAAATAATACTGAATGACACTAAATTACTTAAACTTCTGTATGGATGTCCTCTTAAGATATTGCTTAATAACAACAAACTTTTCCATACCATTACAGGAGATGGCTATCTTAAATTCTTTTTCACTCTGTATATCTCCATAAAAGAAACGAGTGCCTTCAGTCTTGCCAGTTAAAAGTTGCCCTTGCTGATTAAAATGACCCCCACCAATTAAACAACTATAGCTTTCCTTGCTCAGTGTACTGATTAAAGCTTACGGCTCTGCAAGCCATTTATTGACAGCCAGGTTGGGTGTAATGATGTCCATGCTGCACGTGGCTTTTCAAAAATGCATTTGGTTCTTCAAAATGGCACAAGTTCATGGTCAAATCAATGAATATTAACCAGTTTCCTTCATCAGGTTCATTTCCCAGAAGCTCTAACACCAGAGTTCTCAAAGGCAAGATGTAGCCCGATGACAGTTTTCTGTCTACCTCTTTGTGGTACATATTTGGGAGTGCAAAAAGTAACTGAGGAAAATGCAGGTATTTTTTTCTCCTCAGGCAGATGGAAGGATTTTATTTTACACATGACAAATCAGAAAATATATCTTTGAACCTTCTTTCTGATGTGACTTGCTATATAGCTTAAGATAGGATTCTGTTTAATGACAATTCATCACCCACTTGGACATGAAATACAAGGATCACGTGAAGCTTGGACTCTTGGCCATATTTACTGCAGTGATTGACGTATGGGACAAAAGCACAATCTTCACGCACAGATTGGACTTTGATGGAGCCTTGGCATTGGACTCCAGTTCTGTGTTTCTGCCACTGGGCATCCATGTTGGGTGTTGCACTGTGCTGGATCTCTGATGGTGGACACCTGCCATGGATCAGCTTCCATCCTAAAGCACCAGGTGAAATGAAAAATAGTGGCAACTGGGTGAGAGAGAAAAAGAGTGGCTGGCTGCAATGGAAGCAGTGTTGGGCTATGATCCAGTCATGGTAGGGCCTCACGGGTGGAGTGGGCCATTTGGAAACAGGCCTGGCCATCTAGTTTCAGTCATGCAACCATTTCACACTGGGGACTGTGCTGAGCTCACAGTCTTGAAGGGCTTTAACACTAGGAAACAGAGAACAGTTATAAGACAAAATAAGAATCAAGGCGAACCTATATCCAGGGCTTAAATGAAAGCCAAACCAAAACCTATTAAATGTAAAATTAAATTACTTGAACTTCCTAATAGCTTCCATAAGTTAGATATGGCATGTTAGCATTATTCAAGATAAGCCATTCTCATGGTTTATTTTTAACATGGGTGAAAACCAGGAAGTATTAGAAATCTTGCTAGGAAACCTACATTTTTTGAGAGATTGCCAATCTGATTTCTCAATCAAACAGGTTCAGCAAGATAAATTTATGTAAGATTAAAATAAGCATCCAAACTTAAGAATGCTTACTAAAGTGAATGGAAGTATGGTGCTTTTTTAGACTCACACATCAGTAGTTAAGAGACTATCTTGTTTCGGTTGATTTTTACAGAAAATTGCTTTCCCCTGCATCAGATATTTCTAACCTAACCAGAGAAACTTGCCTGACTGAGAATTTTGAAGCAGCTGAAAATCAGATGGCTTTTTAACTATACTCTGTCTACTGGAAGAATCTTGCAAGCCATTCTGAAGGTTAAAAACAAGCTTTTAAAGTATATTCAGATATTCCTAAAATGTTATGTTTATTAGAACTTACCCAATAAATATCAATTTCAGTTGCAAATTTACAGTGTAATCTTGTGTGTCTACACAGAACTAAGTCTTGCTGAGCTCAATAGATTTATTCCATATAAAAGGAGAGGAGATTACAACCTTAAACTATAATTTTGATCTATGATAATCTTGATTTGATAAAACTAAACTATGGTATTATCAAAGCTGCAATCCAATACCCACTTATTTAGTATATGTTTAGTGGAAAAAATAATTGTTAGAGTGACAGACCAGGGCTTTGCTGGGATTTAAAATCTCATATGTAAATTTGACTTATAGTAACATTGTGCAAATGTGCCTACGCATTTTCTGAATACGTCAAAAGGAGAAAATTCTGCACAGGTTCCTCATTCTCTGGTTCTCTGATGCCATGTTTCCACATTTCCCAATTCTTCAGCTAAGTGGTTGGTGTTAGTATGAAAGAGGTGGCACAAGTGTGAATGGAGAGGGCAGACACTGCTAGTGAAACAGACCATTGGGTCATCCAATCCATTACTGCATTCTATGACAGGCAGCTGTTCTTCAGGAATAAGCTGTGGAGATCATTCCACTTTGATTAGTGGAGGTGGATGGCGTATGTGATATATCACATGCACTGTGGTTGAGCTAACAGCCTCTCCACAAGCTTCTCCTCAAAGACATATGCAACATGTTCAGATCTTTTAGTGTCTAACTGATAGGCTGTCATAGGCAACTTCCCTGTCATATGGTGTGGTAGCAAATTTTAAGGATGCTGCTGATTTCATATAAGGAAAAACTAAAGGTTGGAGGAATATTCCATCAAGTAAGCATGTTCTCTAGCATAGTCTAAATGGCATTGCCCAGGTATGGGTTTCCACTTTAACTGAGGGAACCAGGCATCTATTTCAGTACAAAAGTGCCAGATTATTATTCCTTCGAAATATAAAGCTGAAGATAAAGTGTATGGAGTGATATCAATGTGCTAGATGATCACTGTTAACTTGAGGATATCTTCACTTTCCTGCTAAGAAACAAAGCCTTTGTGGGTTGGACCAAAGTGGAGAAAAGGAAATGTTGTCCCATAGCTCTAATTTCAGTGGATCCATGCATCCATCTCATGTGTGCAGTCCTGAGGGTTTACATGTATCTTCATGTGAATGCAGCTTTGCTATTGATTTAGATTATTCATTAACCCAACTGCTTTTTATAAACTAATTCCCCCCCCACTTCACACACACACACAAGTTTCTTCTGAAAAAGCTTGGTGCCAAAATATTCCTTGGGAAGGAAAATAAACAAAAAGATACCTTAAAATAGATGTGTCCATTTTAAGAACATTTTGCACGAATTGTAGTTTTTTCAAGACCTTTGTTAGCTCCATTGACCCAACAGCTTCCTACATTCATTTGCATTTTAATTATCTCTTCTAAAGTCACTAAATGCATTCCCTGTGATCATTGCATGGTGTCCTTGCTGCACCATTTGACACATGCTTAAGAACAGTGATCTTTAATTTGCTTTTTAAAAACTGTTTCCTTCAAATACAATTTTGTCTAAAATATCAACATGGGTGAAAAGATTAAAAGAATACTATGAATAAAGCAATTAATTCTGACATCAAATTACAGAAATGCCACACTATGAAGTCCATTGCTGTACTGAGCAGGAAATAAAAATAGATGGGGGGAAAAAGACACATCACATCCACATCACAATATACTAATTAAACTCCTGTGGTATCTGGGTTTATCGACAGCTACTGGAAAGCATTTTATTAAGAATAGGAAACTGTTCAGATACACTGAAAATAATATTTACCTTGAAGCTGAGAATCTAGCAAGAATTTAGATTGCATTGTGAAGTCTCTGACAGCTGAGGTACTTCTGAGTAACAGTTTCATTCTTTCCCACAAAGAATAATATTTATTATTAAAATATAAACCATGTACTATATCCAGAGAGCTTCAGCTATGGGCAGTATACAAATGTAATAATACGGCCACCAGTTTCCTCTATGATATTTTGAAAGTGTTGCATATCCCAGTGACTTTTTATCCAGACTGCTTTTTGTCAAATAAGTAGCAAAATTAACTAATCTGCCTCATTGAATTGCAATACACAATTACCTGGAAGTTGGAAATGTTTGAATAGGTTGCACTATATGCAGAGTATGGAGTGCATTGTACTGATCGGCCTGCATAGGACTGAAATGTATGTGTAGTACCTTAAAGGAGTCATAAACTCCAGTGTGCTAGCCTTGAGCAAGTGTGTTCATGCTCTTGAACTGCAGTGCTAAACCTGTTTATTTGGCACTAGATGTCATTGAGTTAAGTAAGATTTATTCAAGGACATGCAGCCTGACAGTTGGCTTTGCCCCCAAGAGCACGTGCACTGGATACTGAGAACATACAACTGAAGACAGATGAACACATGAGCAGCTGGCCAGGACACCAGGGTTCCTGCTTTTCACATGATATTAATAGCCACTCTTTCCAGGTTGTTCAAGGTATGAATGGTAGAACCATGTGTAATAAAGTGCAGAAAAGGGCAGTCTCTGGTCCACAGACCTGTGGTGCCAATATCGCCTATGGGCGACCCCCAGCAGGCACCACTGCTTCTCTCCTGAAGTTTTGCTCTCCTGCCTGGGAGGAGACCACTCCTATGCCATCCCCGCAGAAGGTCCATATCCACTGAACCAGTTCCTGAAAGCCCTGGCCAGGCCCATGACCACAACAGTAGTGTCCTAACAATTTCAGTACTGGCACGGGGGGTGGGGGGCAGTTCAGCTCCATTAGGGCCTGCAGGACCCAGCTCCTGAAAGCCCTGGCTATGTTCCTTCTCATAACTTTATCAGGAGGTAGCAGGGAGAATTTTAAAGGGAAGTGCATAGGTTGGACGATGCCCTGGAAGAGGATGGTGCTTTGGGTCAAGCCCTTCTCCTTGTCCTCCTCCAGCCTGCTAGACTGGTTAGGTGGGTGCTTAATATGGCCCTTATACCAAAAGTGGCATATAGAGCTATGCACATAATTAGTATTTATTTATTAGGTTTTTACCAGGTTGTTCCTTAATAATTTCTTCAAATTGTAAAAAACTAATATTATGATCAATAATATAACAGAACAGTGTATGAACAATTATTCATCGCTAGTTGGCAGTTAGTGGATCACTGTGTGAACAGTGAGTGTAGACAGAATGCTGGACTGCATGTACCCTTAGTCTAATCCATGAATCATTCTTACATTCTTATGTCTCCATTTTATGGCTTATCAGATGCTGTCTGTGGGCATAGGTTTGCTCTCTAAATTTGTTCTACCATAGTCAAAGTCAGTCATAACTAATTTATATCCTATTGATTCTAATTGAGCTAATGTGTGACTAAGTTAGAGTAGCTCCAACACATAATTCTCCCTCAAAATATATATTCTTAATGGGTTTTGTTTCATTCTTGGAGCCAACAAATGCATCAAAACATTGGGTAAGTATGGAAGCCATTAGATAATGGGCAGAGCAGTCTTTACTTTTGGAACAAGTTATCTGCAGTAAGAAAAAAGAAAGAATGAGAGAAATGTTCATTCACTTTGCATTTTAATTCAACCTTACCTAATTTTGCTTTAACTTAGTTATTTGTTCACATAAAAAACTTCAATTTTCACAGTGGTGTTCACCTATCAAAATAGCCAAAATATGGACAACTTTTTGTTTCTGCTCCGTGTAATGTGTGATGCCTCACAACATTCACAGCTAAATTGGATGTATTATTCTAAATTGCAATACTATGCATGTCTATGCAGAAGTAAGAACTAGCAAACTCAGTAGGGCTTACACCTATGTACTGTATACAGAGTTGTAGCTGTTGCCAAACTATTATTCTGTGACTTGAGAAAACGAATCAATATCACTTTCAGAACCATTACAATACCTGCAAAATCAATACAGCAACAATGGAGTTAGCTATAAGGAACTGCCTATAATCCTGAATTAAATTGCAAATAGAAAAGAAAGGGATAAGAAAAGACAGAGTAGGTTTTCCAGAATAATTATAAAGATTAAAGGAGTGGAATCCTTCATTCTGTTATTCCTAGAACAATTGAGGATAAAATGATCATTCTAAAATGTTTTCACTAAAGTTCACCTGGAACTGTATTTTTAAAATTTCAAGTGTAGCAAGACATAATGCACTGGATGTAGAAAAGCAAATTACATTTTGGAATGCTATAATTTAGAATTAATTTGAGATCAAAAGGATTTAGCAACTACTACTTTAAAGAGAAACACAAAGCTCAGATAAAGCATGTGCTAATGCACTTGAGACTTCAGAAACTAAATGAGAAACTTCATATCTGAATATTTCCCCATGTAAATTTTCCAGCAAACGGAAAGCAGGAGCAGTGTGCATCCGCTTTCTATATTCTATTAAAATACTGATATAAAGCAGCTCACTTTATTTGTATGGTGATCAGATGGCAGTGAAAGTTTGTTTTCTCTAAGCTAAAAACAGATACAATTTTGAGCTTTCCAGCAATGCTCATGATAAAAGGTCACAGCTAGGCAGGGAGAAGGACTAGACCAGAGGGAACGCAGATTTGTGTAGCTTTGTAACTCACAGCTCTAGTTCCCAGGTGAGCTGGCTTCATAGTACTTTGGGGAAAGATGTTGAAGGAATAACAGAGTTGAGACACAAGGCTTTGCAAGTTTTTACCTTTGCACATGCTCTCTTCTAAGCAGCCATGCTGAAAGAGTTTCTTGTGGTGTTGGTGGTGGTGTTTTGGCTCTTCTGATTTCAACTTTTCTGCATTCTCGTGTAGACCAACCCCTTCCTAAAATCCTAACCCTTGAATACTTGTAAAAAAACAAACATATTTATCCTGTTTTGTTTATCTTGAGTGACAATTATTAGGTATACAGTTGTTCGGTCCAGCACCAACAGCTACATTATTCTGGCATGACTTGCATTTTATTCAGGTTCAGCATCACTCGTAGGAATACATATAATAAAGTAATATTACCTAATGACTGGGGATAGAAGTAGCTGAGAGTACTGTGTTTAGTTTTTCTACTGTGGGTCATATAGCTCTGCAGCCTCCCAGGCTGCACACACTTCCTGATTGGAAAAGACCTGTGGCTGGAATTGCCATGCAACTTTTTCCCTGGGCTTTATGTGAAGTGCAGGAAGTGGAAGAGGCTACAGACTGCCAGAGAAATGATCATTCTATGAGAGGCAGGGCTTGGCCACCTCTGTGTAAGTCAAGTGCAAGAAATCTGAAACCAGCCCTTGAGAATATCTCCAACATTTTCTTTCCCCTTGAATGTAATTTTTGAAAGCAATTCATTGCCTAATTTTGAATGAGAATAATAAAAAAAGTGTGGATGATTGCTTTTTTTACACAATACTAATCTATATTTCTTTCCTCCACATTATATACCAAGTGATCAAATATCTCTTCCTCATAAAAATTAAAATGATATTCAGGTATGGACACAGGATAAATGGAAGCATGCTCTGGATATGAAGCAACCCATGCAGAAAGAACACACGTGCTTCTAAGTATGCAGATTTTCAGCTGAAAATGTATCATGTTCAGCAACATGAGTGTTCACAGCAGACATTTCTGAAAAGCAAAGGAGTTGCTTGTCATTTTTATTTAAAGATATGCTCAGAAGTTCAGTGTATTGGCTTTCAAAAAAGTTTGCTCATATAACATTTCAAGATGAGCCAAATTGACGCATTAGTTGGTATATATTTACAAGGCTTGCTTGGACCAACATTGCAATCTTGTCAGTGTCCAAGTGAATTTCTTTTAGTCATTTGGCAGTATATAATGAGGTTTTAAGCAGGTCATTCTTTTCTTTTAATGTTGTTGCTTGTTCGTTTTGGATAGATGTGCATTTCTTTCTTGTAAGCTTAAATGTTTTTATGATCTGTTTTTTCTATTTTTAAAGTGTTTGCTGAGACAGCTTTGGCCGTTGTGTGTTATAGAAACAAAATAAATGAAGCTGCATGTTCAATTTACATGCATACATATTAAAGACAAGAGAGGCTGATCATTTTAGCCTGATCAAATGACCCTAGAATCCTCCCAGGCCTTGAGGAGGAATCTTGAACTTCTGGCTTGCTTACCACCACTTGCTGTATTGTCTGAACATGGACAAACCGAGAGGAATTTCACATATTGTTAATGGAGAGAGACGCCTTGAAGACACAGCTTATGAAGCCTTAGTCAAGATTCAGTTATATCTTTTGGCTTAATGGTTTTGGTAAAGGCTTCCCTTGTTCACTTAGCTCCATAATTGTTATTGGTGCTCTGTGGGGACTGGACCTGTTCCCACAAAATACAGCAGTCCAAAGTGAAGTTTTCAGACTCTGCATCTGAGCCAGTCCAAGCCATAATGCTTAGCTAAAATATCAAGATTCGTGAACTTTGAGATAAGCCAAGTGGCTGGTAAGAACCAGACCACCTCTTTTTCAGGGGCAGGCACTGGGGAGCAGGAAAGGGTACGATGCAGCATGATTTGATCAGAACAATGGTTCAGTGTCAAGTCAAACAATGCCTGGTGTTCCCTCTATCTGTTCCACAAGCAGAAAGAATGCCCTAAGGGTGGTGCCAACTCCATTTTGTAGGGAAAGGAGGCAAAAGTTCAGTTTGGTAGCATTACAGGCAACTCCCCAAAATGAGAAACTCCCCAAATGAGAAAGTCTTAATTTGATAGATGTCTTTTGCTAATAGATGTCTCTTGCTAATGACTTATGACAAAATAGAGATTGTAACTAGAAGCTTCTAATCATGATCTGATGAGAAGGAAAAAGGAGAGAGGCTGGGGGAAGAGAGGATACTGGATTGGGGGAAATCCTTGAATGAAATGGAGATGGACTGAACTGGACTGTGGACAACTGAGAATTCCATACTGCAAATTAAGATTTGCATACCCATTTATTCTTCAGAAATAGATAAATAATAAAGCCGTATTAAAAAAAAAAACAAACCATCAGCACTGAGGAAATGATGCTACTTTGGTTCCCCCCCTCCCCAGCTTTTATCTAAGTTAAATAAAAAGTATTATTGGCATTCTATTAATAGTTAGTAAGGGGGTATCATATGGGGATATGGAATATGCAAAAGTAATTTATCATAAAATCTTGCATCAATGCAAATGCACAATTGTCACAGAGCTACAAAAAACTTGATTACAATTAGCATATAATAATTGCACCATGCTCTAGGTTTCATTACTATCTAATATCTAAACCAGAATAAGCAAAGCGAATGAAAGAAAAAGCCTTTTGAGGCACTAAGTTGAATGTGTTTAATCAGGACAAGCTTTAAATAGAAAGCAAAGCCTACTCGTTTTATACAGTGTAATGAATTTCTTAATATCTTTACAGTGAAACAATGTGGTCTAGTTGCAGTCATGTGTTTCAGCAACCTCACTTAGGCCACAATTCAGGGGAACAACAAAGCATGCAATTAGCTCTAAGCATTCATTAAAAGTCACTGGATGCCTCCCATGTTTAAATATAGGGCATTATGCACTCAGTTTGCATGCACAGAATCTGAAAAATGACCAAACCATTCAAACTTTTCCTTTAGCTTTCCCCAGATGTGGTGGGTTGTAGCCGTCCTGGCTGGGTATGATGGGAGTTGTGGTTCAACATAGCTGGAGGGTACCACTTTGAGAAAAGCTGTTTTAATTTATGTTGGTCTACATATTTTGTATCTGAATATCTAGATGAGATTTCCCCCACCCCCAGGTATGGTATAATCAGGAGTCAGTCCCAAATGAGGACGGGATGGAATAGTGTGCATTTTTAAACTGGATTTGTTAGAATAATATTGAACTGGCACAATACAGAAGATCTTGCTTATTATTCTTCAGAGCTGTGGCAGATAATGAGGACTGTGATGGTGATGGTGGTTTGGTCCTGTTTCACCATTTGTTGGCCAGCAAATGAAAGCCCAACTTAACAGTCATGAAAAGAAGGTCTACCTGAATTCTTGGAAGAGGGAGTTGTTGCCTATCTTAACCTCATATAAAGTGACAGTGAGTTTTGTTTTTCCTTTACTTCTTAAACTTAAAAATGTGGCCATGTGCCACCCCCAGTAACACAAAGCTCTGAGGCATGCTGGAAACTTCTTGTCCAGTACCATCAGCACGGACTGGCAGTGGCTCCCCATTTCAGGAATGGGGCTTACTGGATTGCTTGAGGGTTCAACAACTTCCACATGCAGCAATCATGCAGGGGTTGTTTGGCCCCCTGTGGCCAGGCAAATGTGGGCACCAGAGCACCAGAAGGGTGGCTGACACATGGCACAGATCCTCAGGGATAATTTAACCCATGGTGGGCTGCCATGTCATGTGAACCTGGGGAAAGTGCCTCATGCCTCATTCTCCCCGCGCATTCCAGGAAGTGTAACTACGGGAAGTGGGAGAGAGAGAACTGCAGCTCAGCGACAGAGTGCACTGTTTGCATGCAGAAGGTCCCCTGCTCAAGTCGCACCATTGCCAGGTAGAGTTGGGAAAGAACAATGTCGGTTCTACTGTGTCTTGGGGACTGCGGTGGCTTATTATGTCATCCAGATCTGGATGGCACAAGCCGTTGTGCTGCAAAAGCCAGAACCAGAGAGTTGCTTTGCAAGAGTGGCCCGCAGCTACTCATGCCAAATGGCTAGCCAGGGAATACCACTGACAGCTCCTGTTTTGCAAGGCTTTTGGAGGTCTCTCATTCTGTCTACTTTCTGCCCTAAAGATCTTGGGCTCCCTCTTCATCCTCCCATGTGCTGCAGAAATGTCCCCAAGCTGGTGACGGTTGTGGATACTTCCTTAGCAAGTGGTAAAGTGGGGAGGGGGGTGAGTGCTGCCTGCCCATCATCAGGGCCAGCTGAAGTGGGCATCCCACTGGGAAAGCTCTCTCTAATAAGCCGGAATGAGCAAGAGGGTGAGTGGGGAATGAGGGGGCATCCATTGGCTGGCACTGCCTCCAATTGGTCACTTGCATGTGTCAGGGGGCAATCCCCTGAATGGCCCCGCTCCATTCTGCAGTGCCACCCAGCTGATTTCTCCCACTTTTACCTGAGCACGGCTAAGGCACTGACCTTCTGTTCCAGCAGCTCCCTCTGGAGCAGGAGACAAGGTTGTCTTCCCAGCTCCCTCGTGCCCTCCACTCTGCTTCAGGGCACCAGCCCTGTTTGTACAGCAGAGACAACTTGATAGATGCAGCAGGCCTCACATGGCTCACAATCGTGGCTGTCAAAAAGAGGAGCCTCAGAATATGGCAGGCTAGTACTGGCTGCATCTATGCTGTCAGCCATAAGGGTTTGTGGTTATATATGAGAACTGTTAGGGCTTATGGTTTCCTGATGAAATTACAGCTTCCATAGTGTGATGGAACAGAGCATGATGGGCCAGTTAGGGGTTGATTAACCTGCAGGGATTTGGGGCACGGGCAGCCACCATTTTGACTATGCAAGCTATGGCAGGTGTGCTGTGGCTTGTCACATACATCATCCTACAGATCCCTGAATAAAGGTATGCTGGGAAATAACATCCTGATGGTGAATAAATCAGGCAAAGTGCAAGTCTGAAATGAAACAGCACTAGAATGTCTATCACTTTCAGTACTTGATAAGAAGAACAGGCATGCATGCATCAGAAGGAAAAAGAAATTATTTCAGAGTCATAACAGAACAAAGAGCAAAGAGATGCTGATACAGAAGTTGAGGATTGATATAGCTGTTTTATCTTGCTTCGGCTGGAGTGGATGAACTAAGTGACTCTGGGCTGCTGTATAATAGATTGGCTAAATATATTTATGGATACATCAGTTACGTGAAGACATTCTACATGAAAGATAGAAAACTTCAAAAAGGTGATTGCAGCAAAGAAATGAATTTGCTGACAGAGAAGCTTGAACCTAAGGAGGAAAACACATGCAAAGCAAGTGGAGAAAGGAGTATTATACCAGAAGAGGAGTCTGCTAAATATGTCATGGTGATCAAATTAGGAATTGCACTGTCTCAGGCAGCTTTTCCCTGCCTTGATATTCTGAATGTCATCACCCTATCCAGCATATCAAATGGGATGTGTGAGAGCATGGGAAATGTAGTCCAGTAACTCATAGTAACTGAGGATTGGAAAGATCCATGCACCCCTTCCATGGATTGAAGTGGGTGGGGAGACATTTTGACTCATGGACAAAACAGAGGAAGCAACATTTGCTGACTTCTCTTCCCTCCACAGCTTCCTACCCCTGTGAAAACCTGAGCCAGAACATTTTAAGACACAATGGAAGAGTAGACGAGGCTGCAGTAGGGGCTGGTGAGGGAATGGAAAATTGACAGACATTACCTCCACCTTTATCTCAGCAGTGCTGCTCTGAGGGAAATTCTGCTTGAGAAAGCTACCCCAGTGACACCAACCCTGGATGGAATCCACTGTGTTTTGCTTCACTTTTTTATTCATGCGTAGTGATGTGAAACGATTTTGTTGGAATTTGATTTACTTTAAATTTATCTCATTCACAATCCTGAAAATGGACATAAACAACAATTTTCTGGTAAAGCTTTCAGGGTCTATAACTTGTGGTCATGCTCAAAATGTGCACAGTGTTTTTAAATTTGGATGCCCATGCTGTAGTCTATTGGGGGAAAGTAACAGATTTTGGGTGTGCAATCTGAAAAATGCACACTGATATGTGCATTAGGTTGAAAAAGCAGCATCTTGTTGAAAAGAAATAAAAACACTTACGTTTGGGAAGAAAACAAGCCAAAGTAAAAATAACAGAAGCTCAACGAACTCCGACTTTGATGGTTCTCTCATCTGTATTTGTAGTAACATTTGAAAAGGAGCCAGTCACTTTCCCTTTTTCATTCTCCCCTTGCATATTGCACAATATTCTAGACTTGAGTTATTACAGCCATATGAAATTTAAATGTATACTGTATACCTGTATTTCATTAACAAGTAATCCCTGGGTTGTCTATAAATAATGCTGAGTCAATAAGCAGTTAATGCTACCGAAACTGAAAATAATGTTGAACTGGATTGGCATGGCACTTATTTAAAAAGGGAAATGTAAAGGTTGCTTGATGAGTATCAAGAGGCTTTTCAGTTCTAACAAGAGGTGTGATATCAGTTAAACTGTGTGACTCCTTGACAAGGAAAAGAAGGGTGGCAGGCTCAGACTGCGCTTAACACCAGTTTAACCAAGTCTGGAAATAAGCTAAAGAATTTTTACTAGCTCTCTTAAATATTAGTAATAGTAGTAGTAGTAGTAATAGCAGCTGTGGCAGCAATAATAACAATAAATAATAATAGCCAGTACTATTCAAACTCTAAGCTGTCAGTCTTTCCAAATGAAAGCATTCCCTGACTCTCGCCTGTTTGCACACAAACTGCAGAACCATCTACTTCTTCAAAACTTGCGCATATTCCCTTTGAATCTGTTCCTTCCCTGGGGCCTGAGCATAGCTTGTTGAATCTCAACAGCTCTATTTCTTTTCTTTCCATCAGCTTATTTTCCTTTGTAAAGACTTAACTACCGTATCCCATGTGTCCCTGACACTACTACTAATTTCTCTCCCAAATGTTCTGTAATAGAAGGATATATGAATGCGTGATGTTTGGGCTCAGCCAGATTCTTCCTAAGTTGCCTCACTGCATGTCTCTGTTTGATTTGTGTCAATGGTTAGGATCTGTTTATTTTGTGACCAAACTGAATGTGAAAGTTACACCAAACATTTGTAAACTAAAGTGAAAATGATGCATTTTTAAAGTTGTACAATTGCAACTTTTTCCTTGCAAAATTTGAATTGTTTGCAAATATGAGTGGATGTTCTAGAACTTTCCTGCTTGGTTTTGTAGCTGGCATTGTGAACAGGCCTCTCTTTCATAACTAGAAAGCAGTAACAAAAGTTTTATATATCACCACCTATATGTGCCTTCTTCACTGTAGCTGGGTTGGATCCAGATTTAAGCTGGGTCAAGTATGCCATCAGAAGAAGGCTTCCACACACACCTTTGCATGGTACCCCTTCCAACCCCCTAACATTGTACAGAAAGAATCAGGAAACCCATATGAATTGGTAAACTATGGTCTAGTTGGGAAGGGGAATGCTAAAAATGTAATAATGATCTTTTCTTTTAATGGAAGGCAGAACCTAGATCCAAGCTACTCTCCCATGAGAATTATCAGTTTTTACTTCTCTGATTTTTTCCTCTTGATACTATTTGCATTTTTATCAAATGTTAAAATGACAACTGGGAAGAATTCTTAGTCCCAGAATAAAACTTTTGCTGAGTGCTCCAACTTTGCTCTGACACATGGCGCCACATTTTTAGAACTGGTGCATTTTTGAGGTAGGAGGATAAGAATATGGAGGAAAACAAGAATTTATATTTACATACTAGAATTACTGTATCCAGAGAAATAAATTGTCCATGGCTTTATAATGATTACTGGTATTTATGATCAAAAAGAGATTCTGTAGAAAATTTTTGAAGTTTTGTATTTTGTTTGGGAAGAAACTTAAACCTAATCAGGAATCTAAATAATCTAAATAAGAATCCTTGTATGATAAAAGACATTATGGATTTTGGAACAATTACCTTGATTTAGCAGGAAAATTATCAGTAGTTTGGTTAAAGCATGAATCAATTGGGCTTGTGAAAAAGCACAATTTCTTCAGTAGCATTACAAATTTGGATTTTAATGTTCACTAACTTTAAAAAAAATCATGTACTTCAGAGTGGGTGATCTATGGTTTCTCTATTCTCAATGCTCTCTCTCTTTCTCTCTCTCCCTATTTTTCTCTCTTTCAGACGCAAACACACACAAAGAAGCAGATTGCAATATAATTTATGTCTTTAAAATAATTTTGCATTCATATCTGTTTCATTATCAATTTTTAAAATGTCCAAAATGATACTTGTTTGTATCATTTCTACTTTCCCCATATTATCAAGATGGCAGAACCTACTTTGCTCTTTTAATTATATGAGTTACTGTCTACCACGAAGCACTGATGCTGTTCTTACTGACATTCAGGAGGACCTTGTGAATAAGGCTGTACTCCTACATCCAGTGTTCTGGAAGTAAGGCAACCAAATGGAAAGTTCAAACTGCCCAGAGAACCCTCTGAGCTATCGGGGTGGTGTATAAATGCAATAAATAAATAAATATGGATAGAATTGCCAGTTATAACTTTACAGCTATAGTATCTGAGTCAATTTCCATTACTTTGCATGGCAGACATGATTTAAAACAAAACAAAACAAAAAGGTTCCACTTTGTCACAGCTATTGTTCTTTGCCAGCAAAGAGACATAACTTCACAAGAGAGAAATTAGCTTAAATTGATAAAGGAAAGTTACTTAGTTGTCCCAGCTGAGCAAATTATACTTGCCAGATATGACTGAACGCATTACTACTGACATCCTTAGGCAAAGCCCCTTGATCGGTGTAGGATCTAAAGCCTTGAAGTAGTTCCTCCTGGTGACATGTGTGAAGGGCCTGCAGGACTAGGATCAAATCTGTGCAATCGCACAGTGTGGCTGGGAGTTGAGGAAAAAATTAAAAATGGCTTCGTGGCACTGCATTCCCTGGTCACAACAACAAGAACTTTTGCAGTGACTGAACTGAATTGTCAATTTGGCTTCAAGTCATACCCTTGTATTTGAATATGCCAAACACCTGCCCTTGCTTTGTATCCATCCCTATATTACCTAATCCTAAACCTAACCCTAAGTCTAAGCCTAAGCCGAACCCTAACCCTAATGCAAAGCTGAACCTGACCTCAACCCTGACCTCAACCCCTCAACCCCAAGAACTATATTTTTTGAAAGATGCCATTCGCTTTGTTTTGATTTCAGTCAGTATTGTTTAGATATGTCAATATTTGTTTACTATTCTGTATATTAATGTTCAGACATACCTTTATTTCTCAGTTCACTTCCTGTTTGGTAAAATATATAAGTCTGTAAAGTAATATGTAGAAGTGTATGTCTTCTCAAATGATGTAAAGTTTCAGTAGAAAGAATGAAAAAATAAACATTTTATTATAAAGCCACACACACACACACTCATACTCCTAGCCCTAATTCTAACCCTAATCTGATCTTTGCCTTCACCTCTGTTTCTGTCATGCCTTGTCAGTATCTGACCTCACTGCTTTCTTCTTTGGAACTGCCATGCGTCACTAGGCATCTGACCCTCCCTGTTCCTGTTTCTGCCTTCACCCACAGACCTCTTAGGCCTTCCCTGCTCAGGACTCTGTAGTTGCTTCTGTCCAGCTATGCTTTCACCACAACCGAGCCTTGCTTTTCCTGAATTGGCCCTTCCCTTTGGCTTGCCTGCATTCTGCTAAGTTATCCATTCATCTCCATCACTCCTAGTCCTAGTGCTCCAGCGACAGATGCTTGCCAGCTGCATCCCAGACCTGAAACCCTGTAGCCACTTGCAGGAGGAGTTTGTCTATTCCATTCTTTTGAGGGAAACACCCCAGACAGTCATATAATTACATTCATTGAACTGGTCTCCCTGGCTTCAAAGTGTATGGAGTGCATTATACACTAATTAGGAAAGTCACCAACCTAATGACCAAAGTTGGTATTTCAGGCTTCAGTCATGGAGACATATTTAATTAAATTATTATTAGTAGTAGAGTCCCTTAGGATGCCACGTTTCAGGTGTCAGATTTCATAGCCTGAGGGATAGATGGAAAGAGAGACTCAAATGCTCTTGCCATGATGGATGGATGGATGGATGGATCCAACTTCAGTTTCTTGGGAGTACCTGCTTGGTTTATACACCCTTGCCCTGCTTATGGAAGTGGGCAGGAGACAACAGGATGGCGTTCAATGTGGATAAGTGCAAGGTCTTGCACTTGGGGCATAGGAATAGCTGTCATAAGTACAGGTTAGGTGATAAGTGGCTGGAGAGCAGCACTTGTGAAAGGGACCTTGAGGTCCTGGTTGACTGCAGGCTAAACATGAGTCAGCAGTGTGATGCGGTGGGCAAGAGGGCGAACGCCACCCTTGGTTGTATAGCCAAAAGTGTGGCTTCTAGATCAAGAGAGGTATTACTACCACTCTACACGACTCTAGTGCGCCCACAACTGGAGTATTGTGTTCAGTTTTGGTCCCCTAATTACAGAAAGGATATAGCCAGGTTGGAGTCAGTGCAGCGTAGGGCCACAAGGTTGGTGGCTGGTTTGCAGAAATGCCGTATGAGGTGAGACTGAGGGAACTGGGTGTCTTCAGCCTGGAGAAGAGGAGACTCAGAGGGGATATGTTGGTGACATACAGGTATGTGAGGGGATGTCACATGGAGATGGGTAGAGACCTGTTCTCCCCTGCAGAGGAAGGCAGGACGCACTCCAACGGAGCAAAGCTCAGGGAGCCAAGGTTCCATTTGGATGCCAGGAAGCACTTCCTGACAGTTAGGACCCCGAGGGTGTGGAATGGGCTTCCACGAGAGGTTGTTGAGGCCCCATCGGTGCGGGTGTTCAAGGATAGGTTGGACGTCCACATGGTGGGCATGGTGTGAGCAGAGCTGGCTGGTGCCAGAGGTCAGACTAGATGGCCCGGGAGACCCCTTCTGACTTGCTCTGTTTTCTATGTTTCTATGTTCTATGTTTCTATGGGTTCCCCAATGGAATTGGGTTGAGTAGGGTAAGCAAAGGACACTGGAATCATTGGATTGCTTTCAACATTAAGTAATTGCCACTTCTCTTGTATGACGACACTATCACCATTGCATTTAGGCTAGGAGAAGGAAATGAAAATAAAAGTGCCAGACAATACATGTTTCATTGTTGCAGGTGTCTGGGTTTTATGATCTTGGAGCTAAGGCACTTACAGCCAGACTGACACCCTCTTTCACCATAATACTAGCTCATTTATGCAGTGCTGATAGCTCTATGTAACAAGAAGGCAGCCCTATGATAAAACAAACTTATGCTCTAACATTTGAAGAATGGGATTCAATAGAAGTGGCAGAAAACTGAACTTGTGTGTTTTCATCTCTCAAAGATTGTTGTTTCATTAATAGCTACACTAGATACACTTAGATAAGGAGAAAATTAGATTGCTCAATGCTGACAAATTGGCAAATAATTCCAACCCCAAAAACTGAAGCGTAAAGCAATACAGGTTGCAGCAGGATGTCCCTTTACTGGAGGAAATAGTTCCTCTGGTCTGGGGTAGGAGACACAAATGTATATAGGAACGTGCAAATCAGCCAAACTTGAGCTTGCCTAGGCTGTCCAATTCAGCTTCAAGGCTTGATCCAACTTGTGTCTGTACCAGATTATGAGATGTATGGTTTCACAAGAAAAGCCATGTATATCTGCTTGTGTGTGCCTCAAATGTACACATCAATTGTGTGCTTTTCTGGAATGTATGATTTTTCTCCCATTGTCGAAGCAATGAATAAATGAGTATATTAACCTCCCCCAGGTGTATTTTTATAGTGTATATTGCTTGGAAATGTGCATACTTCAGATCACAGATTGCATTTGGGTCCACCTTTGATTCTAGGATCTGTGAAATGGGTAAATTCTGGCAAATTTCTCACTCAGGCTGAGGTTTTCCTGCTTTTCTTTTTATGCCTCATAGGCATTACAGCCCAGAGAAAATCAGCAGGGTGGGAGACTGGTGTGGAGAGACAAACTAAGAGAGAGAATGATTAGATAGATAGGTAGATAGGTAGATAGATAGATGTAGATTACAGCTCCTTGCTTACAGTTTACTTCTCCTTGCTTTTCTCATGGCTTGCTTGGAAATAGGTGTGTATGAAAAATGAATTTTATCTCATTTCCAGTCAGCATTTAACCAGATTTCATCTTTCAGTATGAGCATTGACTCATACTCGATCTGTGGTCAAAAGCTGTACATTCCTGTGATTGCAAAGTGTTTGTGGTTGCCCAAAAATGCATCTGACAGCATGTGTACATTTATAAAATGTACTTTTTCAAATAATGAGCTCAAATGTGATTTACTCATTGGGAAAATCATGTTTTTATTTCAAAGATATCAGAAATGCGATTCACATGGATTTTCATGAGAAAGGGTGGAAAAAAACAACCACCATAAATCTGATAAGGACTTGAATAGGAAGAATCTTGATGATGACATTGGAGAACCACCACAGTGAGTGTGAGTGTTGCTGGCCTGTTTCTCTCTGCTTGCAAAATGTTGGTCCACAAGCAGCAACATCAAGGAAGTTGTGTAGCACAGCTAGAAAATTCAAGGGTATGCAATGTGATCTTCACCTTGTGCCCAACAATCCCAAGTCTAGATAGCTAGATTATTTTTGCAGATGCTATGAAGTTCTATAGAATGAAAAACACCCTTCTGTACCTAACAATCAATGTTGCCTCAGGACACAAAAGACCCAGGTTCTAGTCCCCACTTAGCAATGAGACTCAGTAAGTGGCTTTGAACAAGCCACTGACACTCAGCCTAAACTACATCAAAGGGATGTTGTGAGGATTAATGGAGATCTTTGGAGGTAGTTTATATCATTTTGAGCTCCTTGGAGGAAAGGTAGGCTATAAATGTAATAAATAAATAATAACATTAGGCAGAGTGAAAAGTTGGTAAAAATAAATAAGGCTCTAGGAGTAATTACTGCCATGGGAGTTTATGGCATTATGGTAAGAATGGAATTGTTTCCTAAGAAAGCTGGATTGAAAAATTACATGGCTTAAACTTCCTTCAATATCATCATCATCATCATCATCAACATCCATTATTATAATATCTTGGCCTATCAATACCAATTAATCTAAAGAGAATATCACCCAGCATACCTCTATGCATGTTGTCCTTTTAATTAACATGGTGGAGGGGAGTAATCTTTAAAATATTTCATTACTCCAGATATAAGGACATGGATTACTGTTATCTTTATTACTCAATCAGAAATGGCTTTTAAAGAGAGCTCAAATTAGATCTTTTGTTCAAGTGCTGATTTGTTCTTCCATAATTTAGGTTTGTAGTTTTAGGTTTGTATGGAAAATATGTTGAAGTGGACAATTTGACAAAGGAAAAAAAAACACATTAGACTGTCCTGATGGTATTTGGCTTTTGAAAAGAATGGTGTATAGAACTGAAACATTAACTTTTGGTCCATTTATTTAGTAGATTTATTACTATGTGTAAGCCATTTATTTTTAAATAGATACTAGCAATCAGAAAATGTTTCTTTCTGGCAAAAACACACTACTTAGCATAGCTTTAAGAAGACAAGAAATGCTAGCACAGCATGGGATACTCATTCTTCTAAATGCAGGTTAAAATATGCTAATAATTGCAAATGTTATTCTACTATTAGTGCATCTCCAGAATTATGTTCTGCATTTATATAGAATAATTAGAAGTTGTTTATAACTAAAAATGAAATGCAAGGATTAAAAAAAAAAGAGTAAGGTCAACCATGATCAGAGTTTGGTGTCTTAATTCCACATTTTTTAATTGAACACAAAATAATATTAATGACTCTGGAGCAATTATTGTGCTGCATTGTCTCATATGGTACACAAATTAGTAAAAATATCATTGGATGAGTAATGGCAAGCAATTAAGTGCATTGTTTAATTTAGAAATAACACAAAATGAGGGAATAAAGTCCCTTTATAGTGATTCTTTTATCCTTTTTTTTTTCTCCCCCCTCCCACCATGGCAGCTGAAGAAAAGACAAAGCTATGATTTAGCTGAAATGGGGTCATGGATTTTACTGAGATGGGCCATCCAGGATCCACAAGTATGTGAGCACAGGAGCTTTGGAGCAAGCTGTGTTTTTCATAGCAGCCTTGATGATTTTAAACACAAGTTTTGAAAAGTTCTGTGAGGTTGAGGAAGATTCTAAAGGGCATTCTAAAGGAGAAATGTTCAAGTCTGCCTCTGCTCAGACATTATTAATAAAAAGCAAGAGTATCACATGTCCAAATTCAGGCTTGCTTAACTTGGAAAGTCCAGACATGAAACTTTAACTGTATGATGAAGCCCAAATCTTGAAACCCAAACTTTTATAATTTTGCCTTGACTTTCTGTTATAATAGTCACACCCTAAGGGGCAATTCAGCTGGTAGTTTTCTTTGCAATAATTCAACTACAAAGATGACAAAGATCAGTTGTCCACTAATGAGATAAGTTACTTCTTGATAGAAACAATGGCTCACTGAGTCCAGCGTCCTTTTGAATCCCAATGACCAATGATGTTTCTGAGTATCTCACAAGCAGGACAATGTTGAGGGCAAAATTGCCCCCCCTCACCCAGTTTGACCCTGAGGCAGAAACTCTTTATTGTAGGTGAGTCCGTGCAGTATAGAGTGAGTCCATCCAGTCGGGACTAGCTCTCTACAGTCTTCAAGCGCAACCAATATATACATCTAGCTTTTGTAATGATTAGTGGCAGAAAATGTCATAGCAGAAAATAGTCAATAAAAGCTGGACACATCTATCAGCAAAGGGAACACATAATCTTCAGGAAACATTCAGTAATCTTTGTACATGGCTATCTTGACCCACATCACCCCTTGGGACATCTGGTGTTAAACATCTGCTTCCAGGCTTATCTTTACATCTCTGGACTTCTTGACAGAGGTTTATTTTATACTTTCAATGCTCCTGTGTCTTTTTGATAGGAAACTAAGTAACTGACTTTTGTTATTTGGTCATCAGAAAAATGTTTTATTCTTTAGTCCTTCCTTTTCACCCCAGAAGGCCCCAGAGGAGATTCTTGGGCCACATGATTGATAATATCGTATGGGACAACCTAATAATAGAGCTTGTGGTGGTTCAGGGTCTCAAAAAATCTGTTTTCTTCATTGGGAACTAAAGAAGCTTTGCAAAAGTTACTAACCCAGTTATCATCATTGCTGTAGATCTAACTAGATTTTCTAGCCAGCTACTAGATATCAGGAAAACAACTGAACAGTTAATTCCACCATGAGCCCCAACATTCATGTTTTCTTTGATGGTCTCTGGCTATAACTGTATTAAATTCATATCTATGTATTATATTTGGGGCCTGGATATTTGGAGAAATGTCTTCTTCCATATATACCTGCCTGAACTCTAAGATCTTCCATGGAGGTCCTTTCAGGAGCCTTCTCTAAAGGTAGGAAGAGTAGCTATTTGAAGAAGGACCTTGTCTTCTGTAGCACCTGAGCTTTGGAATCTGCTCTCCGGATGGGTGTACCTGGTGGTAATGCTTTGTTCTTTTGGTGCCAGGTCAAAACCTTTTTATTTACCCACTATTTTAATGTTTGTCTTATTATGACAGCCATAAGCAAACCCACACCCATAATACAAACCTATGCTGCCACGCTGCACACAGGTCTATTTCTTCTGGAGTCTGAGCTTCAAACTGTCTAGAGGAATGGCAGTCCATTCACCCTGGTGTGTGAATTATCTGCTTGATCTTTGGGCAGTCACTCTAGCAGTGTTCTTCTGGACTCTGGTTTAGCTGTAGCTAGAAGAGAGAGAAGTAGTTGCTTCCTTGTGAACAGGTTAGATGTTGAAATTATACACTTTTATTTCTGTAATATGCCTTGCTATCCCCCCATTTTTCCTTCTTTTCTTATTTATATCTTATTTCAGTTTTTGTGGGAAAAAATGGAATGAGGCAGAGCATGCCAACTCTGGCAATAAAGGCAGCCAATAGCCATTAAGGTTAATAGCCACTGGGAATGACCCCAGGCTCTGGGATAGGGAGAAAAATGCCTCCATCTCTGCTTTCTCCACACCATGCCTAATTTTAAGCACCTCTATCATGTCTCCCCTTACTCACTTTTTTTCTGAGCTAATCAGCCCCAGTTGTAGCCTCACAAGGGAGTTACTTCAGTCCCCAATCATTTTAATTGCCCTTCTCTTTAGTTTTCCCAACTCAATAATGTCCTTTTTCAGGTAAGATGTAAACAATATTGTCAGTGTGGTCGTACTGAAGATTTATATAAGAAATAAAATGAAACCTACATATTTGCAAATTGACATACATACTAAGGGGATCTTAGGAGTGTTTATCTCATAGTTATTTTGCTTTCATAAAATAGTAGAGTTAGAAGGGACGAAAGGGTCATTGGATCCAGCCTCCTGCTCAGTGTTAGACTCCAAGTTAAACCATCCGTCTCAGATGGCTGTCTGGTTGTATCTTGAATGCCTCTGGTATGAAAGAAACCACAGTCTCCTGGGGTAATTGGTTCCACTGTTCTGCTTAGTCAGGAAAATTTTGATGATATCTAGCCAGAATCTGGCTTCCCGTAACTTCCTGAGCCCTATTCCATGTCCTGCACTTTGGAACAATTGAGAGGGGATTCTGGTCTTCTTTGCAACAGTCTTTCAAATACTTGTAGACTGCTGTCCTATCACCCTGCAGTCTTCTCAAGGCTAAACATGGCCAGTTCTCAATCTCTCCTCATAGGGCTTTGTTTACAGTCCCAACTGTAGATCCTCCTGATCATTATTTCATCTAACCCACTTTTTGCTAGTTCGCTAATCAGGTTATCAAGGGGCAATCTGTCCATAGCTTTCCTGAAGTCAAGATATACCATGTGTGAAACATTCCTATAGTCCATCAGGGAAGTTATGCCATGAAAAAGTGAACTCAGATGAGTCTGGTAGGATTTGTTCTTGAGTAATCCATGTTGCCTTCTAGCAATCACTGCATTGATTTCAAGTCAGTTGCAGGCTGACTGCTCTTTATAATCTGCTCCAGAACTTCCCAGGGACCAATGTCAGACTGACTGGACTGTAGTTCTCAGGTGGTACTTCTTTTTTTCTTTTCTTTTTTTTTCCTTTCTTGAAAAAAGTGTCAAAATCAACTGTTGTCCAGTCATCTGGCATTTCTCTTGTATATTATTTCTCAAAGATAATAGACAGTAGTTCTGAGAGTTCTTCCACCTGCTCCTTTATGACTCCAGGATGGAGTTCATCAGTCCCTGGAAATTTGAATTCAACCCAATTAAAGCACATTAAATACTTTTAATACATTTATTGTCCTTGAGTTGAAGCCAGTAGTAACATCTTCAGATACCAGGATAGTCTAGGGATATGTGCAGAATCTGTTTTGGGTGTAGGAATCTGTTGGACTCTATCAGTTCAATTTCCCAGCTCCCTGCCCACTTTGTCACAGTTGTGAGTTTGACTTGGCTGTGAGCGTGCTGAGCATTCATGCAGATGCCTGCCAGGAATTAAGCCCCACTTGAACACAGTACAAGCAGCATCCATCTTCTATGTACATTACATGAGGCCTTTGTTTGTGTTGTACATGCTGTAGAAGAAGGTTTCCAGTTCTACAGCTGGAGTTCTACAAGCATTTGTGGAATTCCTCTAAGTTCATCTGCTAAGCAGAAGAGAGATGGATCCAAAAAGGGTCATATTTTTTCACAGATTCACAGAACAGCCAGGTCAGAAGAGGTCAGGATTTCCATTGAGTCCAGTCCCCTGCTAGTGCAGGATGCCAGTTATACCATCCCAATCGAATAACTGTCCTATTGCTTCTCGAGAGACTCTAATGTGGAAAAGCACACAACCTCTCTTGGCAACTGGTTCCACTGTTATACTGCTCTCACTGTCAGGAAATTCTTCCTTGTGTCTAGCCTGTACCTGGTGTACTTTAGCTTAAGCTCATTATTCCATGTCCTACAATCCGGAATTAACGAGGATAGGTATTTTCCTACTTCTTTGTGACAGCCTTTGAGGTACCTGAAGAGTGTTATCATATCTTTTCTTAAGGCTGAACAGGCCCACTATTTTTAACCGCTCCTCATAAGGCTCACTTTCTGAGCCCTCTAGCATGTTGGGTGATGAACCCTCTGAACCCTCTCTAGATTATCAGCACCCATTTTAAACCTGGGTGCCCAAAATGGAACATTGTATTCCAGGTGAGGTCTGAATCTAAGCAGTTCATACAGTTGTGCTCCATATAGGATATTTGGGCAAGCACATCACACTTACCAGCCTATCCTGTACTGATGTCATCTGAGACAGAACTCCTAGTTCTTCCATTTAGACCTGTAGTGAATTTGAAGTGCATTGTATTGGCTACCTCCTTATAGGATTACCTACCTGTTGATAATAGGCAGACTCTGACATTATTTTTGTTTTTGGCACCTGTTGAAATATATGTGTGTATGTAAGTATGTATGTATATAAATCCATATAAGCCTTTTCTTATTGACAAACTGTCTTTTCATCACTGCAATCTGATTTTGAATATTTCAATTTTGTATTTTCTTTTTCTTTTCCATTTACTGTTTGGGAACTCTGTTGGACCTAAAGTGGGATATAAAAATATATATATAGTGTTCCTCCAATGCATGCAGGTTTCTCCTTTCAGGACTTTCTGCTGTGATGAGTCTTACACACACACACACACACACACACACACACACTTTTTGGCATCAGGCAAAACCTTTTTTATTTTCCCACTGTTTAATTGATTTTAACTGGAGTTTTAGTATCTCAGTTGTTGGATGCTGTGGTGTTTGTTTTATTCTACTCACTTTTTGTAAGTTATCCCAAGATGTTTGTAGTGGATGGGTTAGAAAAGATTTTAATACATTAATAAATTAATAAAGATGGAACCTCTAATGTTAATCCATAGCTGCATGCAGTGATACAGTGAATCCTTTCTGTACCAAATGATTACTAGCCACTAAAAGTCCAAACCTATTTAAATTCTGACAAAAAAGAAAAATAAAGACTATACTGGCTGGGACATGCTGTAGGCCTTTTTTCTGTGTAAACTTGCACAGGTTTGTGCCGGAAGAGTCACATTTACATGCTCTGCTGAAAAAGGGCTGTCTTGTTATGAGTGCTTGAGGCCTGCTGTGAAGCAGAGGTGATAAGACTTTCACTGCCTGCATGTGTTCTGAAGCTAAGAAGACTTGAGGGAGGGTTGCTTTACAAACTGGCAGAATAATTGAAACAATAAGGAGACTCTCCAGAGAATGACCTCTTGTTGCAATGTCACTGATTTCTAGTTTTTACGTAGTAGCTCACCAAATGAGCAAGAGCACACGCAGTGCAAATTGGTTGTCCTTGCAGCCTTTCGCCCACCCCCAAAATATCCATTATTTCTAGGTATGTTTTAAAATGGCATGTTAAATATTCAAAGTGTTCTTTTTAGCTAGCATGCGATATTTCATGTTCAGTTGTACCATAATGCACTGTCGTCAAACTCCTTCTCCTATAATCAGAGTCATTTTGAAAGCAAGCCTGCCTTGGTGTTGAACAAACATCCAGAGGACTCGACTTCATCCGGAAAAGCAGCCACATGTTGTGAGTCCAGCTCTCCCTTCAGATTAACACCAGATCCTGACTTGGCTGAACAAAGCATTATTTTGGCTAAGCTGATGTTAGGGAAAATAATGCTTTGGCAGTGACTTTTGCCAGCTTGAATTAGTATGGGTGCCCCTCTCCTTTTATTCCTTTGAACAATCTACAGAAGAATGTGCTCCAAAACCCAGCATCTGCTGACCAAATTCCAGAACAAAAATAACTCTTGGTCTGCTGAGGTAGTTTTTACAGAGTTTAGTCTTGTTTACCCTTTAGATTGCTACTAGATGGTATGCCACATACCTTAAGAGATGTCATGGCCAAATGAGACTCCCAGGCTTCTGGGACATAGTGATATATGTATGTTTCACTGATATAGATTGGGTGGAGGGGGGTGATAGCAAAGGAATGTTTGTCCAAATACTTCCAGAGCAATTATCAAACAATAACATACTAGACAAAAATTAAAATATAGATGGATCTTCCTTATCCAGTCTTAGTAGTTTGTTTACTGAGTGAAGGTGAATTTCAGAGGCCAGTACTTGAATTAAATGGGATCTGGTCAGGGGAAATTTGAACAAACTAAGGCTACAATTGTAAACAATCTTACCTAGAAATGTATCTCATCAAATATAGTGGTATTTTCTTTTGAGTGAACATGTATAGGAGTGCCCCATAATGCAATTGGAGATAGTCCGATAAAAGATATAGCACACAAACTCTAAATTAAACCACAAACTTTACATGGGGCATCTATAAGGTAAAGAAAGGCAAGGATCTTCAAGCAGTCTTTACATGTATAAATGCTCTCATTCCATAGCTGGATCTTTGTGCATATAGTTTTCTGCATAAGGGTCATCATCTTCACATCATCATCTTCTGTCACTCACAGAGATTAATGACAGTTTAATTTAGAATTATGAAAAAAGCACTGCTAGTCTGAAAGGTTCTAATAAATGGAATACTTCACCCCCTCTCTCCAAGAATGACCAACAACATGAACTTTTACCACAAGAGAAATGGTGAGGATCCCAAAAAAGGGGGAGGAGCAGCTTTCTCTATGCATGCACTGAAGCCAGCTGAATCTCATCTACAGTGAAATGCTGCTAGTTTCAGATAATTCTGAATCACAGGGAAGAACTTTGCAGGATGAAAAAAAGCCCTGGTAGGAAGTGAAACAGTGGTGGCATTTGTATGCATGGCCCTTTGGATCCCAACTGGTGAAATAAATTAAGATTACCTGCTTGATATCTGTTTTGCAAATATATCTCTGTGAAAAATGTATGTCACCATTTATGGGGTGGAATGTTTCATAAATAATCTGCATGTTTGTTTGAGAAGCTATTATGCATCTGTGTAGGATAGGGACCTTGTTTTGTTATTGTCAGAGGCCTGTGCTGTGGTTGCTTAGTGATGCTTTCCAATGGAAGAGACAAACAATTGTCCCACCAGAAATTCAGTTCTGGTGGGCTGGGTCTTCTTCCTAAGTGGAAAAGAGCAGCTGGAAGATGAATGTTGACAGTTAAGGAGTTGACAGTTAGGGATAGTGTCCATCTGTTGGTAATCAGAGATGGAGAAAGTATGCCTGTTGGTGGCTGGTAAAGTTCAGGAACAGAGAGCAGGCGTCTTGTTATGCCAGGAGGTTGATCTCAATTCCTGACAGAAGCAGGTTACATAAGCAAGCATTAAACATTGAGAAAAAACTTTCCATGCAGGCAGAAGTACAGCAGTAGGAACTTTGGAGGTCAAAAGAAGATTTTACTCAAGAGCTGAATGCAGCTCTGATTTTATTTGCTGGGGATGGAGATTTGGGGAATTTGGCCCAGCATAAAAGAAGTCATGAAGAAGCAACACTGGCCCAGTTCATAGTAGCATACCACCATTTTACTGAACTATCCTCACCATGGCAATTGCTTGCCATGATATCAGATGTCCAAATGCAGCTATGGTAGGTGCCTCAAGTGGTTAACAAGACACCCCTTGACTCTCAAACAGACTATAGTTTGTAACCAACCCAGGCAGACACTTTTCCAGGCTTGGATGTCATGACAAATTGTACCCAGTGAGGATAATTATTTAAATTCAATGTCCTGGGACTGACACATGCAGATATGATAATAAACATCGATTGAATATTAAAAACCCCTATACTGTGTGAACCTGGTCAGTCTACTGCAAAGGGTCAGCAAACATTATTTTGAAATCCCCAAAGTACATATTAGCATTTCTTTATGTATAAAATCTCCCTTTACTGAATGTACTTCCTGAGTAGGTCACCTTGTCTTGTCTGTAGCAGCTCTACCCATCTTATGCTTGGCTAATAGGAGGCCTTGAAGTATGTTAAGACAACCAGTGGTGGCAGAAAAGGAGCAGCTTGTGAAACTCTGAGCTAGAATGTCAGAGAGTACCTTGGGCCCTAAAATGGGTAGCATATGACTGGCAATGTGGGAGTGATTGCTGGTGGCTTGTGAACTATCCTCATATTTTATGGAATGGATCATAGTGTTTTGACTTTGGAAAATGAATAATCCATAGGTGGGATTGCCAAACGAAAGAACAGCTCTCCCATAGGTGATGGCAGTACTGGAAAGAAAATCTCTTGTAATCTTTGTCTGGGTTAATCTAATGATCTAATGGTACATTTGGTAGACTTGCCTCATCTAAAGGTTTTGCAAAACTCAGAAGAAACAGAAGAAAGAAAGCAATCTAATGTAGCCATAACTATATGTCTGATGTGAGCGACCTAGGAAACGGCGCCTAGCCGCTCCCATCCTAATTTCAAACACTTTCTACAAGTAATCAGCAATAATCAGCAGCAGTCCACTGAGCAGAGAAAGACGTGGAGGGGAAATGACAGAGGATCTGAATGAAAGAGAGGGGAAAAGGGAATTCAGAAAGGGAAATAAAAGAGAGAACCCCACCCAATTTGGCTTCTAGAGAAATACACTTCTCCACACCTGCTTGGTAGTGGCCATGTCAGGCATCTACTGGAATATGTAGAGGACTATGCAGGTAACCATCATCCATTGAATTGTCTAAACAGGTGTTCTGCTTATGCTTATCTGAATACAATGGAACAACCTGTGATTGGGAGTCCAGTTTAATTGGGACTTCAAGCTGTCACCCCCTGGCATCCTGCAATATTTGCCTAAATGTATCTTTATTTTAGTCATTTTAAGGCAGGAAAGCTACTACTTAAATGGTGCTAGAAATTTCTCATAGTTTCACATAGCTTGTGCTTTATGATTGTACCTCTGCTCATTTATTTTTGAGTGATATTGCTCACAGTTATTTAGTTATTACTCCAGCCATCTTTTTTTACAACACACATACTCAGGCACATGCATGCACACACATTTATTGTGGGCCCCATCACTGATTAATTTGGACAAGGAACATTTTTATTGGACTCATAATTATTTTTCAAAGCAATTCTACTGAAATGATTAATAAAGATCAAAGACAAGACTCTCATGTTTGTTTTCAACGTACCATTGATGTTTACAATTAGTCTTTCTGAAAGTAAAATGCATTTTAAATAAGAGACATACATTTGTGTTGTGTTTTATTTGGGTTTTTTTCCACATTTTTTCCTGTTCATTTTCCCTACTAGCAAGTTTCCTTTAGGGATGAGGGCATTTAAGGTTCGTTATCAGCTTTCCTTTAAGTATTACGAGCCAAATAGCATCTTAAAAGCCTACATCAGCATTAGAAGCAATAAACAGTTACAGCTTCTTATGGAAAGATCTACGAGGGATAGCCTGGGATGGAGACAGAATTTCTCTTACAGATGCATGAAGCACAGTTGGGAGTGTCAACTGTCTCTGTTATTAGAATGAGTTGTGTTTTTCTCCTCACTATGAACCTGAAATGGGAAATGGACTGAAAAGGAAGAGAGTAATATTGTTGATTAATTCATGCCCTTAAGCTGCAATGGAAAGACACTTCCTAGGACTAGGCTGACTATGAAATAAGGTTGTAGATAAATACCATTTTAGACAGAGATAAGCAACCATCATAGCAGAAAAGGGGTGCTGTTCAAGGAGTCCTGAATGAACTGGTCTGCAAGTGGAAGTCTGGGGCTCAGTCACCAGTCCGCCAAACCTGCCTGCACAGCTTCACTTTAGCATACTTAATGTCACACTGCAGACTCAGTGCATCTCATTCCCCCATTTCTGCCATTTTTGCGGTCCCAAGGCAGGTGGAAAAAGCAGGAGAGCTATTGGGCCACGTTATATGTCTGATTGACTGCATTAACTGGAAAGGCCTCTGAGGAAAAGTCCTGTTCGATACCATGGAAAGCAGCTCCTAGTCAGATACAACATGCTGGACTGGAAAAAACTCCATTCTACTGACATGTTAAAACATTCATTGTTTTTGCTCTTATGTTACAATAGCACTCAAAAGCTCTTGGTTTTCATCTTGGATTTGCACTTCCTGTTGGACTCATCCTTAAAGGCACTAAATTCAAAGTACTATGAAATGTAACTTCTCCTTTCCTTTTGCCTGTAAGTCAGACTCTATAACCTAAGAGAGTAATGTTAGCTGAGAGTTCCATGTCACGGGGTGACATATTTTGCCAGTGCTTACAATTTAAGAATTTATTGGTGCCAATTTGGTGTTCCATTGCTGGTTGCAGGGTTAGTGGTGAGGATATGATTTAGAGCCATGCTCATGGTTATGTAATATTGAGATCAAGTGAAAGGCAAGTGTGGGGGATCAAGTCTCAGATCTCTGCAAGGCATCGTGTCTTGTGGTTTTCATCAGTATTCTGCATGCACCTCAGCTCCCCATACTCAAGGGCCTTCTTAACTTCTGGGTTGAAATAAGTACAGATAGTGATGGGCACTGATTTCAGATCAGTATTCAGCCATAAAGAGTCAAAGGGCTTGATAATGGTGAAATCACTTTATTCACAGTGACTCCCTGGGTCAGAAATCCAACCATTTATTTTAAGTGGGTCTACTGTGTCATGTCACTGATTGGATCCAACTTTATTGCACTCTTTGTGCTGCTGTAATGTGGAATGGCCTTTCATTCCTTGCATTTCTCTCTTTCCATCATCAAAGCTTTCTGCCTGCTCCTGCAGCTTGTGAAGCCAACCCTCCAAGCATCAGTGTCTTTTTAAATGGATAGAAACTCTTTCTCTTGTTAGATGTCAATCCATCTGGATCCAAAGAGGTCAATGAGATGCTAATATCAGGCAAATGTAATACAAGTGTCAGTGAGCAAAACCAGAAGTTTGCAGAGTTCTAAAATTTGCAAGAAAACAAGAAAAAGACAAGTTCTTCTTATAACAAGAAAAAAGTGTATGGTATGGAAGTCACAACCATGCTGAGATGCTTGGACATAAATTTGGTCCATAAAACCACCAAAATTCTTTGTTAACCTCCTCGGATTCATCAGGTGAGGGGTAGCCACTTGTCTGATCTCATGGGTGCACGAAAAGCAAACTATGGTGGAACCTTATATTAGAACCAATGTTAATGTAAGCTCTTTTTCTTTGTTTATGCCATTAGTGAAAATTCTATGAACATTTGCTCCCTCCTCTTAGTATTTTAATATTTCTCGTGCTGGCTTGAATTTGCTTTGGAGGCTTCCAGACAAGGTTTGTGCTGTGCTTTTGCCCTGTCTCATGCATGCAATTTTACAGGGAGTCTGGCAACATTGTCTTCCATTTGTAACTCACCTGTTTTTCTCCGATACTTTGTCAACCTTCATTCTTATTTACATAGCATTTTAAGGAGGTTAAAAGGAAGGATAGGGAGTCCACTTTCTCCACCACAGCTTAAATCTAGTTACAACCCCTAATGGTATTTGATCATTTACTTTCTAAATCTAGGTTGTGTTTTCTTTATGAAGTAACTTTATCTTTCGCCACCCAGCACAAAGTCTGGAATTCAATAATAAGCCAGATAGATTGTCTATTTAGTAAGTCTCACCACAATTAATGCAACAGCTAAATAAATTGTGGCAAATCTATGTGAAATCCATGAAGGAATCTTAAATAACTGAGGAGCAGTCTTTCTCTCTTGCCATTGGCTATTTAAGGATTTCTTCTTTACCTCCAAAAGGGAGATGAATAAACTGATGATAGCAAGACTGTGCCTGCAGCTATATGTCTGCAGAGACTTTAGTTGAACTTCTAGAAACATACAAGGCAAGTACTTAAAATAACATTAACCCCTGCCCCAACACACTAGCAGCTCCACATTTGCATGGATCCTTAATGCAATATCCCTAGGAAGCAACAAATGAGAGCTACTCAGCCTCCTTTGCCCACTCCTTCTAAGACACATTCTTCTTATGAAATTATGTTCTAGCCATTTTTTATAAGTAGCAGTGGCCCTGAACAGAAAAATAGTAAAATAAAAAAGTTATAAACACATCAGAGATGCCACATTATACATGATGGTCCTTTCAAGTGCATTCTACTCCCATGATATCATTAGCATGGTTAACATTTCATTGGCATTGAATATATAAAATAACTGTACAAATGTGGCCAGCAATGGCTACCGAGAGAGAGAGAGATTTCAAATTTCCCAGTGTTGGTATTCAAATAACCAGCTACCATAGCATGTGTTCATACTCATTCCCATGCTGATCTCTTACATGATCTTAATCACTTATTCAGAAGATTTAATTTAAAATTCTCAGAGCTGCACAGGGCTGTCCTTCTGTGTTCATTTTCTTTGGAAGCTATCGTATCCCTGACCAGATTGCTTTCCTCCATGGAACCTGTGAGGCAAGTATGTCTTTTCTAGGGTTCAAATCCCCAATTAGAAAGCTGTTTTGAGATAACCAGTCTTCCAAAGCAGGGCAAAACATCCTTCTTTTAATTCTCACCTCCACAGCTTCATCTCCCAGCTGAAAAGGTGAGAAAAAGCATTTTCTTCCTTGTGTGACATGTCACAGGCTATCTTTCCTCTTGCCCTAGAAGAGGACTTTTTGTTCCTTTGACACTTGGAGATGCTGTCATTGTGAATATCTCAGCAGCTGAGGAAGTCATGTGTACTAAAATTTTTTGACCCCGATCTGGGAATATGTACTATATGAGTTTAATATAGGGCTTTAAGTTTCATCTTACGGATTTCTTTTTTGTTTTTTCTAACATTCGCTTTGCTTTTTAGCCTTTTCTGATATTCTTCTGGACCAGAGATGTGAATCCTGACCAAGCTCCAAGACCAAGCTTCTTTTGTACCTCACATGGCCTGGCCAGTTAGCAGCAGAGAAGACAGACCTGTGCAAATGGGAAAGGAGAAGGGGACGGGGCTTTGGGCATGCAGAGACACACATGGTCAGGTCTTGCATCAGTCCCTGGGCAAGTATTAAGCTACTAGATTTGCAAATTAAAAAAAAAAAAACTTGCTTGCAGGAGGGAATTGTTCTTTGAAAAAATCTTGCAAGAATGCTGGCAAACTCAGCCTCAAACAGTAAGCAACTCAGGGAGTTGCAGTGCAGGGGTAAAAGCAGAGACCTGTTACACTCAGAACTTCTTTTCTCTTTGGATAAGCTTGTGTGACTAAAGCAAGTCTCAAACACCTTCATATGCATGACCACCCAAGTCTGAATCTTTCTTATCCAAAGAACCACAGATTCATATGAATCCCGAGATCCTGGAATAAAGAAGGTTATAAATTAAAGATAATTGACAAATTCAGATTTCCTAAAGAAATTAAGATACGTGAAGAAATCCCTGTGCCTCAGGCTGTGAGGTTTAGTCAATGGATTGCCTTCTTGGGTTTCAGATAATGAAGGCAGAATGCCAAAAGCACGTTGCTTTTCTCTGTCGGATATTTTCCTTGCAGCACGCCATTCAGATCACAGTCAGAGGCTGCCTTTACGGTAGGGATGGCCACAATTTGTGCGGATGCTGGAATGGTAGAGCATAGATGGCTAAAAACCCTCCCACAGATTGGCTAGGGGTGCTGATTCTCTGTCAGGATCATGTGAAAAGCCCTCTCTATTCTGCTGATGTTAGCTAGGCTGACTCAGAGAGAAAAGCACACTATCTTGCTTCTGAACCTTTGGAGCATTCTGTAATTTACACATAAGTAGACATGTAGACGTGTCCAGTGTTTCCATGACATTGCCACCTGCAGGTTAGTGAACAGTGCTTCCACCTGCTGCTTTCAGGTTCCTCCCCCCGCCCCGCCCTGTTTCTATAAGCCAAACATGGCTGGGCCAAAAGCCCTCCTTCACAAGCAAAGAAAAAGAGGAAAAAGTGAAGCAAGTAAGCAGGCAGGCAAGCAGGCAGCATAACAATAACCCGTCGGGGTAACTTTTTTGCCTCAAACAGAATAAGGTTGATTACAGGTCATGTGGATCTGTTTTGACTGCCAGGATGAGAGCAAACACCTCCCTCAAGACAAATACCGCCCCCCAAACCTGAAATCCATGAGGGAAAAACAAGGTTATACTGACTGTATGTCGTTAAGAGAAAGGGAGAGGGAGTTTTGTGTTTGGGGTATTAAAAGACCTTAGAAACAGCAAATATTGTTGTTTGTAATGTGGAATGTAAATGCATGTTCTTCAAGATAGTTTTTCACAAAATATGCATTTTCAAATGTATTTTTTCTCATAGCAGATACTTGTATGAATCCTAAAATAAACATTTACTGTGCTGACTCAGGTTTTGGGGGTTCTTGGGCAAGGTACCCTCAATGGCCCCCTTCTCTTCTATTTTAGTTCATAAATGTTAGCAGGCTGATGTTAGTACTGGAGAGTGTTCCTGGCTGCAATTGGCTCAAAGACCTGGCAACATAGGAACACAGACACAGAAACAGAGCAAGTCAGAAGCGGCCTCCCAGGCCATCTAGTCTGAGCCCCAGCTCCAGCTGGCTCTGCTCATGACATGCCTACCATGTGCATGTGCAGCCTGTCCTTGAACACCTTCACCTATAGGGCTTCAGCCATCTCCTATGGAAGCCCATTCCATACTCTTGGGCTCCTAGCCATCAGGAAGTACTTCCTGGAATCCAAATTGAACCTGGTAACAGTGCTGGAGAGTGGAGGGAACCTCGAACAGCCTCCGCCAGCTGTCACTTGAGCACCGAGAGCCGTTGTCAATGGCGCTCATTGCCATGCCACCCGTTTCTAGAAATAAATGAGCACTTTGCAGAATGTTTCCCATTTTTGTCTCCAGTTTGGGTAGGCTTCACCTTCATCCCCACCACAGTGCTCTGGAATGGTGTGGGGTATGGGGAATTATGGGGAATGCAAAATGGTAGCCAGGCTGCCGACACAGCAGATGCTGTTGCCACTTGCAGTAGCATTGCCAAAAAAAACCGATATCCCTTAGGAAAAAAAGAAAGAAGCTGTGCCATCACTTGCCATTGGTGAGCCATTCCCTCGAGGAATTGTTGGAGAATTTCATCTCTCTCTGCGAAATTTGGTGAAACTTCCACACACTGCCCTCTATTTTCTTCCCAGAAATGGGGTGGATAATTTCAATGTCATTTATTGTTGTTTAGTTGCAAAGTCATGCCTGACCCATCACAACCCAATAGATAACATTTCTCCAGGCTCTCCTGTGCTCCACTATCCCTTGGAGTTCACCCAAGCCCATACCCACTGCCCCAGGGACCATCTATCCACCTCATCCTCTGCCATCCCCTTCTCCTTTTACTGTCAATCATTCCCAGCATGAGGGTCTTCTCCAGTGACTCCTTCCGTCTCATTAGGTGGCCAAAGTATTTGAGTTTCATCTTCAGGATCTGGCCTTCTAAAAAGCAGTCAGATTGATTTCCTGTAAGATTGACTGGTTTGATCTCTCTGCGGTCCAAGGGACTTGCAGGAGTCTGCTCCAGCACCACAGTTCAAAGGCCTCAATACTTGAGCGCTTAGCCTTCACAGCTCTAATTCAGAGGTCATACCAACACTAAAAGACATATGGGGTAATGGACATTTGCTTATGGACTATGGGTGGTGGTTGCATTGTGCATACTATCACAGTCCTGCTGATTTGCATTCCCATCTATGCATTTCAACTACTTTTCCTGCATACATTGCAACAATGCCGAGCACAGTATGGATGGCCACAAAGACCCTGGTACGTATATGCATAAGGAAAGCACAGCATACTTACTAAAGACTGTAGCCATTCTTGAGTTCTGTAATCCTCAGAACACATTTCAGAGCACCAAAAGGTTTGGTGTGAGGGGGAAATATGACCAAATAGCTGATAAAGCTTTCATGAAATTATAGTCTTCATTACAAAAAGTGGCACCAGATTTTTAGTGAATCAATGTAAGAAATATGAAACCAAACCTGATTAAATGTTGGATAAAATACAGGGCTGGGGAGCACTACAGTTTAACATACCTGGGCTGAAAATCTGAAATTGAAAAGCTATTCTGATTAAGTGTGAAAGATATTTGGTCTATAAAACTTGTTAATAAACTTGAAATATAAAAAATTATTATTAGATTAAGGACAGAATGAAACTTTAGCTGACCCATTCTTTAAGTTCTTACATAATTGGAAAGGAATGTGCTTGAAAGATATTATCTGATATATCAAAGTTAACTGTGGAAAACAGAAAGAAAATCCATTAAGCCCCAACCACAAACATAAAAAGTGTTTTTTTTCCTATGGCTCACATGGTGGGGGAAAGAATACACACATGTTTTGCTACAAAACTTAGAATTTCCCACCTACATTGATAGTATGTTTTGCACTTCTTCCCCTCAAAAGCATAATCACAGAAAGATATCCTCAATGCTTGTGAATGGCTCCTGTTTCTTAGAAAGATAAATGAGGGAAGGAGTTCTACCCTTTCTTTTGCTCTAAACATTCTGGAATAGCCACAGCTTTGTTTCTAGATGCACCAAGAAATGTGCTTTGTGCCCAGGTTTGCAAAAATTTGTTGAAGGTTGCATTCCAAGGTTTGGAGCACAAAGGCCGAAAACACTTTGTCTTTCATTAACTTCATATATGGTACAGCATATTTCTCTTAGCATTGTTCTGAGCCCTGTTCCCTACTTTTGATCAATTAATTCCTCCATGTGAAAGGGTATCTTTACTTATTCTGCCGCTTTGATATTCAGGTGATTAATTTGCAACTAGGAAGTGGTTCCATTTATCTGCTTATGTGTATAATGTGTTGCAGCAGTCAGGTCTGGCAACAAGGACAGGTGCGGCCAAGCCACCTTAACAGGGCCCACTGGCAAGAGCTCTCTAGAGGGAGTCTCCTCATCACGGCAACCTGCTCATTCACATGGACATTTTAGGAACTGCTTCCATGTTGAAATCCTATCCAAGAAACTCCTCATACTGCTGCAACCACAAACTTTTCCTAAAGCTCTTAAGATGATTAAGAAAGAAGTACCACATGGAAACCTTGAACACTTAACAAGATAAATGGAATCCCCAGCCCTTCACCCCATAGCTGGGAAATTTCTTCAAATATTTCCTTTCCCTGAGTCTCCTTCACAACACTGTTGTTTGCACTCTTCTCCCCCAGTTCTTGGAAGTAAATAAATAAAGAAAGAAAAAAATTATTTGGAACAGCATTGCTTTCCACACCACACACTTAAATTGAAGTAACAGTCATTTCATCTCGCTAGAGAATTCTGAAAACTGTAGCTCTGTAGAGTCAACCTTGGTGTCCATTCTGCTAAATTATAATTCCCCAACTACTATTATACAGTTAAACTGGTATACCAGCAATCTAAGTGGCAAAGTGGATACATTGATGGTTTTGTATTTACTTACTTAATACTTTTGTATACTATGTACGATAATTAAAAAGAAATATTATTAAGAAGCTTACAAATATAATAAATTTAAAAATCAGTTATGAAAGCATTCAACCTAGTAGTCATATTACTGGGTGCCCTCAGGTTATGAATGAGTTCTGTTCCTGAGAAAATGGACATTTGTCTTTAAGTCAAATTTTTATGCAAATAAGATCACATGTAGTTGGCCCTTCAAATTTGTGGGGAGGAGAAGGTGGGAGGTTAGTGGTGCAGGACCCCTGTGAAAGCGGAAAAACTGCAAATATCACTAAGGCTCCCCCCCGACTAAACTCACCAGTGCCTCCTCTTTGAACTAGTGAAGTCTATCCTTTCGCTTCCTCTTGCTCTGTGGTGATAACAATTTCCTGCAGTAGGACTTTTACTTCCACTTGTTAAATTAATAGGCTTTATAGTAGTTTGTTTGCAAGGATGGGTTTTTCGTAACTTGGATGTTTGCAACTTGAAGATGGCCTGTACCATAATAAATGAAAATTGTGCATAGCATGATCTGTGAGGAGAGGTCTTGGTAAAGGGGTGGATCTTCAGCTGATGCCTCAAGGACATCAGAGCTGCTGCTTCCCAAATACCATGGGTGGTATATCTGTGCTGTAGAAGAATCCTGCTGACTTTTCTCACTCTTTGCTGACTTTTTCATCTCTATGCATCCTTCTTACCACCCCCACCTTCTGTGACCTGAATGCAGCTCAGTAAAATGTTAAAGGAAACCCCATAGACAACTAACTACACATTATCTTCAGTGCAGAGCCTGCAGCTTGGTTTTCCCCATTCAGCAGAAGGGCCCAGTTCAGATCAGGGTCCAAGCATAAAGGACATTGAATATTTTGCACCCAGCTGTGATCTTCATGGAAGTAAATTGAGGCTCCCCTCCGCCCCATACAAATTTCAGTCACAGAGACCTGATCCAGTCTAGGACCACAGTGGGGAAAGGCTCACAACCATAATAATATGATTTACTTCTGAGTAAAGATGAATGCCAGCTAGCTGTTTCCTGAGGCCAGAGGACAAAGGGGAGCCTTAGGTAGAGCTGCCTGGATCCTGACCCTCGTCTGTCAGAATCTTGTGCTTGACCCTCACTCAGAAAATGAACCTAGCTGACAGGAAATCCACAAATGCTTATGAAAGTCCAGCTGCACAACGGGCATGTGCAGCACAAACAAGGGCCACAGATCACATGCATGGAAGGGACACTTCTGCAGCATCTGTGTCAGCTTGCTCCCTGGTGGGTGCCTACGTAAATGGTTGGTTCTCAGTTTCAAGAAAGCAAGCCAGGTTTTAGGGAGGTGAGCCCAGGGAATCTGACAGATTCCTACCCCAATATGAATTTCTCATATATACTTACAACTGGTTTACATCTCAGAAAGCTTGGCACACACATATGCACACTTTATTTGCTCAAAAGGTAGGAGAAGGGAAAGTAGCACTGCATTTTCAAGTCTGAGGGGGGTGGGAGAGAAACTGTGGGTGGGTGGGCAGCCAGGAAAACAACCAAACAGTCCCCTGCCGATGCTGTTTGTGAAATGAAGATAGGATACTTCCTCTTACTCACCACCCCACTGAAGCCATTCCTTCTGGGTCCAGAACAATGCTGCAGGTTTAGCACAGGCTGATAATATATACCAAGGGAAAAACTGCAGCACATAAAAAAGTGATGATGTAACTGCTCTGAAGAAATCCAGGCTATAATGGCATGACAGTGGTAGGCCGGGGTGACCATTGAATGACATTCCAGTCAGGCTGAAGAAAATGCCCCGAACGTATCCAAAGAATTAAAATAATTATTCCTGAAGATTTGAGATAGTTATTTGTAAATCATGTTCATATTCTAAATTCTTATATGGAATGCATGAGAATTACCTGTCTCATGGTGAGCCTTTGATAGGTTCCAAAGGCATAGTTTATATGCATGCTTACTGTGAAAGTTAAACATATGTTTTTGCAATCCAGATTTCAGTGTATGCACAATATAAAATGGTAATACTGATGGATCTGAGCCCATTATAGAGCCAGAGGCTAGTTGAACTCCCAGTACAATATGCTTGGCTGGAACAGACATTTTCATGCTGAAAGCAGAGTCTGTTTTATCATCCATATGTTGTCATTGTGCAACCTAGGTAGCCTTCCATCTTGATAAGTTCTTACAGACATACTGTCATTTGACAATTTGGGAACATATAAATCCGGTATATAAGATGGAACGATGAAAACAATATTAATTATACTTTGATCTAGCAGACAGTACAGTGGAGATGGACCAACACTGTGATCCACATTTTCTATGGAACTCTATATGTCAAAATGAATAAAAATATTACCATACCATACCACCATGCATACATTATGCATGTCTGATTGCTTGAAGCATGCTATTTGCAGTTCTTTCATTTGCTATATTTTAAGTGTAGCATAAATAATTGCAAAATGCAACACCATGTGCCATTAGCCTCATCTTTTAACAATGCCACATTTTATGTCTCTCCTCCACTTCCTCTTCACTTTGTGCATTGCTTTGATCAATCATACGAACAAAGCGATTGATTGGCTAAGCAAACTGGGGCTGCAGAAGTGAACAGTGATAGAGAATGGGAAAATGCATCGACCTGGATCTGTGCAGGCAGACTAGCAAAATATTTTAATTAGGGTGCATATGGTTCTTATTTTTCATGGAAGTAAGTGTGGCAAGCATCCAAAACCCAGAGGCAATGGTAAGATGTTTGCCACTCTAGACCTTGTTCCTGCTGCCCAATCAATCCCTCCAGACTCTTTCTGTACTCTTTTGCTTTCTGATTGATCAAATTATAACAGACAGAAGAATAGATTGCTTTATATATGATACATAAACATATCCACATCATATGCTCCAAAGGCAGATTAGTCCAAACAAACAATCTCTTATGCCAACATTGTAATTAGCACCACAGACTGTAATTTATCTTACCTTTACCCCAGGGTGATATTCACCTCATTATAAGGGGCCAAGTGAACAAATTCAGAAAACATAGCATCACGCAATATTCAATCCTATGCATAGGACAGAAAGGTGTCCTGTGTTTCCACCTTCCCTGGTCTGACAGTTATTTTTTTCCTGTCTAATCATGCAAATAATTATATACCTAAGGTGCTATCTATGCATATTTAGACAGGGGGGTGGGGGGAGGGAATTACAAATACCTTCATGCTGGCTGGGCCATCCTGGAAATTGTAGGACTTCATTCTTTCTAAGCCTACATAGGATGCAACCTTAAGGTCTTAAGAATGAAGGTGAATACAGGATATCAACTACAAAAGGTTATCTTCTAGGCAAGTTTGGACAGGTAAAAGGCCTGTAACTTCCAGGCACACAAAGACTTGTAGGACTTTCTTTTGTCTAGACTCACATAAGATTGCACCTTTAGGCTATAAACATAAACACATTTACTAGGCCACGAGCTCCATTGAAAACATTGCCACCCATATTCAGGTGAATGGGCATTAGATTGCTCTCTTAAGCTATGTAACCCCAAGGACTGAAATCAGAGAGATGTGTTAATTAATTATCCCTGGAAAGTCTTGACTATTCATGCATTTTATTTAAATCATATACCCTACCTAACACAATAATATATGAATCCCCTATAACAACTTTATTTGTGATATAGTCTTATTAATGCAGTCAAAACCAAAACAGAACAGAACAAATTACCACCTGTAGTGTGTCCAGGTTATACAAATATAAATTTTAAGTGTGTAGATTAAGTATTATATATACAGATTTTAAAATGTGACATGCTTCAGGATCAAGCACTATCTTCAGGCACACCATTCTGCCATGCCACCAATAAGCCAAACCCTCTGGATTAACAATCAGCACCTGTATTCGACCGCCAATTAAGCTGCATCCCTAAAATAAAAATCAAATCAAATCAAATCCTGTTTTCTGAAGCTGTAAAATGTTTGAAAAACCCTGAAGGTATACAGGACAGAAGATCCAGAACACATATGGGTGTGCCCTTAAATGACTCAGTGAATATAACTTTCAGATTTACATCAAGAAGCCCTTATAACTTCTCTCTCTTTCTCTCTCTATCCCACCCCATCCCCCTCCAAACTAGACAGCTTTACTAGACAGCTCAGATTTTGGAGTGAACATCCTACATACATGTGAACTCCACTGGCATGGTAATGATTTCCTCATTGAAAAGGAGCTTTTAGAGACATGGAGCTGTATGTACCCTGGAATTCCTTCATGCATACAAAATCCCTGGATTAGCTAGATTGCAAAATGTTTTACTGAGCTCTTGAGGTTCAACCAGATCTGATAAGATTATTTGCATGAAAATTATGCAGGCAACCCAGTAGCAATAATAAATTATAGCCTTCTAGTATCCAACAATTTTAGAGAGCATACCAGGAATCTGTTATTCATCTATCCACTTGACAGACTTAATGGGAAAAGGGGAAATGGGGGTTATATTCTGTACAGTGGACACATCTGTTTTGATAACTAAATTAAGGTCTACACGGTAAACAAGGTGAATGGAACAAGGCAGACCATCTGTGTTTCCTATTGCTTTTGTCCTCATTATTTCAATATACCATATCATACTGTTTCAGCTAAGTCACTCATATTTTGCATTAATCTACACAGGGAGGTCTTCTTTCTTTAAACAAGTGGAAATTATGAACAAAGCAGTCATTAGATTTAGCTGATTTAGTACTATATAAGGCAAAACAGATATGGCACTCCCTAGGCCTATTTGACAAGCTGAACTGAATTTTAAACAATTTCAGAATCTTATCTCTCATTCTTGCAATCCTCATTTTTGAATTCTAGCTTTCTCCTTTTGACAGTTCCATTTTTAATGCTTATTATATCTCTGTTTATGCACAAAACATACAAAAAGGACTGTCATAAAATATGACATTTCTACAGGTTATCAAAGCACTTTTTGCCATGAGCTGTCTAATCCTTGTGTAAATTGGTTTCAACTGCATATGAACTAAAAATAAGAGGCCAGGAACTGTTAGCAAAGTTTCCCTGGAACATTCTATCTAATAAAATGGAAGCTGAATCTTTATGGCATCTCAGCTGAAGCACCTGAAGGATTTTCAAACGGCTTCAGACTAGAGATGTACATTTAGGTAGAGAGTCAGATCTAAGTATCTAGTCAATTTAGGTTGCAATTCTATAGCCATTTGACTAGAAGTAAGCCCTATTAAACCCAGGGGGATTAATTTCCAAGTTGAAATATATAGGATAGCACTGTTAGCCATTCAGAATTACCTCCATATCTCAAGAAATTTCTGGTTACAACAGAAAGCTTGGTTGAAAAGTTTGAAGAAGGGATGACAAAGTTCTTAAGCTTATTCATACACAATTGCAACCAATTTACACAAGAATTAGAAGGTTTACAGGGTGGGGGGGTATTTGCTAGCCTTTGTCACAAAAATGACACTTTTGTGACAGCTGTTTTTGTGTGCTTTGCACATGAACAGAAATATGACAAGCACTAAAGCAGAGTGCTGTGTGGTAAATTAACCCTTTTGACTTAACTCCATGATGCTATAGGTCATATTACTATTTCTTCGGTTTGAAAAATATCAGTCATTATGATATTGAGACGGATCATACATGGGAAGGCATGCAAAGCATGCTGTCCATTAAAAAGTGCTGAATAATGAAAAACATATTGAGAAGGAGAAGTATTATAGAAAAGATGTACCAGCTTAGTGAATACTTATCTCCCTTACATTTCTTCACTCTCAACTGTTCAGAGGATCAACAGTCTTACTGGCTGGTAACCATCTGTTTACTGTTGGCTGGAACACTTGGGAAATTTGTTAGCTGATTGGTTTCTCTCTTACATTCCTATAGACTGTCCCAATTTAGACAGCTTTTACAACCTTTCTAGCACCCTCCTTATGCCCATAATTAGTACTGTCATGCTCCATTTGCCTCTGCCCACTGACTCCTATGCACCATGTTTAATTTGCACTCAAGTGCAGAACATAATGCAGTGCACACCATGTCTCTCTTCTTCCTGAGTGGAATTGTGGTACTTTCCTTGTAAGCTCAATGATTTGCCTTATATTGGGATCAGTACTGGTAAAACAGAGTAATTCTTCAGAGTAAAATGAAGAAACCGCTATGAAGACAAAGAGGGACACATTAAAAGAAAAGCTGGATGTCAAGCCAGAGTGGGAAAATAAATAGATGAAGATGATGCACTAAAGAGCAGAGTGCCTTATGAAATATTTAGGGCATCAAATAATAGAATGTCTGAAAACCTCGAGTGTGTCCAAAGATAGGAACATCCATAAGATATTCAATATTTTGACTTTTGGGAAATGATGTCAAATCATTCAGGTTTCTCAGGAAACCAGGGGGAGGGGAAATTCTTTGTCTGAACTGAGTGCAGTGAACACTCAGATTTGCCACACAAGCTGGGGGGGGGGAGGGGGAGGATCCTGGACTGAAATCCACAGCTTTTCTCAATTTCAGGTGTTTTGCCTGAGAAAATAAAACATTTCCTTTGCTCAGCAGAACTAATCAGGGCTGGCTCTGCCATTAGGCAGGGCAAGGTGTCTCTTCTAACAGCAAAGAGTGAAGGAAAATGGAGGCAGACCCCTGGCAGTTCTGTGGAGTCACCCCCCCCCAACAATTATCTTTTGTGGGAGGAAAAAGATGTGTGTGTTGCACGGCCTGCCCTTCATTTCCTAAGCCAGTGGGCTGCCCTCAAGGTCGAGGATGCTATTCTCACAGCAGTGCCAGGCTCAGGGCCCGAACAACCCTGCAAGTGCCTGCAGAACCAGGAACACATTTTCAGGTGCTTGCAGGGAACGGCTGAGGGGCAATGGTGCAGTGCAGCTGGAAGGCCTGGAGATCAGTGTAAGGGGCCTTCCTGCACTGCTGCTCTTCGCCACAGCAGCACAAGCTGTCCTTGTGACTCCCCTGTGCTCTGGTTCTCTATTACCTTGCCTGGATCTGGGTGCCTGCCCTACCGGCTTGCCATATGTTACTATCAATTCCTGCTTCCATCCTTGTCTCCAGTATTCTCAGGTACCTGCACCCATCCTCTGTGATCTGCTTTGCTCTTGAATGTGGCTGCTTTTCTACAATTTCACCTTGCACTGTGCTCTTGGACTGTCTCTTTGGATTGTGATATCTAGGATGGTGTTTGCTTTGATCCGTCATCTATCTAACTTGGACTGAGTGCATCTATGGTCTGGCAATCCATAACGCAGCAGTCTTGCACTAAGTAGGTTTAGGAATACCAGTGCTTCAAGAGGAAACTATGAGGGAGCCACATCTCTGCTATCATTTCTGGTCCACGAAGCCAACATATAAAACAGTAACATAAATAAAAATAAAGTGTAATACTACACAATGAAAAAGCAATTAAGTTCCAAGTAAAATAAAGAAACGAAACAGTCTGATAAAACATCTATAGATCCAAAGAACTATCCAATCAAAAAATATTTTTGCTTGTTGGTGGAGGAATTCATAATCAGAGTTACTCAGGAGTTTCTTGGACTGTTCAAAACCTATCTTCACTATTATGCATTCCCAGAACTGGAGTAATAATGATAATGATAATGGGTCAAAGCAAGGAAAATATAGTTGGTGCAGCACATGGCACTGGAGGGCAGTATTTGGCTCAGAGGATCACAGAGATGAAAACTAAGTTTATCTATATGACAAATCCCTATTTACTGAACAGTGTAAAACACCCACTGTGAATTCAGGGACAAAACAGAGGATAGCAAACCACAGGATGGAACAATATATTATGAAAGGCACAGGGGAATGCAGAAAACAGTATGACTGTGTCAAGTATTTTCCCTACATAAACTGTTTTGTTAGTTCTATTCCATCTGTGTCTCATGTAATATAATGTAATAAAATAAAATAAAAACTAAAGAATGGCTGGCATATGTTGAGAGATGTAGGATCTTTTTCAGTCTAAACATGCATAGGACTGCATGTTTAATTATATTTAATCTATATAAACTGTTAATATCTATGTGGGTTTTAATCTTGTTAATGTCTTTTTAATACACTGTTGCTTTGATCCAAGGACTTGTGTGTATTCCTATGTGCACATGCCCCTGTGTGTACCAATTAATTTCACAGGGCTGTGAACCTGATTGTCAGAAGCTGAAACTAAAATTTCACTTTTAAGTGCAGGATGGAAGGAAGCAGATAGAAAGACAAAGTGATAGGAAGGGCCTTAAACATTATCTGAGGAGCCATAAGGTTTTCTGCATGTCCAAGTCCAAGGCTGGACATGGTGTTCTGATAGCAGGCCTGGAGATTGACGTTCTGACTCCCACCACCATCCACCTCTCCTTTGTAGTCAGTACAGAAAGAATTGCATCAGCTGCAGGAAAACAGGAGGAGGCAGACAAGAAATGAACCTGCATTGGCCAAGTTATGAGGTGTCCTGAAGCCATTTCAGCCTCCTGTCCTCCTTCTCTGATATGCCTTGACTAGACAGATGTAAAAGCCCATCTAGTAAAAATGTTCCTCGCAATCTGCATTGGATGTCTGTCAGCCTCTATTTTGGGATCCTTGTGTGCATCCAGATGGGATTAGACCCTAAAAAATGCAAGAGATTATTTAGTACAATTATGTTGATTATAATTGTATAAGGTAGAGTGCAAAAATATCCTATATATAGGATACAGAGAAAAATACATAAGTGATCTCACAATTCTCAAGTGTTCTGGTTCTTCTTAGAACTTCTGGAATCATTTTCTTGGTTATAATGTAACCAGTAATGCATTTTGAATTTTACTTCCATTGACATGCATTTGTCTTAGAGAATTTTAAGTAGTCTGACAAACCTCGCTTCTTCCTCTCTGCTTCACCTCGACATAAATCATTTCATTTTTAGATCCATTATGCAAAAAGTCAAAAAAGTGGCTCCATTTTTAATAAGTTAGATGAACTGCAATTCAGTTTTATGGAAAGTAATGGAGTGAGAGCTCTTCCGCCTTGTTAATTGGGTTAAGTCAATTCAGCCTTCCATCCAAGCCAAGATATTCATTAGGAGAAATGCCACCCAATGTTACAGAGCAGTGAAGTCAAAGAGGATAAGTTTTGCATTGGTACTGAATAATAATGTCTAATCTACATTAAAAATCATCATTTAAAATTAGAAATAAAATGTGTGTAAGAGCCAATAAGTGCAGCACTTGATACATCTGAATTAATGTCCTAGCTTTAGGTCCATAGACAAACATCACTGAGCCACTATGAATCAAGCTGTTTGACTCAATCAAGTAATGGTAAGTGGAAATTAATTTCATACGTTGGTTATAATACAGAATGTGTAAGCAGGAGTAGGGATCCACAATGCTGCCATTTTCACATTTTCCTACACTTTTTTATCTCAAGTTTGTTCTATCCCAATATGAAGGAGTTTCCAAATTTGATAAATTCTTGTAAAAAATGAAGCAAAACCCTCACCCATCTACCCCAGCAGAATTCAATGGAAAGAGTTAGTCACAGCATGGCGATTACTGCCATATGTATGTTAAAAATGAGAAGTTTGTCAAATAGAAAGAAGTGACTACCCAACTAACAGGGACTGTAAACCAGAAGAGTAAAGCACGTAAAGCCCCTAGTCTGGATGGACAAAACTGTCAGTTTTTCCTATATTCAAATACATTAAATCTTGAGTTCCTTCACTCCAACAGTGAACTTTTGGTGTGCTTCTAATCTGCTATTTTAATCTTGTTCTGATTTTTTAGTTTCTGTTTGGTTTATTGTTGCTTTTAATATTGCTCATTATATGATGTTAAATGCAATTGATTTGTTATTTTTAACCTCTTTGGATGGTTTTGAAAAAGTGGCAAGATCATCTTGCGCCACTCTGCTGGAAGAAATGATACCACCATGAAGTACATGATGGAGAAAGTGCTGGTGAACTGTGGGTAAGCTGGCAGAACAGATGTCCTTGTGTCCATTCTGGAGGAGAGTGCCACATATGGAAAAGAGACTTGGTGGGCATGAAGGTGCAGCAAGAAAGACAGAAAGATGCTATTCCCTGAAGCTCTTGAGACCCTGCCAAGTCTTTGATAACAGTAGAACATTATGCCAGCAATGGGGCTGGCTCAAGGCACATCCTTCTTCACAGACTACAGGAGAAACACACTTTGCAAACAACCCCTTAGCAGCAACTCAAACTCCACAGCAAAACCTGGGGATATAAGCGTGCAACACCTTATGCGGAAAAAAATATCTCTTTGGCACATGGCACCCATGGTTGCCTGCTCAGGTCTCAAGGACAGGGCAAGACTTCTGGGTTTTATTGTTCATAAGCAGGGGTTGTTGTCAATTGATAAATTCATAAAAGGGACTCTGGGTATTTACACACACACACACACACACACACACACACGGCCCTAGGATCTGAGGTTTTATTTTGTAAAAAAAACACTAATTATTTAAATTTCAGACTAAAAGAACTGTTAGTCCTGCCACCCTGCTTTATGCAAACTCCCTGATGCCTTCAACCTATGTAAAACAATTCTGATATTCAGTAATAATGACTGCTGCTAGAGTTCTAGCCTTGTTTTTCATTTTGCTTTCCCTGCTAGTTAAACTATTTTCATATCATCTTTGCTTGCTCGAAAGTTCGAGGAAAAAAAGCCACCTTCTTCCTAAAATAACCTCAATTAAGTGAGTGAAATGAGGTACTTCTTCAGAATGTAGTGTTTGTTTGTATATTTTTCCCCTGCCCCCTGCTGGCTAATGTTTAATATATAATGTTCAGCAAAGAAACCATAGAGGAGTACACACATGAATCAGACCATTTTAAAGTGAATATGAACCACTTCAAACTTTCATAAGTGGGCTGCATTAGGTTTGACCCTTTGCATGGTAATAGCCCGCAGTAGCAACGGACAATTTCCAGGGAGGGTATCAGAAGTGCTGTTTTTGCTAGATGGAACCAGGAATCAAAGCATCTGAAAATTTCTCATTGGAAGTTTAAGTTCCTCGTATTCGGAACAAGTATTAAATGGATCTAGTTTCCAATTCATTAATCAATTAGCTACTATTCCACAAGTTATCTAGGTGGTGGTAGTATATTGACGCAACTCCCACTCTGCACCCAGTAAGTTGAGACTAAGGAAGGATCTGATTTCATACTTATTGGATGTTCAGCTAAGGGTGTTGAACTTCTTACAGCCTAAGGACTGAATTCCATTTTGGAAAAGCGATCCTGGGCCACATTCCTGGCAGTGGAGCCAAAGGGAAAAAAGGGTGGGGCAGAAGGAATGATGGGAAAGTACCAAAAATAGCAGCATGTTCTAAGTTCTTATTTCAAGTAAGTATATCTTCTGAAAGCATTTGACTCTTTTAGAGAGGAGAAAACTGCACCAAAGCTGGGAAACGAAAAAAGTTTGGTTGTTTGGAAAAGGCCTTGGCCCAGGAAAAGGAGAAAGGCCAACTGTGGGTGCCAGTTAGGACCCCTCATTTGTCTCCTGGCCTGAGTGTCTGTATTCATGAAATTCACTTTGTGTTTAGTAAAGACAGGTAAAATTTGTGGGCATAGTAAATATTTAAAATACTTAGCAAGCAGGTTATTTCACTCAGCTATCTATTTTTCTGCAACTGTACCAATTAGAAAGCAGATCTATGTAGAAGAAACCTTTTCCATTTATCTGAGCATAAATGCCCCCTTCACATTGATGGGGACACTAAAGGATCATGGGATTGCACTGCAGTGCTCCTGCCTCCTTGTTGTGTGTTCCTGGAGGCACTACCTTGGCCCTGGTTCTTATTTTATTTATTTAATGCCTGTACTGCTCATTAGCTGGAGCTTCTAGATTTCCACCAATTAGCATGTGGTCTATAGAAAGGAAGTCTATGTCTGAACAGCTGTTCACAACTAGACATCCATCCAAACACAACAAAATATATTTTATTGTAACCTAGCACCAGAAAGATCATGATTTGAAGTGATACCTGAATTTAACTTCATGGTATCCTTTTTCTGTCATTGAATTAGTTAAGAGAAGCACATTCTGTGAGAGATCAAGAACCCTAAATCCTCTTCTTAAATTATGCTTCCATTTCAACAACAATTTGCTAAAGTTTCAAACTGTAATATATGCTTAGGGGGAAAAGGCTCTATCAGTTGAATCATCATTTTCCAACATTTATTCTCATTTGAAAGTTTTATGTTTGTAATTATAAGTCATGAAATCAGGGAGACAAATAGAATTATTGGTGTGGTTCTGGACCCAAACCTGTTATTTAGCTACATCTTCTAATCTGTAATGAGATAGGAGATGGGGTTATTAATTGGCATGAGCATTCACAAGCTCAGAGGCACTCTTCATGTTAGTATTACTTAGCACCCCAAAACAAAACAAAACTTAAGCCAGTCAGGTCAAGGCTATAGACTTTTCACACTTAGCTATGAAAAAGGTAAACTCAACAGAACTTACTTCTAAGTCGATATTCCTAATGTTGTTCTGTAAAATAGACTAAGACTGATTTTCATTGACTTCCAGCTAAAGGACTGTGAGAGAATAAGCATTATCCTGCTGGATCATAGTAAAGGTCAATCTAGGGCACCATGCTACTTTGTATAGTGACCAACCAGCTTCCTCTGTTTGCCCCACAGAAGCTCTCTTCTACCACTGGTCCCAGCGGCCAGTATTCAGCTACCTACTGCCTCTGAATTAGGAGTTCCACCCAGCCATCTGATGCAAAGCTTTTCCTGAATGTGGATCCTTAGGCATGGAGAAACACCAAGATTTGCAGAAGAATATACAGTCTTTCAAGATTTGCAGAAGAATATACAGTCTTTCAAAATGGGACATTTTGAGAGGGTGAACAAGAGACCCCAAACACCCCATTGAGGGCAAAACATGCTCAGAGAAGATGAAATATGGATAGATGGTTGTGCAAGCAATCAGGGAAGGGGGGGAAAAGGAAATAACCTGGAAGAGGACTTGCCTGGATAAATGGCTTAGACCCTGAACATTTTGTTGTGGGCCCCACCTGTCATGATGAATAGCCATTGATGGTCCTATCTCCATGTTTTGTTTTGCTTTTGTACCCCCCTTGAAAACTGTCTAAACTAATAGCCATCACCACATGTTGAGGCAATCAATCCTAGAATTAATTATGCATCAAGGAAGTCATAGATACTTTCATAAAGCATGATATTGACCCAGGCGAACTCCTGTTCTGTAAATATTTCTCTACTGATGCCTTCTTCTTGATCCAAACGCTTCTCAGAATGGTTTTCAATAATTAAAGGCAATAACAAATGCTAGCACAACAGGACAATCCAACAGGGGAGGAAACACAGACAGACCAAATAAAGAAAAAACAAAACAAAACACCAAACCCAAGAAGAAATACTATCCTTTAAGACAGACAAAAATAGGACCAGGACAATTAAAACAACTGATAAAGTCATCTAAAGTGGCAGGTTCTGAAGAGATAACTTTTTTACATGTTTATGGGTAGCATATGTATGATTCCCTGATTACCATGCACTTGAAGTGAGGCAATTCTAAATAAATCTATAATAAGAACTGGACCGAATGAATACAACTTAAAAATACGAATTAAAACAGGATTGAAGACTTTTAATATAATAAAACAGCAGAGAACAACATTAAAAAACTCAACAAAATAAGTAAATATTTCTTTTTTGTATGAAGAATACTAAAGAGGGAACCATCTCATTTCTCCAGGGCAGAGATGGCTCTAGGGAGGCTTCCCCAAACTATGAGCCTTTGCCTTTAAGAGGAGCAGAACACCATGCAGAACAGGTTGAACATCTTCTGTTTGGTCAGAAAAACCATAATGACATCCCCGTCTTGTCTGTATGGAGCTTCAGTGCAGTGTGTTAGTGCTCATCCAGTCCATTTTCCCAGTGAACCCTGAATTTAGCATATCCACAGCCTCACCTGCCGGAGATGAGAAGGAGAGATAGCATTGCTTGTCATCAGCACACTGATGAAAACACACTCAAATTCTAGATGAACCTGCTGTGTGATTTCAGGTAGATTTTGAATACCATGAGCAATAAAACAACCTCTTGCCAACACCATTGCTGATAATCCACAGGACCAGACATCATTTCCTAAGCACCATGTTTCATGTGCTCATTTCCTAAGCACCATGTACTTGAGCCAGCCCTCCAAATAGGGCAGTACTTCATCACTCCCAGCTCAGACATTCACCCAAGAAAGTTATGGTTGAAAGTTTTAAAAGCTGCCAAGAGATCCAGGTGTATCCACAGTAACACACTTCTCCTGTCTCCATCCAAAGTCAAGACTTGGCCTAAATGCCTTGGAAAAGAATCCAGATAACTGTCTGTGCCCAGGAGTTTCTGAAATCTGGTTTGCCACCACAGGCTTAGTGGTCTTGTCCAGGAACATTTACCATCATAATTCTCTGTGTTCAATCAGCCTTGGGCACATGCTGACTTGCTACACTGTGAGATGAGCTCCCCCATGGACTCTCATCTCTGCAATTGGCACATGTTAAAAAATGCTAAGGAAATTTTGGCTAATAAATACCCCAAACCACATGGCTTTAGTGCAATTCGTGCAGAATGAGCCAAAGTAGGCAAGAAATCAAGCCTGAAATTTCAGATTTCTCTGTTTTAGTACATCCCTAATTTAGACAGGAGCCCTACAGTTTCCAGTTGGAGGACTTTTCTCTATCTAAACATGTATAGAACTTAGCCTCTAGGAGATTTATTAAGCACATGCAGTAGCTGTACATCATGAAGGTAATGTATCAGGGGACCATATGCTGGATTCTGAGCAGCCCTTTCTTTTGTTCCCTAATTACAACCAGGCTTGAAATGCGTTGCTCTCAAAGAAAAGAGGTACAGTTCAAAAATCAAATCATGCAAGTTAGATGCAAGATGATGTGTGTGATGACAGTGTATAAAGTAAAGCAGTTAGTCCACAGTCCTTCTAGTAATGCAAACCCTGGTCCTGCAAATCCATTTTTCCTCCATCCACATTTCCCGCAGATGCTACTGTTCCTCTAGTCAGAGTGTTCATCAATTTTTCCAGGATGCCAGAAAAATTGTAGCATCTGAACAGGTGGAGTTGCGGTAATGCCTGGAAGTATCCAAAATAACATTTTTAAGTCTGTTGCACTGTGTTTTTTTTAACTGTTTGTTTGTTTTAGGTTATCACCTTACCCAAATAAAATTTGGCTGGAGTTCCCAAGTGTAACAAATAAAGTTTGGGTGGAACTTGTGATGCCTTTTTTCATGAAACTTGAATGTAACACTTTTTGGCATTAGTGCTGTCAAATTCCTAGTTTCACATTTCATCTGATAACATTGCACATTACCATTAGATATGAAAACGGTGTTCATGATCATGATTTCTTGGGTCTGATCATGAAAAATGTCAATAAAACAATATTTTACTTTCAGTTGGAATGAGTTGGGAAAGACTTGTACTGGAAATCCTGGAGACCTACTGTTGGTCATTGTGGAGAATACTTCAATTAATTTCATAGAATCATAGACTAGTAGACTTGCAAGGGGCCAGAGATCCATCGGGTCGCACCCCCTGCTCAGTGCAGAACTCCAGGTTAAACCATCCCTCTCAGACAACTGTCCAGGTACATTGTGAATGCTTCCTTCAGTAGTAGACCTTCCTTGCTCATTGGTTCTATTGTTGTTTAATTTAGGATAAAATGCATCTCCATGTTCTGGTCTATTACTCCCTGCTGAAGGCAGGGAGTCCCAGCAGGGTTTCTAAAGATCTTAACTCTGAGTAGGCTTATGTGGAAGGAAAAGGTCCTCGAAGTACAGTGCTAAGTCCCAAAGGGCAAGATGGATGGATCACACTAATTTTAGTCCATATTAGTTTCACATAGATTAATTCATAAATCTATTCTACTTGTTTCCACAGTCTGCAAATGCATTATTAACACTCCTGCAAAACACAGTTAAATGCTTAGTGAAATATGTATTGTTGTATGCTTTAGATCTTAAAATCTGCATTTTTGGATTCATTTTTGAACATGTTTTGGTACTTTTATTTGAGGCTATATCATAACATTTGTAGAGAGAGATAATCTGAAGCAGAACTGTGTTCTCCATTCATAATAGTCTGAAAAGTACAAATCAGGCTGGCTTACTTTACATTGCAGAACCAATGAAAGGCAGGACTATCCTTGTTTAAACTTAAGATCAGCACTTTGGATTGTGCTCTGAAGTGGGCCAGAAACTACTGCAGTTATGTTAATGCTTTTCAGACATGTTCTGTCAGCCGATCTGTGTACTAACAAAAACAAAATAAAAGAGTATCAACTTAGAGGTTGGAGAAAGCATGCTGCTGTTAGTGCTACAAAAGCATTAAGCCTTTGCTAATCAGCCCTGTCTCTGATTGTGCATTCAGTCATTCAGCTCTAAGTGATCATAAAATTATCAGGGCCATGTTTAAAGCACAATCGGGGGAGGGGGGACGATAGTCTGGTCAATGAGCCTAAAGTAGTCATTTAAGGGAATGTGTAGTTTTACAGCAGCAGTAGCTAATTTGAGCTGATTTGGTGCTGCCTAAAATTACCTTGAAGGATGAAACACATAATTGGATTAGATGTGCAAATGCTTGCTCATAGTGACACCTGTAGGAGATTTGGTGGGCTATGGACATACTGAAATTATGTTTGAAAGTGTACCCTGTTATTTGACAAGGTAAAACTTCTGTGGGAAAAAGCTTCACTCAGAGGGTTGGAAGAAGGAAAGATCCCTTCTCAAGCTTCTCCTCCCTTCATTGGGCAAGTGTCAAAGTCAAGGGGGAATTGTCAAGTTTGTTGACATGTGGGCAATATGGCTGCACTGGCTAACCTGCAGCTAGGATGAAATAGGAAAGGATATTTACACTGGGAATAGATAGGTAGACTTGCAAAAGAATACTGTTACATATGCAATTATTTTAAAATATAAAATTTAAATATATAAAATTATGATCCCTATCTGCACAACTTTAAAGACCGGAGGAAAGCATGCAATTCCATTGGTAGAAATGTAAAGACCTAAAAATAATACTAATCTTCTCCCCACAATCCTGCTTGCATGAATCATGGTAGTCAAATTAAATTTAGACAAAACACAACAAAGCATGGCTCTATTTATATAAATTGCTACAGTCATCGGAAAGAGAGAAATCTTTTCATTTAAAAATGAAAATCTGTCTATCGAATCAACTCAAGATTGAGTGAACAGTGAGTGAAACAAATTCTGTGAGGATCAGAATGGTAAAATTCTTTGCAATTTCCACCTCCTCTCTAAACAGAATTCTCATTTACTTCTATTACCAAATTTATCCATGACTCCAGAATGGTTGTCTAGCCCTAAAATAGCTTGCTAATACAATGCCATCCTTGAGATTCATTAACTCGTTCTAGTTCGCTGTATTGTATTGCTATATACCTATTAATAGATTCTGTACAGCATTCTTATCATTTGTCACAGCAGTAAAAGCACACTTAGGGATTGCCCACAAATTGTTGTATATTCCTGAGGATCAGGTATGCATTCGCTTCAGTCTTTCTGAGTGCTTTCCTAGAAGGATTTAATTGAATAATGTACTGACTCTTTCACGGACTTCTATAGAGTCCAGATGTTGTCTTCAGGTTATAATGGCCCTGCATATTTTCCACCACCTTTCATCATTTTCTTATCATGCCTCTTCAGAACAGCTTTTAGCTTTATCTTCTGTCTTTCCCCTTCCTATAATACCAAGTTGCCAACATTCTATCCATTTTATTCATTGAATTACAATGATTGTTTTAAGGACAAATGCCATTCCAAGTCCATTTGGATTATAAAATCCTATACAATAAAATTGTGTAACCATGATAGGACAGCTAAAATTAATAAAACCAATAACCTTAGATATACCACTGTACAGGGCACATTTCAGCTTTAAAAAAAGTCTGAAAGAACGTGTCACCCTGGTTCTTAATTCTTTACAAATATGTAATTATGCCATGCAGTTTCATTGACAACCACACAAACTGGAATTTCCCAGTAAGTATTGTTAACGTTGGTTCCAAAGGGAAGCTTGCTATTGGGAGTCATATATAGAGAGAGATTATGCCATTAAATACTTCACAAAATAAAGAGCTAATACATGCTACATTTTTGTTTGCCATTTATTAGAAAAGTTGCCAAAAGATGTGTGTTGTCGTTTGCATTTTCATATATAGTATTACATTGTCTCACCAGTGTACCATGTACTCTTGCAATGTATAATGTAAATTATTATAATCTTCTGCAATTTCCTCTTTTTCTCCAATGGTTATGATGACTATGTATTACTAATATATCTCACTAAATGTCACCATAATAAATGGCCTATAAAACATTTAATTTCATGCAATATCTTTCTTTAAAATATCAGAGTGGAGTAAGTTACAATTTTAATATATTTTTCAAAATGTCACAATTTGTAAACCTGTCAGGAAACTCCATAAACCTACTTTCAATATGTGTAACTCAGCAAGTCCTTTGAATAATATGATGGTTTCATTAATGCACATAATTAGAACTGTAAAGAAAAGATATTAAAATCTCTATTTCTTCGGGCTAAATAATCCCTAGGCATACAATAAGACCATAACCATTTGTATATTTGCGCAGTAAAAGTTGGAGAAAATATTAATCTGCATATGTTGCATGGTGGGTTATTTTTATAGTACCAACTTGACATAGGCATGAAAATTCACTTTGTACATTCCTGATATAGATTAAAGATTAAAATATAATTTGTATTTCATTGTGAAACTTATGCTGAATATTTGAAACCATATCTAAAGTTAAGTATGTATTAAATCTGGTTTGCTACTCAACTGTGGGTTGTTGTAGCTTGTGAACTGGGAGTTGTCTGCCATGGTTTGTTAGCTCAGCTGGGTTCGGACAATCCATCCCTCAAGAGGAACCCACCCATGATAAACCATGCTTAATACATACTTAACTTTATATTATGGGTTATGCTGTCTGAACACAATAATTCTTTGTCTAATATCCTATTCCATTTTCAAAGGGAAAGTATGCCTCACATTGGAAAAGAGGAAGTGGCTAGGAGTTGAAGCAGGAATACTAGACCTTGTTTCCTGCAGCAAGTAATAGACATCACCATTTCCATCAGAAAGGTAGCTATCTGTCCCCATTTGTGGAGAACAGTCCTCAGTTTGAAGGGCTGGCGGAGGACTGTTCTGTATTTTGAAAGCATCCTCGGTTTGAAGAATAGTCCAATCCAAGTCTGGTTTAAAGAGAATGAGCAATCGGAAGAGAGAGCCTTGAAGCCACCCATCAACAATACCTGAACTACAGACTAAACAAGGCACACAAGTTATATAGCCGCAGACTCCCACACAGTGGTGAAATGTACTGTATTTCTATTGAAGTCATCACTTCTAAATTTGCCTGCATAGACATGAATGATCATGTGCAGATTTTATGTGAATTTCTATTCCTTACCACCATGGACGCTGGCATGTATAGTCCATCCATTATCCCTAGCAAGAAAATATGCGATGAACATCATTTCTTGATGGAGAGAATTCCACCGGGCCTTACCCATCATTGCTGAAGTCCTCATCTGCCCTTTTAATAAGTAATACCCTTTTTCTTTCCTTTGGGAGACTTGGGTAACAAGCAGAAGATGGTTGGCACTGCAGCTTTCAAAGATTAAAGCAGCATACTTGGAGAACTCCCTTGGCAGTTTCTGAATGTTCAGCATTAATGCTTCAGAGATGCACATGATTATCAGGTTGAGCTCTTTGGGAAAAAGGAGGCAAGCCAGGGTAAGGAGGGAAGACCATCTGCGGTGCTTCAGAGCACCAAACTGAGATCCCTGGAGACTGGATCTGGCCTTCCAGCTTTCAGGGGATATTGGCCCTTCATTATATCTTGAAACCATTTTATGCCACTCATGTGCCATCATTGGCTGGGTGTAGGCAAAAATGCAAATTTCATTTCATTAAGCATCCACACTGTCCCTTTTTGCGATCTCATATGTGAGCAGGGCTTATTTCTCACCAAAACTTACTTTCCAAGTATGCATTCATGAGAAAATGTACAGTTTCAAAATTCACATTTAAAAAAAAAAAATCATGCTTCAGTCATCAGAAAAAAAGTGTGAATTTCAGGGTGTGCTTGAAAGGAAATCCACACTCAAATGGTAAAGGCAAAGCTCATCTTCAGTCCTTACATTTGTTCCCAAAGGCAACATCTGATTGGTTCAACTTGTTGCTGATGAAAATTAAGGAGGACAAAAACTAATTTGAAATAAGGCCAGTTGCCCATTGTCTCTTTCACTAGGCAGGAGCAGTACATGCCACTGCTTTTCAAGTAGTCATTTTAGGGCCCTCATGAGGGGGGATGTCCTGCAACATTACACACCAGTACCCTGCAGATATTTTTGATCTTTTTGATTTTTGACTGCAGCACCCATCTCAGCATGACTCTCAGCATGCATGACCAGTGAACCAAAAGGGTCTGGAAGGCACCAGGCTGGGAAGAGCTGTACTGTATTAAGAGATGTGGAACCGAGATGGAAGGGATGCAGCACCTCAGAATTGGCACAGGATTTTAGTTTGCATTTTAATTGTTTCTTTCATTTTTACTGTACCACCTTTACTAGAGAGCAATGAATGAAAAAGAAAGCAGTGGCAGCAGCATATTCTGGCTTAACAGATTTATCAAATAGAACTCAATGTATAATTTTACTAGGCAGAAGAAAACATTTATCTTCATTTCACTGATCTGGATATTACACTAAAGTAGGGAAGGACAAAAAACATTCAGATCTCAGGCACAGAAAATAGTCTTTAGACAGAAGCTAAAATGGGTTGGGAGAGAAGCTAATCTTTCATACAACAATTGAGTCTTTGCAGGAGACAGAAGCATCAGTTCATTTCTCCTCCCCCTCCTCGCTTTTAAGACTAACAATTGCTATACTGATTAGTTTGTAATGATTACATGCCTAGTTTCTCCAGTGAAGATATCTGCTGTCACCTTGAGATATAGCAAAGTTATTGTTCTCTCACAAATGTACGTGCAACCAACAAATCAAAGCACATTCATTTGCAGCTGAAAACTATTTTGCTTCATTCCCATATGAAACAGACTCCCCACCAATATGAATAACATTATTGCTGCTGTGTGCGATCACATTGTTTCATACAAGCATACTGTACCGTGCAAAATTGTGCATCAGATTTGGGAATAAAGTCACAGAAAATTAAAAATCAGTTTGGTATAAGTCCCATATTGAAGAGGGAGGACCCACCTTTCTTTTACACCAAGGGTGTAGTCATATCTCCCTTGGGTTCTATTCAATTATATTGTTCCACCAACAAGAAACTACTGGTGGAATGGATGATCCCCTCTCTTCTGAGGCCCCTCTCACACAGCCCAAATCTGGTTTGAGGAAATCCTCATCATGCGAGCCATTGTGTCAATGTGCTGATGGCATCACTCAAGGTGTGCAAGTGGAGGGCTGGATTCTACTCTTTATTATAACAAGGGGGTGTTAGTTATGATAAATACACTACCAGGCAGATTTCTGCCATCATTTTTGCAAGAGGAAACTCTCTCACTGTTTTGTGGCCAATGTTCTTCTTCTACCTACAGTTCTGCTTGCTCGGGTTACAAACCACAGACAGGCATAATAAAAAAGGGAATGTATGTGCTATAAGAATCCTACCTTGGCGCTGCTTTAATTTTCGGCACTGTGTAACACTTTTCCCACTGTAAGACAAGCTTTATTTGTGACATTTGCCTTTCTACTTATTTAATGTGAGCATAACATGATAGAAGAATAGGCACCCTAAATGTATTATTGCCCACCTCTTAAATCACAGCCCAATAATAAATAATGTTTATTCGTGCCCAATGATCCTGAAACATCAAATCATATTTTGAACATTTCTGTATTCTATGAAATGAGATGTGATTCACACAAGCAAATGCTAATGCAGTGGCTTCTCCATTTAGGAAGGCACTTGTGTGTAATGGCCCACTAAACAGATCTGTCAGTTTTTACCACACTCCGCAACCAAATCCATTTCCTCCAGTAGATTGTAGCCACACAGTAACCATCACTAAGACATATGTGGTCAACCACTGTCCACAAACAGCTTACCATGTAAAAAAGCCACTGCACAAATGCATTTAAGGCAGAGTTAGAATTCTTCAACAAATGCAGTTATACCTACTTCCCCATGTAATGAAACTGTTAGAGCACGGAGAGTGGGTCAGGGGAGAAATGACAACCATTCTCATGCCCAAACACTTCAAAGAGTTCCCTTCCTTGGCCTGCTGAGAAATTCTGCAGGTCAGGGGAGAGAAGGAAAAGGGAGATGTTTCTTCCTGGAAGATTACCTGCACAATTCCTGGAAAGATCCACTCTTGGCTTATCCATTCTTTTGAGGACCTGAAAAGAGAAGAGAAGATAGCAGATAAGACATATAAGAGTGGGAAATGGGTGGTATCTAGAAAAGGGATAAGGAATGTGTGGTCCTCCAGATATGGTTGGACTGCAGTTCCCATGAACCCTCACTATTCACTATGCTTGCTAGGGTTGTTGGGATTTGAGGCACAACAATATATGGAATGCTATATATTCCCCATCCCTAATTTAGGGGAAAGACTGTAAAATGTCATGGTGTCATCAGGGCAAGGCTGGGAGTCTAAAATTTAGAGTTTCTTTCAGCAAGATGAGAAGCAGAGCACAGACACAGCAGGACTGACTTACTACATATTTGCTTGCTATGTGAGTTAACTACGAGTTACTAATATACATTGCCAATGGGGTACAAGTAAGTTGAAGTGATACGGATTATTGCCCAAAGAGCAATCTCCTAAACCCATCAAGTCTAAAGTTTTTCTACTGCATTCCTAATAAGGTACCCAAACTTTCATCAAGTAGTCAGAACATGCACACTGACAAAATCCATGGCCGAGATATTTTGACATTCTGATGAGTTTATGTACCTTTACTGAAGATTGGACTTAGTTATTATTAATGTGAATTAATCATTTGATATTTACTTGATTGATTTTCTAAATATATTAATAGATTGTACTTTGCATAAAAGCAAGAAAACTGTACTGTGGGGTCAGTTGGACACTCTGTTTTCAATAGGCATTTGAGTGATTAAATGCCCACTTTTAAATGAATGATATCTGCCTTCCCCATATGGGGAGGGAGGTCTAGAATCTTCCTAAGGAAATTCAACTGCAGTATTTCTGGCTGAGAGTTAAACCTAGAGATTCAGATTGGAATGCCTATTATAAATTGGGCCAAAGACTTAACTTGATAAACTTGGATTGTGGAAGACATAATTTGAATACCTTGCAAAAAAAAAAAAAAAAAGGGTACACTTACCTAAGATTAGCCGAATTAATTGCTTGCTTCTGTTGTTCATGTCAGAACAACAGGTTTTGCATCTGTATACCTATATATCTATGGGGACTTGCTCTGTGCTGTTACTATTTCAGGTATCTTTATGTCTCTTTTGGACTTTAGTGATTATAGGTGTTAATCTATAACTGTTAATCTGTAACTGTTCCAAAAGCTACAAGACCTGAAAGTGGTTAAATGATTTAGACCCATTGTAAACAATGAAAACAATATTGCATCGTTGGCATACAGAAATAGAGAAATTTTAATAGAATGGAACTTAGGGAATGGCCCAGTGCAGTGTGGTGGTAAAAGTGCTGGACTAAGGGACCCAACAGATCTGGGTTCTAGTCCTCATTTGGCTAGATGATCACTGGCTGACTTTTGGCCAGTCATTCACTCTCATCCTAAGCTACCACACAGAGCTGTAGTGGTGAGGATGAAATGGAGAAAAGGAAGATCATCCAAGCTGCCTTGGAATCCGAGCAAGAGGGAAAAGGTGGGAAATAAATGCAATGTAATAATAATAATGATGAGAAGTAAGATCATGTATACGTGTAACAATGCAGCACTATTAACACCTTCAGTAATAGAAATTGGGTTTAAGACATGCCTCTTCTGCCCACATTTGTAGCCATCAAGACCAGACTAAACCTTGACTAAAGCTAATTTGAACTCACCAACATTCCTGTGTGAACATATAACGTCCTGCAGAGGCATTGGCAATGTTGATCCAGCCAGCCTATAATGGGCTAAAAGAAACAATCAGCAACGATAACAACAGATTTTGTTGAGTTTTTAGGAGTTTAAGTATAAAAAGGAGGGACTGGAAGTTACCCAGCTGCACATATTAAGGCCTGACTTTGTCTTTGAGCTTCTGTCACTTTGGATCATGGACCCAGCCCTGTCCTGTCGAAACATTCATACATAAGTAACATATAAGATCAACCTAGATAATTCTTTGCATGAAGCATTGTTTCCAAAGTTTATTCTGGTTCTGGTAAGCCCTTTTATTTGATTTCCCCTTTCCCTTGTAAATAAACATAACACAAGGGTTGCATTTGTTTCATCCCAAGTTAGCCTTAATGCCAACTACACACCCTTCAGCTTAATTAGTTGCTACTGATTAAGGTTTTGGGCATGGAACTTGGAAAAGGGTATATTTCTAATATACATTTCTTATTTGCTATATTGCAAGCATGCCCTTGATGTTCAGAGGGTCCTCTAGCCGAAGATGTGATACAGGGAAGCTAAGCTATAGCTTAGCAAAGATTTGCTCTGCCTACACCACTGGGGGCCTTTTCTCCATCCATGCGATGCCAGAACCAACTAGCCAGTCACCACTCTCTCTTCATGCATTTCTAGCCACAAACGCCTTGCATGCAGCTCTTGTACCAGTGAACTGAAATAGTGATGCACAAGAGCTACCTCTATTTGTCTGAACACACCTGATTGCCAATTAATGTCATAATTTCACTTCAAATGTCAGCATGATGCGCATGGAAAGAAAATATTCTTTAATGGGCCCTCAGCTCATTCTTCCTAATACAAAGGGTTCTTGGGTTGGCCCTGTCACTGAATGCAGTGTGAAGTTCTTGTCACTGCATTTCAAAAAGGGATATTGTAGAACTGGAAAAGATGTGAAGAAGGACCAGGCAAATGATCAAGGAACTGGGAGAAAACTTTAAGGAAAGGTTACAATATTTGGAGTTCTTTTATTTAGAAGAAAGGTGAGTAAGAGAGAGGTGTTAAAAAATGCAAGATATGAAGAAAGGGGATAGGGAGAAGGTTTTCCCCCACTCGCTTACTGCTTGTACTCGGGGTTTCAGAATGAAGGTAATCTGTGGTGAACCCGGGACAGATAAAAGGAAGAAGTTCTTTGCACAGCACCTTATTGAACTATAGCATTCACTACCACAAGATGATGGCCACCAACCTGGATATCTTTAAAAGAATATGAGACATATTCATGAAGGATGGAGTATTGATTACTAACAGTCTGATGGAGTATAAGTCTCTTTATACCACTTTCGGGGAAGCAAACATGGCGGAGTGCTGTTGAAGACAGGTCCGCTTGTAGATTTCCCATAAGCACCTGGAACATCATTAGGAAAACAGAATGCTTGACAGGATGTGCCTTTGTTCTGATCCAGTATGGTTCTTATTAAGTTCTTTCTGAACTAATGTTGCCAAAATACTCTAGAGAATTTTGCTGCAGAACTTTGTTGAGCTTCTCCCTCTATACACTGTACTGTTTCAATAGTATGACAAAAATTGTTATATATGCCATTTATAAAATGGATATTATTTCCTTAGTTCCCTTTGTCTGAAAAAGTATTTTCTACTCTTTACTATTTCAGAATATGTTTGAATAGTCAATGTTGAAGAATAGTATTTTACTTGCATCATGAAGAGGAGAGGCAGCAGCAACAGCAGCAAGAACAAGAAACAAGAAGAAAAGAAGATGAAAAGACCAAATTATATTTGGTTTGCAGCTTCAACATTTATCTGAAATGTTCATTGGAATCTCAAAATTTCTCATCAGTAGCCATTAGGTAATTATATTCATTTGCAGAATAAAAATAATATAGGCATGAATTACTGTTTTACATGTGTATGTTATATAAACATTTGTTAAAGAATAAAGAATTCTGGCTTTTATATTTTTAAAAATCATTTCCTCCTGCAAGAGCTAAAATAATGATTAAATATGTTACTGTTTTTATCCGTATGCCAGTAAAATAATTGTAGTAGACCAAATTATGTTATGTTTAGAAGCTTATTTTGTTTTTGCTTTAAATAGGAACCAAATTTAACATTTTGGCATTCGGCCTTCCTTTGAAATCCACAGATCAATGTTACTGCTGGTCTTTCAAAATTGACTTTTTTTGTCAATTCTCCAGTAATGCAAAAGATTTAAGCACTTTGAAGAACAGTGTACAGAAAGCAATATGGGTTGAATTCAAACTCAGTCATACCTAGAGCATGCCCATTGAAATCAATAGGACCTGAGTCCCAAATAAAGTTGAATTTGGATCCAACTCATTGTCCCTGTGTTGCTGAAAATTGCACAATCAAGTGGTTAACCCTGGTGGTATAGCTGTAACTACTACCTTATTAGAAATATAGTTAAAGAAAAATTTCACCTCTAATGATAAACTATGTTCAGGTTATTGCAAAAGCTCCTATCTTAGTTTTCTTTTTCTTTTGGTGGCAACAGATTCAGATATCTGATTATCTGAAGTGATTTTCTCTCAGAAAATCTTATTATTTAGTTAGAACATATAATGGCGGTCATCTTGACTGTAGCATTGTTAACTGCATTGTGTGTATGTGTGTTTAAACCATTTAACAGATTTCAGAGACATCATATTATGTTTCAGCAACAAAAATGAAGGAAAACAAATAAGAGCAGGCATTATCACCAAATGTATCATTCAGTACATAACAAAAACACTCCAACTCTCAAGAAACCTATTTTCATATATCTGATCTTCTTTCACCTTTACATAATTTCATTTCAGAATTGTTGCTGCATCCCAGAACCACCCCATCCAAAACAGCAAAGCAAAGCAAAGCAAAGCAAAGCAAAGCAAAGTGGATAATACCCTTTTCCCAAAAGAGAACAATTGCGATTTTGGCTGCCATGAACAGATACATATCCAAATTCTTCTTTTCCAACACTTTTATTAAAACATAATTTGGAATATACGCCGTCTCCTTTTAAATGAACGGCTCTAGAAGAGGGTAAAAAACAATACACAGTAAAAATAATACTATGCCTCTCCTTACCCATCAATACTCACATAGGAGTACTTCATAGCTCTCATACTGGAAATATCTATTTCATGTGACTGATGCTTTGCTTCAATTAATCTCTGATAAGAATGTTAAACATGCAAATACAGGGCAAAAAACAAAAATAGCTTTGTACATCTCAGTTCAATAGGATTTTTGGTGGTTAGATACTGAGAACATGGTACACACAGGCAAAGCTAGATGGGTGGGAGTTAAAGTCAGGTTGGCCACAGGTTCATGCTCCAGAGAAGGTGCTGAGGTAAAGCAAACAGTAACAACAAATCAGCTTCTCCTCATAGCAATAAGCTACTCATTGCTGGAGACCAGTCATTCTCCAACTGCCTCAACATAGCATTTATTATGTTAAAGCTAGACGGCTAGATGGCTTTGAGATACAGAAAGTGCATTACAGAATTCACTAACAAAAGACATCAGTAAAGTTAGAATAACAGCTATTAGGGATATTTGGCTCATTCTAAGAATTCAAACTGAATCCCTCTCCTTCCTTTGCTTCCAGAAGACATTAGCTACACCCTCAGGGAAGTTCTCACTACTTGTGGGCCAGACATCAGGAATGTTAGGAAGTATTTAATTGGTCTGCTCTTTTGATCTGAGGTTGTACTATGGGACTGACCATGCCATATCCGCCTCTCTCTGGTTTACCCATTTGGCAGTGCCTCACTCAGAACCAGACATGGTCAGGTTCTCACCAGCTTCTTGGCTTAAGGCCTGGCATTTCAGCTGAAAATTCTGACCCTGTCTCTTCTTCCAGTTCTGGCTCTGTGTTTTGGAAGAAGTGGGCCTACATTCCAGCAAACAGTGGATCTAATCGTTCTTGGTGTCCTCCACTTTAATAATCCCTTGCAAAGTCTCTAGGTGCTTGAAAAAGTGTGAGCTCACTGTTCTCAGGGGAAATGGTATTTTGACAGCTGTGTAAGGAAATGCGTTATTTTTTAACAGTGTTTTTCCTAGGTCTAAGCAGTTGTTTGGTTTTTTTTACCCCTTCCAGGGATATGTACAGATTTTATGTGACATACAAGTCAGCCTACTCTTAAACTGTTTATAGCATGTAAGGCTTCAAATGTCAAAACTAGCCTATTAGCGTGTGAACGATCTGTTAACATATGGATTAAACAGGTTCACAAATTAACGACCACAATTTAGTCAGCAAGGATAGAAATTCATAAGTAGAGTGTCTCCTATTTTTCTTGATTACCTTCTCTCCTATGCTTTTGGATAGCTGAGCTTATGGGATATCTTCCAAGGATTCAGATGGATAGATAAAATTGGGTCGAATTATTTCTGCAAAAACTGCAGTGGGCAAATGGCACAGCTGTGAAAGTGCAATTGAAGATATTAGAATGAGATTAGATTCAACATTCATTAGTTCTGTGATAAAAGGAATGTTTCAATGCACCTGTCTTCACTGGAACCTGAGACAGTTCTTGGTTTCACATATTAGATTTCACAGCTTAAAATGATCATTGTTCAACAATTCCTCCTAGCCTAATTTCTCTGTATAAGTATTGATATTTCATATTGTTCTTCGATATACTAGTGGTAGTAGCTCTGTCAAGATTTGTGAAGGGTATGTGGTATAATGGAAAATACAAATGGTTCCTTCTAATGGAAGAATAATTCAGCTTGATACATTTACAGGAAGAAAATGTACATTCTAAAAGATTCATCCAAAGTCTTAGTGGACTCATTGGAGAATTATTTAACAGGAATCATATATCTGCAATTTTTATGGCATTTTTGAAGTAAGAAAAGCACAAAGGAATTTTAATCTCCAAAGTAGTCCCTGGTTACACATTTTAACATATAATAATCAAAAGGGGTGAATAGATTACTTTGCCTGAGACATAATTTGTCTTCAAAGATTGTTTGATATAAAAATGTTTCCAATTTTTGAAGATTATATAAGAAATATACAAATTGCTTTTCAGGAAAAAGGAGCCTTATCTATTGAGTTTGTTTTGCTTTACCTCCTAGGAGATATTTGATCTCAGAAGCTCCTGCTGGAAGATCAGTTTTGAATATTTTATCAAGGATTGAAATTATTATGGGTCACACCAATGAGTTAATATGTCAATATAAAAACTGCCTTATAGATTAAATTTCTTTTGTGTAGGACTGGCACCTTCAAATTTATATTAAAATGAAATCTAAAGGAATGTGTTGCTCCTGCTGACAACCTGCACAACAGATTAATTTTAAATTGTTATGGATTTTTAAAATTTCCATTTCTTGCTAGATGTTGACTGTCTTGTGGATTTAGGCACACATGTATACACATTTCAGGGTAATGCAAATAGATAAGGGTATATAAAAGGACTGGAACTTCAAAATTGACTTTATTTAGCAAAGGGCATCCAATAGTCTGAATGGTTTAAAAAAAAACACAAAAAAACATGGTGGCTAAAGCCTGTATTGAAATGTTGTCATATCAAATTGGGATTTCTGGTGGTAAACATCATTTTGTTCCTCTTTCTTCCTCTGTGTGTTGTAGAATAATAAAATAAACAATCTTGTTTTCACTTATCAACAAAACATGAATGTAAGTTAGATATATAAGGATAATTGAGTTACATTTGTTAAAGGTATAATAAGCAACTTGCACTACATAAATTTGTTATAGTTATTATAATCAGTAGTAGTAGTACCAGCAGCTGCAGTATTAGCAGCAGCAGCAGTATTTTGACTCTGAACATGTCAATATAATCTTATAGAAAAGTCTGTGGTACCAGGGGTTACAGATGTGCTGAGCTTCTCCGGAGTCCAGTTTGTGCCTGTCCACTGGACTTCTGGTTCTCTAAAGAAGAGAGTCATGCCTGGAAGCAGTCTACAAGCATTTGCAGACCCCCGCAGGTGTACCATATGGAACCATAGCTGCTCACCATTCTGGGTGGTCAACCTTCCTGCCCATTCATTGCCAGCAATAGTAGCACAAAGGGCAAAGGAACCCAGTAATGAGGCACAGCAGCTGCCATTCTTGGCAGATAATTATGGGTGCACTTGCCAAGAACTTGAACCTGGGCCACTGCGAAGGGAATCTGCTGGATTTTCTACCCAAAGTGGATTCTCACACATTCCTACTGGAGATCATAGGATATATTGGATTCTCCTTCCCAAGGCCACCAACATTACTGCAACTTCATAAGATGGGATCCTCCCCCTTGCAAAGCCAAAAGCACCATGGTGGATACTTCCCAAGGTGACTTTGGATGGCAGATGGGAGGGGAGGGTATATGAGGGATCAGGATTCACAGGGCCACATGACCTTTTCCTTGCCATGCCTACACACACCAAGGAAGGCTCAGAGGCTTTCTAGTTGGATATATTTGTTCTTAAAGGGGCTTGGGAAAGTAAATCATCTGTGTCCTCTTCCTGTCATGCCTGGCTTTTGTTAGCAGGACATAATATACAGAAAGGGCTCTGAGGTCATTGTCCTTGGTCAGTTACCATTAATCTTTTAATGGCCTAGACCAAATGTCCATTCTGTCATACTGCTTCCCACACTGGCCAGTCAAATGCATCCATGAACCCAGAAGCAGGGCTGGAAGATAGTATTCCTCTCTTACTGCTGTCTCCTAGCAGAAAATATTCAGTTGCATACTGCCATTGAACACAAAACGTCTATGTAAGCAACATCATCACTCCCCTTAGTAACAAACTCACAAGAAGAGGAATTCTGGACCAGACCAAAGACTTACCTCATCCAGCATTCCATTCACACAGTGGTAAACCAGCTGCCATTCATTGGCCCACAAGAGGGGAATGAGCAGAGATACATGGCAGATTAAGTTCAGTTCATTTTAAGGAAAAATTACTCCTTTTCCTTCTCACGGAACCCACCATAGACCCAAATGCAATCTGTAGTCAGAGTCATATTTCCAGGTTGCAGCTCTATCTGCAGAACAAAATATATAGCATTCAAAAGTCATATACATTTGTAAAAGTCTACACATTATAAATAGACATAAAAGTGAACACATACAATATTGAATCAATAGGAGAAATATGAGTGTTTTTTAACAAAATGTATATAATTGATACTGATATATAACTGATGTACAAAATTCCTCCATTAGGAAAATGTGTATGGAAATATGAGTGATTTTTTATGTTAAAAGGAGAAAGCTAACAAACTGACATGGGCACAAGTCAGAATGAGCTTTAAGGTAGAATTTGTGGAATCTCAATGAACTTGTATTTTGCTGATTCACACATCCCTAGATGGTGTGTCAAGCAAAATGGGACCACTGTGAATTAATATCAGCATACTTCTGGAAGCCCCAAAGTGTACATAAGGACAATTTAATCAGGAAAAGAAGTAGCCTAAGGGATAATCCTTGAAAAAAAAAAGTCCGATCTTACATACTAAGTAAACACAGAATGTTGAATGCCAGAAAAATGGAGGAGAGAGGGGTTAAAGAAGAATTCTGTAAGAAGCATGGCTGGCTGGCTGGAACCCTGAAGTGGAGAACCTACTTCAAGGGTTTGCAATATATATTTTGCTGAAGGTGCCCTTAATCCCCGCTTACCTATGAATTTGGTAAGAAAACTGATATAGCCTAAAAGGAGGAAGCAATACCTAGACTTCCAAGGTATTCAGAAGTTTCAGATTAAAAGTGTGTGCATGGAATGTTGTCCTAAACATTCGACAAGAAAATGTGAGTTTTCTGGATGTACAGAATGTTGAGGTGATTGGATTGTTTTTTCAAGCCTATAGCAACATAATGGGTACCCCATCAGATGAGTTTTAGGATTAGGAGAATGTATGCCATAAATTAATGAACTGTCCTTTCAGAACTATGGGTTAGACCCAAAGTAACTCTAACTTAAGTACTGTTCATGCCAAAGTAGAACTAACGTTGGATGTTGTTGTTAGTTCCAAAGTCATGTCGGACCCATTGCGACCCCATGGACAACATTTCTCCAGGCGTTCCTGTCCTACACCATCCCCCGGAGTCCACCTACACTCACACCGACTGCTTCAATGACTGCATCTAGCCACCTCATTCTCTGCCGTCTTCTTCCTTTGCCGTCAATCGTTCCCAGCATTAGGCTCTTCACCAGGGAGTCCTTCCTTCTGATTAGGTGGCCAAAGTATTTGAGTTTCATCTTCAGAATCTGGCCCTTTAAAGATCTCCTCTAGGACTGACCGGTTTGATCACCTTGCAGTCCAAGGGACTCTCAGGAGTCTTCTCCAGCACCATAATTCAAAGCCCTCAATTCTTCAGCACTTAGCCTTCCTTATGGTCCAGCTTTCACAGCCATACATTGCAACTGGGAAAACTATACGAACTTTTTTGTTGGCAGGGTGATGTTGGATATAACCCTACAAAGGTGTGTTTGAGGGGAAAGAAAGGGGGAAAAGGATGAACGCTCTTCATCAGGTTAGGGGCTGAAAGCTAGCCTCAAACCTGAATGGCACTTGCGTGTGTGTATTACATTTTACCCTGCCCAATATCCTAAGCTCTCTGGGTGGTTCAGAGCATGTGATGCCATACTTGGGGGTTCTGGACCATACAAGCATGCATTAGTACAAACAAACACTCACACACATATGCCAGCAATCCTGATATAGGTTATTCTTTACCTGCTAGCAGCATCAGAGACAGGGCGATATCTAAATGAAGCTTTCTGGGGGAAGAAATGGACAGAGGAAATGTCAGAAAAATCTGCTGTAGACCCAAGCAAGTGTGAATTTACTTGTCTTGCTGATTCTGCAATAGACCAGCTTTCCTAGGCTGGGCAAAGCCTTACAGAGTGATTTATTTAGTGTAAATTTATCTATGTAAAAAGTCACATTTTAAAATTCTAAAGTGTAAAAACACATTTTGAAGAGAGCACAATTTTGGCTGATTTGGGGATTTGGGCATTTTCAAGTGTACATGGACACATGTGCAGCAATTCCAAGTCTTCAGTGAGCAGATAATCAAGAGGTTGCCTGAACAGCTGAAGAAAATGTAAAAAGTCCTTTTTTCCCATTCCTAGTAGAGGGCCTTCTCCTTACCCACTCTCAGTGTGACCTTGACACTGTAACCTTCTATAGCAGTGCAACGTATAGGTCAAAGACATACTTAAAGACTTTGTGATCTGATTGTGATCTAAAGAAGAAATAGAATATTTAACATGCCAAAGAAACAAGCTGCTTTTAAAACTCAGAAAAATGAAGGAAAAGGTATGATGGAAATATTGGGTCAGGACTCAAGGAAGTATGCAGGAACTTCACATATACCAAATTATGCATATAGGATTCCTTTGTGTACTATTGAAAAAGCTGGAAATGTGATTTCTGAGTTAGGGAGAATTCCACAGTTAACTGCAGGAAGAGGCAAACAGAAATGTTGATACCTAGCACAACTTTAGCATGCTGACTGCCTATCACAAAGCACAGACAATGCTTAAGACTAGAGTGGGTTGGACCAAGAAAGTTGTATACATAGCTTTTAGCCAATCACAAAGTTCACCTGGCAGCCATTCAGGTGGCTCCATTTTCAAACTGCTTGCCATCCTACACTACACATACAAGGTAAAACAAAAGCAAACTAAAACAGAAGTCAACCAGACCCATAACAACCTTCAATTTCTCCAAAGAGACAGTCAGTTTGTAGTCAAATGGTAACTCCTAGTCTGGAAACTGTGAATGGGATGACAAATTGTGGATGGAAATTTTGGCCCACCATAGTGCATTCCTACTTTATTTATTCATTTATCTATTATTATGCCACCCTTTAAAGATTTTGAAGATTGCTTAAAATGAATCCCATGGGTGTCATGTCAATATTGTGCTTGCATGCTGGATTGCAGAAAAAACTTTAAGTTGCTATGCATAGTGCTGAATATATTTTGGGATTAGGTTCAGTACCATGGACAGCTCCTTTAACATTCTTACTAAAGTCCAGAGTGGAGTCACTGGCTTCTACTGACTATAATACAAGATTCAACATGCTAAAATGCATGAGGCTGGAGATACACATGAAAAAGTTTACTTATCCTTTAACTTGCAGATGATTTCACATGTGCCTAACTTTAGTAGGCTAAAGTTTAGCATATCTTTATCAAACACTAGCAATTTAATGAGGTTCATTCATTCATTTTTTCATTCTCTGCTTCTTATCCTCCTTTAGAAGAAAGAATTCCAATCTGTTATTCAGTGCACATAGACTAAAATAATCATAAGAGGGAAAATAATACATTTCCTAATTCCCTAAATAATTTCCCCATGGAATCTCCTTAGATGCATTTCCTGCCATTTGCCAGACACTGTATTTATGAACTGTGCATTTCATATGATTTGTTTACCTGCTCTACCTGTGCCTACACACTGCATGGAGTCATGACAAATATTCATGCTAAAAGAAGAGTTATCCAAGGCAAAAATACCTAAAATTTCCAAAATATAGAATATAAAGGTTCCTACATATAAAAAAAATGCCAGAGATCAGTCTCTTCCATTACCTGCAATTTGATCCATTTAAATGGAGAAGGCAGCAAATGAGCTGGCATCCTTCTGTACACTCTGTGCTATAGTCCCTCTCCCACAAAATGCTAGCATAGATAACTTTAGATTCCATTCCAAGTTTACATGAATATATATTCAATGTGGAATAGAAAGTCAGGACAAAGTCTGGTGCACCCGCATCACTGCTTGTTGGGGGAAGAAGATCTGGCAACAGTCATTCATACTTTAAACCAGGGGTCTCAAACTCTCAGCCCGCGGGCCAATTGCCGGGACGGGCAGGGCACAGGGGAGGGGCCCTGTCGCCTTCAAAGCGCTGGTGGCGCCCGGGCCGTGGGATGAGCAGCCCACCCCCACCGTGGTGGTGGAATACTTGATGTGGCCCAGCCTCATCCAGACTCTACTTCCAGCGGCCCCCAGGAAAGTTGAGTTTGAGACCCCTGCTTTAAACACTTCTTTCTTTTAACTGAAAATTGCTCTACATGCAGCTGTCCTTGAAAAGTGCACTGAAAAGTGCTACTATTGCAAAAAGGAGAGGGTGAACTCATCTCTGGAGTTTGCTTTGACATTAGGAGACATTAAAACATCTTGGATCAATTTGTTTCGGTTCATAATTCAGGGTACCGAATTTAACCAACCACCATCCTTCCATATGAACTTGCTTATAATTTGCATTTATAATTGGAATCTCTGTTAAATTTCTCACATTCTAGAGAGGTGAGGTTGATGGGTATCTGATCAAATGCCTTTTCAGGAACGGCACCCTGACTGTGGAACTGCCTCCCAAGAAATATGAGATCACTTCCTTCATTGTATGCCTTTATATGGACAGTAAAATAATGCTCTGTTCTGCTAAGGTTTTAATGAAGTTTCATGGTTTTTCACTTTTGAGTTTTAATGTTGATGTCATATATTATTGCATTTTTGTGCATTCTTTTTTAATGAAAAGTTTAAATGATTTATTGCAGATCATTCCAGGTGCCTGGTAGGCAGGGGGTTCAATTTATATATTAAATGCTTGAATGAATAAACTGACTGAAAGCTGAACAATATAGGTTTTTCCATTGTACTGCATACCAGCTAAAGAAAGAAAATGTTATAAGTCTCACTAAATAACATTAAGATCTGCAACCTATTCACATTTACTGGAAATATACCTCATTTAACTCAGTGGGACTTAATTCTGAGTGGACATGCATTGGATTTTGCTACAAATGTATCTTCAGGAACTAAAGTGGAAATTGTATCCATTACCTCCATTAGGTTTGTTTTCTCTTTCACCTTCTGTGCAATTCATCATTGTGCCTTTGAAACACTTTGCTAAAAATGTTTTAGGAAAGTGGAGAAGTGTTTGGGGGCCTACAGGTTACTCATAATTGCTTTGTATCATGCTTTTGCACTCTGTGACCCCAGCAAAAATACTGCATTCAGTTGTTAATGTTGTTGTTATCTCTCTCTCTCTCTTTCACACACACACAGACAGAAAGAGAGAGAGAGAGAGAGAGAGAGAGAGAGAGAGAGAGAGACTTATTCAACAATGGTAAATTGAGTTCATTCAAGGAACTGACTCAGATGCTTGGCATCTTGCATAGATTTCAGAAATGATTCTGTGCTTTCATGCACCAGTGAACAAATTCAAGCCCTGAAAAGTGGGTGGTACTGAGCTGTTTTCTTATTCTTAAGACAGAAACTGTTATATTGCAACTGTTCATTTACAAGGCAAGAGAAATGTGTGGGTTTGGATAATGTGTTCTGAACAGTATGTGTGTGTTTTTTAACAGAATAGTTGCTAGGCTGTCAGACCTTTTGCAAGGTTGAAAGGAATAGAGAAGGCATTTGTTGGTGGTGCTACCAAGATTTGAGTGAGGCCCTCTGGTTTCCTGGGAGTTATGAAGCACTAAAATAAATACTGGTTGAAACTGGTAATAAAGTCCGACTGAGGTTTAGAGTGAAATAAATAATATAATGATAATAATAGAACCTCAGGAAGGTAATCAAGTCATAGGATCAAGAGCACACTTTCACCAATATTATGCATTTTAAGCCCATTGATTTTTAATGGAAGAGATTAACTTCTCTATTGTATAGGACTAACATTGCTTAATACTGGATAGGTAGCAATAAATTGCAGACACTGGGCATAGAGTTCTTTCTAGCATTAGAACACCTTGCAACATATTTTCAGGTATTTCAGAAGAAAGATCACTAAACTTTCGAGGCATAGCTCAGACAAATGACAGGAACAAAGGGATCTGCCTTAAATATAGCCAGGCCATTGGTTCAGGGAGATCATGCTGACCATGGCACATGCATCTAAGCCCAAAGTAGATTGTGAATGTAATCCACAGGCCTGCCTTTTGCTGCAGCTCCCAGTTTACCATCCATCCTAGAAAAGTCCTGCAATAAGCTGCTGCAGACAACCACTCTCTGCTGATAGCAACTGTATTCTAGCATGAGCTGCTACCATTCACACACCATCAGCACCAGTTGTTACTCCATCCCCTTCCCTTATCTTAACTGACCAAGGAGAACTGATCACAGAATCTGTCTGATTGAGCCACAGCCAATGCACAGGTTGCAGCAGCCTCAAGCTATGATGATATGGAAGGGGCAACAGTATGGCTGAAGTGCTCAGGATACTAGGACAACAAGATCTCTGTCTGTATACACAGAAGACATTGCCTCCAGTGCCTTCCTAGAGTGTAAGATCCTAAAGAGGTAAAAACTTCATGACACCTTTCTGTAACAGATCCCTTTCCCTGATATTTTAACTCAAGTGGCTTTGTCCTTGAGGACAAATGGGCAAGGTTCTAAATGATGACATGCTGGATCATATAAAATGCCCGTCTATCTATAGGAAGCAGTACATGTGTAAAATAGCAATTTCCTGCTTATCCTGTGATATCATATGTGGTCTCAATCCCAAAGACGAGAAGGAATATGGCAAAACTCAAAGAACTGGTCTTTCAGATCAATACAGTTTAGGCCATCACTTGCCAGACTACAAATTCCTAGAGCAGAAACAACAAAATACATAGCTAAGAATGCTTATCTTCTTCCTAGCTTCCAAACACCATCATTTATGCTTCCAAAACTTTGTAGGGATTGTTGAGCTACTCAACCATTTATATATGTAGGCAGCTTAACTTCTGTTAAGGCAGGGGTAGTTCACTTGTAATCCTGCAGGTGTGCTTAGATCTAAACTTCCACCAACTCTATCCTGTCCTGGAACAATTGGAGTTGCAGTCCAGTTTCTGAAGGGTCATAAGTTTTCCACCTCTGAGTTAGGGTGAAGAATTTTAGAAGACTTGATGCACCATTCAGATGTCAATTCATGTCCCCTCGTCATGGTGCCACCTGAAACTGTTTATGTCTCCTGACTGCATGGCAGGGTTGGCTCTGCAAAAGAGTACAAATGAATGAGTGAGGAGAAAGTAAAAGAGGCTCGACTGCTTATAAAACTGACTCAGTGAAAAATATTTCCTATCTTAATGTGGAGTTACAATAATTTGAAAGATGCTGTGGACGGCACTCAGACTTTCATTGCCCCTCCTTCAAAAAAGTTCCATCTCAATGCCTTCGTTTTGGTCTTCAGCCAGTTATTATCTATCCTAGTCGTCTCCTATAAAGAAGAATAGAAGCAGTCACAATTCACTAAGGTCTGAGGTGCTGAGATTGAAAGTACTTCAAGGATACACGATGCAAGTCTGACAGGCATCAAAAGAGATGTAATTCCTTTAAAAATATCTTTACTTCTACTGCTACAAATTGCTAGTAACTGCAGCAGCAACATGCTGCTGTAGAAAAGTCAATTGGTGGTGTACTCTATCATAAGCGCAAAGGTGTCTGAATAGTCTATATGCAGTGATGGTGTGAAAAGGCCATCAGGGCTAGAATCCCACATCCATTCATTGGGAATATGCCCCACGGTATGTAATGCAAATTATTTTTGAGTAAACTTGGAAAGATTATATTGTAAATCAGCTTGCATTCAGGTACTATGATATAATTTCTACACCTACCAAAAGTGGAATACTACACATAAAATAAGGAGCAGAACCTATGCAGACTATAACCACATCTTGTTGTGAAACAGATGCTGAGCCAGTGTTTACTAGGGCCATTCTGTTCCCTTCCAAGAATTGGTTTTCTAGTTCATACTTTTTCTGGTACTGAGGTGTAAGAATATCTATGGGAATAGAAAGCTATTGCTCGGATGTTGTTACTTAGTGTATCTATCTGTTTACAATAGTGGTCACAAGAGAATCTTGGAAGGTAACCTCATCTTGAAAGAGTAATTAGAACAACATGTTCTATATAATTTCATTTTATGTACAGGCCTTTACAAAGAGAGAATACTTAGACTCCTCGAGACTGAAATATTATGTGTTTGGTAGTGATGGGAACTATGTAAATATCAGGAACAGAGTACTGACTACCTGTCACACAGCTTCCCGTGATTTAAAGGTGCTTTATGAAATCTTTTTTCCAAAGTGACATGCAATCCTAATGTTTAAGATACGTGTGGCACAGAGAACTGCAGGAATTTGGACAGCAATAAACTCAGAACAAAACTCAGTGTTCTTCACTGTAAATCTGATGTTGGCATTTAAGGAAAGGAAAATAAGTTATACTAGATTTCTAAATAGATGTAGCTCAACATTATTGTTGATGCAGGCAGAAACTGGGTTTTCAGAATCCCATTCCAAATTGAATAAACAAAGGAAATAAAACGGAATGCATTTTAGAAATTCTGCCTGGGAATCTGACCTTTTAAATGTGATTTGCCACCTCTCTCTAGAAGTGATTCACTTGACCCTGAAAGTGAGGGATGAATAAAATATAGAATGGCAGTGGTTGGTGCATAGAGAAGCTGTCACATTATTCCTTCAAAACAAGTTTATGTACTGATTTTTCTTTTCTTTCTTTTTTAATTATGGGTGCCACATGACTTTTTCACTACACCTCTAAATTTAGACAGTATTCAACATGCATTTTCCTTCAGGCATTTCCAAGTGGTCTTCTCCCATTTGTGTGGCATGCTACATGAAATAAATATTTTACATTGACTGGATGATAAAAATACAGCATCACAACTCCATCACTTAATAGCACATGGTTCACCATTATATCTATGCTGATTATTTCTTGCCAGCTTTATCAGTTTATGAGATCTCTTGGGAGAATGTCAAAACAAAAGCACCTAGAGACAAATTGCCATAGTTCAAATCTCTCAGAAACATTTTCCTTTCAACAGTCCTGTCAAGTCGGTGAAATAGATTATTTCTGAATACTTTTGGAACAGATGTCAGCCATCTTGCTTATCACCGAACAAGCCACATTTGAACTAAACAGGCCAGCATCACGTTGAGGGATGTGGTCGCTGATTGAACACAGGTGTAATGGTTGATATACTGTCACACAGTCTGACATTAACCTAAGATCTTTGTTGAAATACTTATTACTGATGGCACGGAATGTAATTGCTAATTTTCTGCCTGAGTGGTTACATATTTTCTCCAATTCTTAAGAGTTATTCATCCTTTTCCCACTGCCCATTTCTCAGAGTTTAAGGCAGATGTGTCATTGGTCCACAGGCCAGTAATTGAACCTGTCACTTGCAATCTACTGACTTCATTCTTCAGAAATGTGACTACTGCTTCATTCACCTTCCTGCTTATTTTTCTCTTGGTATCAAATGTCTTACTTGAACATAAAGTGAGCAGATATTCACTGTTTACCTTTACAGATCTCTGGTCACTGAGCAAAGAAACCAGGAGCAACCTTCTCTGATTGTGGCTTTGCATTCATTGTAGAACTGCTGCTCAAAATAAGCTGTCCTTCCAAGTCTAATTTTAATAAATGAATCAATCAGAATGCAGGATTCAGTTCAAAACCCAGGAGATGAAAGTACATAAGAGGCTGTGACTGCACAAAATTCAGACACACCAATACTATTTTTAGTTTCTCTCTTGCCAATGCCTAAAGTAAATCCAGGCAACAGTGGTGACCTTCTTCCTGATGAAGAGACCAGCTTAAGGAATTCTGATGGAGAGGCATTCAGGTGGCTGCTAACTGCGTAATCTCCAGTGAAACTTCTTGTTGAGATATTTTAAGATCATCACTTTGTAGAGGAGAATTCTATGTACAATTAGATATCTAAATTCAAGCTATCCTTTTGACTTCAGTAAGAAAATTGCACACAAACACACACACACAAATTACTGCTGTAAGTTTAGATAACTATGCATATTGATCTAACGGAATTGCTTTCAAAATGCAGTTCTCTCTTACTGCAAATTACAAAACACATGGAACTACGATGGAAAACAGCAGTCCATTTTGTGTTCCTGGCTTCCTGTTGATGCCACGTTGGCTCATTTGTTGTCTGTGTTAAACATTTCCTCATTTCTGGTCCCCTTCATTGGCTGCCTCTGGTGAGAATGGGAAAATGCTCAGCATTATGGCTTGGCACTGTGTTGGCAGGAACATTCCTTAGGCGGAGTTCCAGTCATGAACACTCTCAACAGTTGAAGAAGGGAGAAGCAATCTTTGCTGAATTCCTCTTCTCTCTTCAAACCATTCCACTTTTAAAAAATAGCTGCAGAAGTTCTGGAACCCACTGGGACCCTATGCAGGTAGTGTGGAGGCTCTTTTCTTCCATTGGATGAGAAGCTAATCCATGATGTGGATTAGATGCAGTTGAGAATGTGGGGCTGGACTAAGGTTGCTTGGCCAATTTTCTGACAAGCAGGTGAGTAAGATTCTACCCTTAGTCTTTCAGATTGATTTCCAATACTCTACCACAAACTGCTTCTGAATTTGATCATAATTTGGAGGTGTTACAGAACTACTTGCTTTGGCTGGACTTTGCAATTAAGACAACACAAAAATTGCAGAAATGGAGTAATATGTGCAATGATACTGAAAATCATTCACCTTGACATTGGTTGGGCTAGCATTGCTTTTCGGGTAATTTTTCTTAATATGTTGCAAAAGGGAGAATTAAACCCACATCAGAATTCATTTGAAGCCTGAAAACCTATTGTTTGGAGAGTATTTCTATGGGGGACTAAATTGGGAGTGATACTCTCTCACTTTCAATTCTTTCAGCTGTGGTTTTCCCATCCTGTTTCTGTACCAGTTTGCAATATGGGGTAGGTGATAACTCTGTACAAAAAATGCACACATTTCCCCCAGTCCCCACATTTTTGTACACAATTTTACCAAATATGCATATTTCCAAGCAATCTTTCCTAAGATAACACCCCTTTCTACATTATTTTCACTGATATACACTTCTTTGTGTACACATTACTCTAATGTATTCTGTTTTGTTTTTAATTAGGAACCTGCATTGCAAAATTTGGAAAAATTCAAATATCAAAGAATATCTGTATTTTGGTTTATGCACTAGTTTTGGCAATGCAAATTAGGTAATTTCACATTAAAACCTCAGCTGAACATATCCTTGAATCATCCCTGGAAACTATGGGAAAATGTCACTGTCTAAGATGGCAATCCTAAACTTATTTTTCTGGAAGTAACTCTTTTTGAACTTCATTAAACCACCTTTTCAAAGCATAGCCTTGCACTGTCAGGCTGAAAGGTTGTGTGTGCTTTCCTGTGAAATTAATTAATTAATTAGGACAGATTGACCAACAGACATCAAGATCAGAAAAGTAGCCTTGAGTCACTTCTAAGAAGGGGAGGAACTCAGGTGTATAAAAGCTACGGAAATAATTTTGAATAAATGATTTCATTTATCCCTCTATAAGTACCTCAAAGGCTGTCACAAAGAGGAAGTCAAGATCTCTTGCTAATGCCAGAATGTAAGACATGGAATAATCAATTCAAGTTGCAACAACCCAGATTCAGATGGGACATCAGGAAAAGCTTCCTCAGGCTCAGAGCAATACAAGAGTGGAACCAGCTGCCCAGAGAGGTGGTGGGCTCTCCCACACTGGAGACATTCAAAAAGAACTTGGACAGCCATCTGAGTGGAATGGTGTAGTGTAGTGTCCTACAACAGCAGGGGGTTGTAGTTGATGGGCTTCATGACCCCTTCCAACTCTACTCTTCTATGATTCTAAACCCACTGCATAATACTTGGCATGTCTATGGCTCTGAAATGTGAAGTCTTGCAACCCTCCTGCTTTCTCTTTTCATAGAAATGGTAATGGCCCTGAAAAAGCCTTTCCTTGCAAAGATAGGAGGCAATGCAGGTTGCCTTCTGGCTGGATCATCTTGAACAGTCCGCTGCAGTTCAGATCATTAACTTCCCATTTGCATAGCCCACGCATGAAGCTACTGCTAGACTAAGCTAGCCTGGCCTGGCCTAGCCTGGCAACATTTTCTGGAGAACAACTTTCCTCCATTTGGAATGCAAGGGAGACTCATTCAGAGCACAAAGCTCATTTCATTCATTTTCACTGATTCTCTCCTATTTAATGTAATGGCTATAGAAATTTTAGGTCAGCACAAACTTTCAGCTATGCTGAGCAAATGATACTTGGTTGTGTGTGGAATATAACTGACAGCACAAAACACAACCCAGCATTGGAATAGGTAGAGGCACAGGTGACTTCAAAGAAATCCACTGCTACAGTTCCCTGTATCAGCATTTAACTAAGCCTGTAAGGTGCTAAACTACACAAATAATTAAATTAATTTAATTAAATTAAATAATTAAATTAAATAATTAAGAAATATGTATATTGATCAAACTTTCATTTTAAAAGGCAAATAATATTTGTTTCCATAAATGGCATGCTAATTTCCATTTTTGAGACCAATTAAACCTAAAAAATGTTGCTCTAGGGAATGGACAGGGCTAAAAATAATTTTAAATCTCTCTGGGGTGGGAAATCATTCTTTTCAGCAATTTTCCCACTGTGCTTATGGCCTGAAGCCTGCCTAAAAAGTTCTAAATTGTTTGCTATTTATGTGAACAGTTATTAGCCACTCTTAAGCCAAAGCTCTTACAGCAAGTCAAAAGAAATAAAGCAATGTTTTGCTATGCAACAGAGGACAGAGTCAACCCTAATAAAAAAACAAAAACAAAAAACAAAAAACAGCAGAAACATTCTGCTAAATAATACAAAAAAATGGGCCAAAAAAAAAAAAAGATTTTCAGATAATATGGAAAGCAGAGATGGAACCAGGGGAAAGTTCAGGAGGACACCACTGCAAAACAGGCCACAACAAGAGAAAAAGGCCATGTCCTGGGAACTTGGCATGGAGGCAAAATGAATTGCATTTTAATCTGATCCGACCTGATTCACATTTCCTGAACTAGTGCACAGACTAAAGCACAATTATGCTCTGGTTTGCACAGTCCAATCAAAAAGCTGCACATAAAAATGTGTGCATTCAGGAAAACTGTGTTCAGAAAGCCATATTTTCCAAGAAGTAATGTAGAAGGTATTTTAATTGGTTGAGTGTAGTTTATTTCTTTCATTGTTGTTTTAAATAATGATGTAAATTAGCTTTTTATCTTATGTTTTAATCAAAGTTTGCTTTTTTCTGGTATTGTTTACTGCCCTTTTTTAGGGGCAAGAGGAAATGAAGAAGTAATAGAAAATGTGCACCTTTGTATGTGCAAATGATATGCAGTCTTAGATGATTTCTCTCTCTTCCTCTCTTTACTCTCTTTTACACACACAGAGATACAGAAATCCATCCATCCCAACTTGAAGCAGGTCATCTGATGCTCACCTTAATCTCCAAGTAGGTTCATGCTGGAAATGATGCATTAATACCTCCTGATTATGGGGCAGCATAGAAATGTAATTAAGTAATGTAATGTAATTAAATAAAATTAAAATTTTATCTATTTATTATTTATTTGAAGTACTTTCTTGGATTCTGAGGGCTATGATTTCCATAGCAAAATGAGAAACAAAGTGTGTATTATGGCTTGCTTATATCCAGAAATTAGTCACAATGCTATTTTGCTGACATATGGAATCAATTAAAGGACATCCATAAGGAGACTCTTTAAAACCCATCTAAATGCCAGTTTTGAAAGGGCAATGTGTAGGTAGCTTTGATGTGCATTCAAAGATTTGGGACTGTCACTAAGATGCCTTGTTAGGTACTTTGACAAACACAGTTTGGGCTTTACAGGTTGCAATTTCAATTGTGTTGCTGTTCTGAAACACACAAAGTTGTGCTATAAACACTCAGTCACAGTCAATAAGTAGACTGATCTATTTTATTCTTAAATCCAAGAATAATGTATGATATATATCTGTACTTCAACTGAGATGTAATCAGTGCATCGATGACCATGGAAAGACTATCTCTGACCAGGAGGCAGAGCTGACCATTCTATGATGCTAAGTGACACAATGGTCGCAAGTAAAGGTGGCAGAAGCTGGGAGGCAGCAGTGGCAACTCCACAGACATTGTGCTGAGCCCCACACCACCATTCTTTGCTTTGGAGGTCAGATCACAGACACAGAGTTTGTCCCGCAGCCAAGAAATTGGTCTGCTACTCTTGCCTGTGGTACACACAATCCTATTGCTAATGATGAGGTAAGACTCTACTGCTTGTCCAATTCGCTTAACAGGCCATCTCATCCTTCCCTTGGGTATCAAATTTCTTGAAAGAAGGAGCTGCAGCTGGCTCACCAGCTTCAGCTAGTAGAATTGCTCCATTTCAAGGGGCCATAGGTGCCTATACATTAAAAGACTAGATCTAACAGCAACCTCTATTCCCCTTCTTGTGAGTATATCTAGATGGCTGAAAACAACCAACTAGATAAAATTTAGGGTGTGAGATGTAGTAAAGATGTACTGTACCTTGAACCTTGCACTGGATGTTCATATACTTTCGAGTTTGGATTCTTATCAACATCTACCTCAGGGTCGATACTGTTGTGTCCTCAGTGACACTGGATTCTAGACCATGGTGTCTTTCTAGACCAGCATCCTGGGATGGGAAGTGGACACACCATGCTGGGATGGGTCTATTTCTGTTTTGGCAGTCAGTACTTGAACGTATGCTCCAGTACTTTTGCTTTTGCTATTTTGCTGTGATGTATTGCAAAGTACTATTCTGTCCCCCATTCTGTTTAGCATTTTCACTGAGATAATTTTATATGCTGTAACATGTGTATAAGATTGATGTCAATACTGGCTCCTTAAGAACCTTCTCACAACCCAAGAGGTGTGTGCCTGCATTCAGGAAGAGTGACCTAATGATTTGGACTAGCCAGTGTGAATGAGAAAAGGTATTACTCTGAATGCTGGAATTCTTGTAGAGGAAAGGCTGTGCAAAACCACAAGTGGTTAAAGATATTAGGCAAACTGAGTGTGCAAAGCAGGGCTACCATTTTCCTGAGCAGGCACCTTAAGTCACCAAGAGGTAAGGACACCAGACACCTTGAACTTACCCCATCAATAGTGGCCACAAACAAATACTATGCCTTGGTCCATAGAAAACAGCCAGGGTCATTCAGCAGATAGCTAAAGTCATCAAGAGCAATCAGGTATTCATCAAGTAATAAGCATAAGTCTGAGAAACAACTGAAATCTTTCTCTTTCCATATTTTCATTATTATTAATTTCATTTCCTTACTAGCCCACAGCCAAAGCTCTCTGGGCAGTTTACAACCATCCATAAAACAGATACCGAAATGAAACAAAAATATATAAAATCTGATATACATTAAAAGGTTTAAGCAGAACCAGACAATAAGAAGGAAGGGGAAGGGGAAGGGGAAGGGGAAGGGGAGAGGGAGAACACAGTTGGCATGAGCAACCCCCTCATGCCCTCGAGTATCCAGATAAGTCTTTAAAGCAAGTACAGAGAAAATCAATGCAAGAATGGGAATGCAAGAACCTGGGGCTTAGCAAATGGAAGTGGGGAAGCAATTAACACAGAGCTGGCAACCAGTCTGGAATGTGGAATACTTGCACCTGCCTATACAAAGCACTGCTGTTGAGAATCGCCTGGCACATGACACCTAACAGAGAGGTACCAGTCTCAGACCCCTTCTCTTTTTCCTTTTAGCTTCTTTCCATCTATAAAATTGGGTCCAAATACATTGTAGGTGCCGTGGGTGTTTCATAAGACCTTTTGGGAAGGATTGAACTGTACCCAATCCTTCAGTTTGACAACTAGAACAACTCAGGAAACCCCTCTATTGGATGGGAGAGGAATGGAATTAAGTTAGACTAGTGGTCTTAAGGAAAGAGAATGTTCTTTTACTGAAGTATTTCTCCACCTACCTTATAACCTGTTTAGACACGGTGGAAACAGGAAAGATACATATGAAAGATATGAACATCAAAGTGCTTTAGGCAGAGAAACACACAACCTGTTTGGTCCTATGTCCAGCCATTCAAAATTAAAAGAGCTGAACTACATTACTTGATGGCTAAACATATGGCGACATGATTAATCATAGAACAATTGTAATGCAGAGTCTGTTTTCTTAGTGACTTTGCAGGAAACTTCTTAGGTTTCATAGGCATGACCATTAGGGCATCTGAAATATGAAATGTTTTAGAAAATCAGACCCGAGAGAACCGTGGTTCCAGGTATTTAGCATAAGAATGTTTTATTATGTCAAACAGTTTGTCTTCACTGGGGAAAGTCACCTGAAACAGCATTCCTCCTGCTCCCCACATAAAAGCATTTCTTTGTAGTTAGTTATCAGATTGTTATGAAAATCACACCAAAACATTATCTAAACAAAGAGGATTTGAATCCTCATGAACCCTGCAGGATAATGTTTCCCAACAGTGTAGTGAAAGAAGACGGGAAAGATGTCTAAGAAAATAAAGAAGTTATGGCTTTTTACTTTCAGAAGTGTATGAATGTTTATGTGTACTTGTCCCACATGTATATATCCCATATATTTATGCATTTATTTTCTTTCATTTGTATGTAACCTACTAGCTGGAGATCTCCAGGTACTTCATAACAATTCATAAAAACCACAAATATTGATAATAAAATGCCACATAAAATGTCAATACGTAAAATGTAAAACTGTTAGAAAGCAAAATGGATAAATAAAAAGTTAGTTAACACATTGCACCAGTCCTGTGCAGGCTATATTGGCTGCTGCTTGCCATCTGGGCCCAAGTCAAGGTGCTCACAATAACATATAAAGCCCTAAATGACTTGGGAGCAGGGTATCCGAGGGAACACCTCTCTCCACATATGCCAACCTGATCACTGAGGTCATCATCTAGGCTTTTCTCCATATGGCAATGAAGTAAAGGGGAGAAGGCAAGGAGAAGGGCCTTTTCTGTAATAACACGCTAGCTATGGAACTCACTTCCATCAGAGATCCAACTGGTGTCATCTCTTTATTCTTTTAGACACCAGTTAAAATGTTTCTATTTCACAACCATTTTGACAGGTGAGCCAATTGGTTTAATGGTTTTAATTGTTTTTACATTCTTCATTGCTGCTGTTATATTACAATTTCAAAGCTACAGATTTATATTTATTTTTAATGTATATTTTTAATTTTATCTATTTTATTTAAAATAGCCTTTCAGGTTATTTTAAATAGCATAATGTATTGAATGTTTAATTTTATGTCCCCCTCTTATATATATTATCTTATTCTATTTTGCCTTATTTTATGCTGTTAATTTTATTTATTGGTTTTATTTGTTATTGCTGGTTACTATATTTTATTGTGATACACATTTGAATTCATTGTTTTAATTGCTGCATCATATGTTGTGAGTTGCATGGGAAGCCTTAATACCTGTTCATTAATCTTTCCATTTTGCCGGTTTGGTTATATATCCCTGAATAAGAAAGAGCACATCAGTCTGTTCTGCATTCTATATCATTCACAGTTTTTCAAGAACATGTTTATTGTATCATATCCCTTATCTGCCTATTTTAAAGCCAGTGTGAAAGTTCTTATACATTTGGTATGTACAAAAATTTGTATGCAGTTCCCTTGATATACAAATCATATGCCAAATGTATGCCTTTTTATAAATAATTTCCCTTAACGCAGGCATTTTAACCTACATTTTTTAATTGAAAAGCTGTATCATAATATCTAGAAAAGTGTGAAACTCAAAGCATTACTGCGTTCTGGTCCACATGTTAGTTGGGAAGTATGAATTTGGTCATTTCATATTAATTAATTTTGTCCCCTTGATAGAAAATATAATGCCTCTCTGATTATTATTTGTGCTCTCTGTGTTAGGTTTATTTTTCATGTTTAATTGTCATTTTATTAATTATTTCCCCCTGTGAACCACCTAGGAGATCGTTTCTCATTTATGAAAAAGTGGGATATAACCTGATGGGGTATGTGTTGTCAATGACTAATCAGGAAAATTATCTTGAAGTCATGGTGACAGATTCAATTTTTAAAAATGGCCTAGCATCCAGCAGGTATAACAAAAATGAAAGGTGAGTTCTATCTTAGGGCTCATTAGAAATGGACTGCAAAGAAAACTACCAAATACTGTGATACATTTATACAAATCAATGTCAAGACCACACCTGGAATACTGCATACCGTTCTGCTCACTGTACCTCAAAAATCTGTTGTGAACCTGGTATAGTTACAGGGAAGAGCAACTGAAATGATTAAGGAGCTGGAGAATAACCCTGTGGGGGGAAGTCCTGTTTGGGACTAATTATTGTGAAAAGAGCATTGAGTAAGGGTGGGGGACATGGCAGAGGTCTAGAAAATTATACAAGATATACTGAAACTGGATAGAATGAAGGGAATATGCAGGCAAAAGGAGATGGAAGGTTGGATGGAGAAATCTCCTTGGATTAGGTCAGTTCACAAAAAGCTATACTACAGAGACCCTCAATATGGTCCATCAGTACACTTAGTTTTCATGAAGTAAAGATTTATATAAATGATAATAATGTGGAACACTGGAATTTCACAAAAATGTTTTATTGAAGTGCTATGTCTTGGTGACCAATATTTATCTAAGGAACAAAGTTTTAGAAGAGAGGAGATTTGCAGAAGGGAGGAGATTCCTTGCCTTCTTAATCCCCCTGTACTACCTGCATCCCTTGAAAATCCTTGCCTGGAAAACAGGGAGCGGTAGTCCTGAGGTGTGCGTGTGAGAGAGAGCGGGAAGCTTAGAAGGAAAAAAAGCATCCATGCAAATTCTTCTCAGACACAAAGTTCTTCCCTGAACAGAATAGCATTGCGTGAGAGCTTTTTTTCTTTACATAAGAACAGTTTAGTATCCAATCCTGTGCTTATTAAGAAATGCATTAGCTATGGATTATTAGCTGACAATAGATAGATAGATAGACAGACAGACAGATAAATAGATGTTAGTTTGAGGCTACTTCATCCTTTGTCCTTAATAGAGAGTAAACCCTTTTGAAAACAGACTTGCTTTAAGAGCAGCTCTTATTTGCATTATCTGGCTATTTCATATTTTAACTGTAGATCAAACTAATAGTACCCACAGTGCCTGAGTCAAAGTAGAAGGAAATTCATCATGCGTTCCATTCTTAATGTGATATAAAATTAGTAAACATTAGTAAAGGTATGATTGGCTATGAAAATGTCATCTTTGCTTTTGGAATATCTATCAGGGAGCAGCACTGGTGTGTGTGTGTGTGTACTTGTATATAATCATTTGAATAAGATGATTAATAGAAACTTAAACTACAATGAAAACTCACAGAACTACAAACAGCGTACTGCTTTTCCCCACAAGCTCTTTGATCTAGAAGGTTCTGCAAGTGAGACCTGTCCATGGCCCTGTTTTTTGAATTGCTCTGTGAGAGATTCATAGCAAGTCAAATCTTTGCCTAGAAGGATAAGCAGACTTATATCTATAATCCCTGAGCTGTCACCTATGACATCATCAGGAGCATCCTGGGATATAGAGTTATCCCCCAGCACCCACCACTCAATAAGAATGGGATCTTCTTTGCCTCCCCATCCTTTGCCAGTTAGTAGGATGGCAGAGGAGCACATCATGTATAATGATGTGGGAAATTTGATGGGACAGCATCCTTTAAAAACTTGAGTGTACAAAAATTAATCTGTTTAATGGGTTAATGTCCTGCCATTATCTTATCAATACTTCTTTGATTTATCCTAGTGTACTATACTGCTCATCAATATAACCAAAGATTTAACTTTTGGCAACTCATTAGGACAATCCTCAGCATATTACTCAACTTTGCAGAGTCCCATAAATCTAATTTGTAGATGTACATTTATATATAATATATGAACTCAGCAAGGGCATTTTCAAAATAGGCTCACTTCTTGGAAAATGATGTGCTGGTTTCACCTGTAATTGTTCAAAGTGTGTTGGTGTGGTTTCTATTTTTATAGCCCCACTAGTTGGGCTACTTTGTTGTTCTCTGCTACAACAGCAGTTGCTGTCTGGAGCAGTGGCGCACTGCATCTTCGTGCTCTCCAATCTTTTACAATGCCATTTTTGTATTAGCGTATCTTTATCTCAACTACACTCTCTAATAGCTCTCTCACTTTACATGCCGCAACTACGCTATTTAACTCAGCAACACACTGAGGGATAATTGCATGAAACATGCTAAACAAAATGAAAGTTGTATCATATACATGGAGCCATTTCTCTGAATGATTTCCAGCAATAGTGCACTTTTCTGCAAATAAAAACTATTTTCTGTATACCATGTTCAGTGGAAAATTATCGTGACTTGGTTCAGACACAGTGGGAAAAGATGGCCTCTGGCTAGGCGAATAAGTAGGAGCAAGCCTTGAGATTACACGCTGCCCACTAACCTTTCCACTTCCAGATTTAAAACAACCACTGTTGCCTTAACATCAAAATTCAGGAAATAACTTGCCTGCATTTGGGGGTACAGAAGTTCCTGTAAAAGAACTCCAGTTTACCTGGAGTCCTAATCTGGCTTTCTATGGTTCCTTGGATGGCCATAGACACTTCCTCAGGCTTCACCCAATTTTCCCTGACTATCAGTTAGTTGATGCTTTCCAAGCCTTTCATAGTTTATCCTATTCTAAAGACAAGCAAGCCTATTCTAACGTTTATTGGAATTAAGAGTTTTTAACTAAAATATATTGGAATATTGGTGGAGGTGCTAATTTTGGTCCAGTTCCTTTATACTTGACCCCCACCACATTTCAGCTTTGGCTCCATACACCACTGCCATGTGGTCTTCAAGAACTTCTTCAAAATTGAATTAGGTCCTTGGGCTGAAAAAGGTTCAACACTCCAGGTTTAAACTGTGATTAGGCAAAACAAGCCAGTATCATATCATATACACAGACCCATAGATGAAACAAACTATGGAGAAGTGTCACCGACTTTAGCCATATACATATGTTCAGTCTGCTTGGGTGAGTGTTGGAAGTGGAATGGGATCTGGGCAACCATACAAATTCTGTTCACTTGGTTCTTGGCCTTCCCATTCTAAGCAATGAGATCTGAAGGGGTCTTCTATTAATGTTCATCTGATGCAAGTTCAAGGGACAATGAGTAGAAACCTAACACAGTGGTTGGGAAACACCTTTTACCAACTTCAACTGGTATACAAACATCCCTATTCCCAGATGGAAACTTGGCTGCAGTGACTCCAAGAATGGTTTTCTGCAAAGCATTCATGGTGAGAGTTTTGTAGGGATCAATTCAGAAATGGCATTTAATGCTGTTAGGGTGTGCCCTGTAACATTTTACTCTCCATGCTGAAAGAATTATGCTGGGTGTGTATTCTAGTAATCTGTGTACAAACAAAACTCAAGCTTTTCAGAGTTCTCCAGGTTCCACTTCAAAGCTCATCTATATTAGGTCCCTATCAGATTAACATTTTCTTTGTTTTTCAAGAACATTGGGTATATTTTCTGAAGTGTCCACATCAACTCTATGCAGCTTTGAAAAACAAACCTTCTTTGCCCATTGATTAAAGTGTGATTGTGTCCAATTTTTCAAAAAATATTCATTTTTCATTAACCTTTTTCAAATGTAAGCCTGCTATGGAATGGTTTTATTTTTAACCCACCAAATGTGCTGGAAACTCAGAAATAAATGTACAGGCTTTGATTACAAGTTGCATTTAAGCCCATCTTCAGTTCAGAAAGTGTGAAATGGGGAAACCTTGATTTAGAAAGAAAGAAATTCCTCATGCATGCCTATTCTATTTGCTCCTGAAGAGAGTTTTAAAGAGTGGCAGAGTTGCTGATGTGCAAGGCCAGGCTATCTGAGGAAGTGCTTACTTCCATACTGTGGTCATAGGAGGGCCTCCTATCCATGCCATATTGAGCAGAGAGGCAACTTATGGCATAGCTGCCAGGGTCCAAAAGATGTCAGACACCTTTGACTCTGATGTCAGGAGGATATTGGTTCATGCCTTTATGTAATAGGATGTGAGGCTGGGTGGGGTGGGGGGAGTCATCTAGCCACTCCACCTGTTGCCCATCTCACTTAGAGCAACCCAAAGGAGGGCTTTCTCATTGGTGGCCTTTGTAGTGTCAAATGATCTCCCTCAGCTACAATGCAGGTAAATACATATGCAGTCATGAGGGCATTTTAAGATACTGCTTTTTGGTATCAGTCTATTGAATTATTGAATTTTCTATAATTGCTGTATCTTGTGTTGATGTTTTCTTGTGTCCGTTTTATTTCATGAACTGCAATCTTTTTTATGAAAGGTGGTATAAAATATTTTTCATAAATAAATAAAATTATCATTATTGCTGCAGGATTACTATGAATAGTCCTATCACTGTACATTGACATGAAGGAAATAATGCGGGAAAAAATGCTGATATACTGGATACTCAGGTTGTTTCTCTTAATGGGAGCCACTAACAAGGGAATAATAAAAATATACCTGGAAAGTAAAGCTAGTGAGAGCTAAAGAGGGCAAGGTGGATGCCACATCTTTTTCTCTCCAGTTTTGGATGGTGTAAGGCCTAGTACATGGTCCAGGGACAGAGTGCCTGATTTTCACAGGGAAGGCCCCAGAAGGCTCAATACCTGACACTTGCAGATAGGATTAGGAAAGAAACTTGCCTCAAACCCAGGACCCTGCTGTCCATCAGTGCTAGCAGTACCAGAATACATGGGCCTCAGTATAGTGAATCTCCGTTGGCTCCTGAGCTGCAGTTTCAGATGAAAACAAGAGTGCTGCAAGGCATAAGCAAAATGCTTCCGGAGATGGTTCCTGTGGTGATCAGATGTGGAAAGCAGTGAAGTTTTCTGCTGTTGGAGTGTTAAGCTAAGCTCAACTTGTATACTTACAAGTTAAAGCCTTTTATACCCCACCTATGTATTAGAGCTGTTGCAAATGTTCACTTTTTTAAAAAATGTGAGGTCTTATGGAGCTCTGAAGATACAAAACACTGCCATTTGTGTGGTTTATTGATTTGGCTAGCTCCTATTTGTGTCCACATATAATCCATAATGGATATGCTGCAAGTCAGAGATATTGATTTAATCTGCAATTAAACAGTATGATGCTATGCCCTGTGTGATACTATTGCACATACAAAGGAAGTGAAGGGCAAACAAGTGATTTAATTGAAGGCTTTTTGATATGCTTTCTAGGAGGGAAACATTGGCTAAAGAGAGACTGAAGACAGAGTATGCTTTCTCATCTCACAAACTGATTTAATATATGCCTTGCCTGAAGATAGTCGATGGATATTTTAAAAGTAATTGTTCTTTCATGTTACCCCATGGCCCATAGTTTTTTTTACCATCCATACATATGGTAAATTAAGAGAAGCTCATGCGATGCTTTTCTAATTTAAAACTCAAGAATTACAATTGGACAGATAACTCACTATCTCACCATGGAAATTAAAGAAATCAGGATATCCTGAATTCTACTAATAAACTCAAAATTAGGTTTGGGTGAAAAAATTGTACGTTTTCTATTACTACTACTACTACTACTACTACTATTACTCTTGAACATGGAAGAAGCTGAATCTGAGAGCTTTGTCCATTCAGACACAGGACATATTTGTGGTGCTGAGATGGAGTTGCCACCTTCTCTATCAGCAGGGTTCTTATCATGAAAAGGTCCTCTACGGTCCACTTCCATGCTCTGAATAGCCTACTGAATCTGGCTGTTCCAGGTGGGTGAGGATCCCCCCACCACTTCCCTCCTCCTTCATTTAAAGACATTATTGAAGGACTTTATTTTAAAAAGATGAAGATGGGAAGAAGTGAAACTGGCATATTCCCCATCCAGACACAAAGTCTGATGCTAACAGGTGTAAGATTTCCACTCACTCATTGTGAATTCAGAGGGGCTTGACATTTGTATGGCTATTAATAACACCATGTGAATTTTGACTAATGGAACTGGTCATAAAATAGGGAAAACTGAAATTATTACACAACTTCCAGGTCATGGCCAGGCATGGCTAACCCTAATCGGAGGCAGGAATAACTCAGAAGCAAGGTGATTGTTGTGTTAGTGTCCTGTACGGCCATAGCTCTGTGGAAGAGTGTAATTTCACATCTGGAAGGTTCCAAATTTCAACTGCAGCATCTCCAGGTCAAACAAAAGCAAAACCAGTCTGAAATCTTGTGCAGCCACTGACAATCAGTGACTAAAATTCTGGCCTAGACGGGCCAGGATAAGGCAGCCTAAGAGCATAAGAAGAACTATTCTGGATCACATCAAATTCCATCAGGTCCATCAGTTCTGTTCACACCTGTGGGAAACTCACAAACAGGATGTGAGTGCCACAGCACTTTTCAGTTCAAATTCCTAATAACTAGTGTGCATAGGCATACAGCCTGTGATCTGGAAGTAGTAAATTGTCATCAGGACTTGTAAACATTGCTAGCCTATACTGCATGCATGTATGTAATTCCCAGTTCCAGATATTGTAACCTTCTCATAGAGGAGACATTCCAGTCCTTTGATCATCTTTAATTGCTTCTTCCTGCACCTTTTCCTACAACACTCCCCCTTTATGACAATGTAATGATCAGGTATGTATGAGGGATCGGCTTTGTGGTAGGAATCCATCAGATTCTCTGGGCTCTTCTCCTTGGACTGCAGCTCATTTGTTGCAGCCATGAGCTTGAGTTCCTGCTGAGTGTGCTAAGCACTCACACAGCATTCACTAGGAATTAAGCCCCATGTGAATTCTGCACTAGTGGCATCCTTCGTCCATGTCATACATGGCAGTCTTTGTGCAGCGCATGACATGGCTCATGGCTTGGACATGGCTCATGCTGCAACTTTCTTTCTGCAAAAATTCTTGGACTTCTTCTCAGCCCAGCTTCCTTTCTAAGTTGGGCCAAGCATGAGAGAAATTCTGCAAGTAACGGAGGAACAAATTCTATGGAGCTTCATTTGAACCCCGGTCAGAACTGTGCACAGTATTCCGTATTTGGTCACCCCATAAGTTTATATAAGGGTAGTATGAATTGGCACAGCTACTCTCAATTCGTTGTACAATCATACCAAACATGGAATATCCCTTTTCACAGCTGCCTGTTTTCTTGCACGGCTATATTCCTGCACTTGCTTGTTGGAGATCATGCTAGATTAAAGTAGATATACTTGCCTGAGTTAACCCAAGGATACATGTCTCTGCTCATTATTCTTGCAACGCCACAAAAGGACTGCTAGGAGTTGCTCGTGGAGGGGAACGTGGATCGACATTAATTGTCATATGCTACTTCGTTTATATACCACATGAATTAGAAAACTGCCTTTTTGCCATTGACTATGACTGAAGCTGAGTTGCAGAAAACACACAAAAGGACCAGGTTTTTTAAACAGACAAATATGAACTTTCTTGTGAGAACAGAACTTAATGCCTTCAACATCATTCGGAAGAGTTGTCACTTTTATTGGAAAAACTTATTGCACAATGAAACACAAAGTGCTCAAAACACACAGAAGGGAGGAAAGAAGAAAAAGGAAAACCCTGCTGAGAGAAGTTAAGCTGCAAAGTAAGTCTGAGCATTAACAGGGCTAATTGGAAGTGACTGAGTATTATTACTGTAATGTTCATTTCCGTTCCATGAGTAATCGTTCCTGTACCTGTACATCCCTCCCAGCCAGAGTGCAACATGCAGATACTGTGATTTCTTTTAAAATGGGATTTTCAAAACTCTACAACTGCTTTACATGCAAATTAACATGGAAAAAAATAAGTAATCTTGCTGGCTGAGTATAGATTGAAAATACATTCATGCTTAACAAAAGGCAGTTATTAGCTAGCTGAATAGAAATGGAAATTGAATAGAAATTGAAATAGAAAGTGTTAGAGACATTGAAAGGACTGTGAAGTGATAAAGATGCTTTTATTCATTACTACATTCATTTTCTGAAACAACAACAACATAAGAAGGAGACAACACTGGATAATATCTTTAATAAGGGCATGCTTACAATAGGTTATGAAACAGAGTTTTCATTAGGTGCTCAAAATGCCTATAAGCAACTAATTAAAGCAGCAGAATTGGAAAACAAAATGGTGACTACTTTGCACGTACACTATTTTCAATGAATGAAATCATTTCTTCCTTGGAATAAAATGCCACTCAGTTTTAGGTGATAGGATTTCACAAGGACAAGGACGTGCATTTGTCAGATAATCTGTATAAGTCATAATGCCAGTGCTATCCAATACTCAGCACTAAGGCAGTCTATCCATGACCTTACTTTCTAGGTATGGTTGGCCATTTATCCAGGGCCATGTTTCTACCATGGGGTGCAGAAGGAATAGGGAAGCTCTATCTTCCTGCTTTATTATAGAAATTACCTAAATCAATAATGTCGGTTAGGGATGTACAGAGCAATTGTACAATTGCAAAACATGCAAATGTCCCATTTGAAATCTTGAATAGAAACACAATCCGTTGCCTAGAAATGTTTCTAAATTTTTTGAACTTGCATTGATGCCTGAAAAATAATATGCAATGCTATGTCTTGCTCTACGTGACAGATATGTGCATTTTTAATGCACTTCTGTAAACTGCATTTTCAGAATGCTCACTTTTCCTATCTGGATGAAGTGTTTAAAAGAGCCCTAACAAATGCAGTATATAAGGTGAGATGAGCTTCAAGGTGCTCTTTGAAAGATCTCAGCAAGTGGGGAGGACACAAGTTACATCCCTACAGTTGGTTCCTGAGGTGGGACCTCTGAGCAAAGGCTTGGGAAAGAAGAGTCCTCCCTCTGGTCTGTTCATCAGGCTTCAGCTTCAGCCATTGCCGTCACTGATTTCTCCATCAACTTCGCAACTGCATCTCTTGCTGTTGATATAGGTTGGCCACCTGTTGGCTAGGAACAATTTACATACCAGTGACAGTGTTTTGCTTGCAGTAGGACTGCTTAAGAATATAGTCCTCCGTGCATTCTTCCAATCTGGGGAACTGAAGACATTGGGCTGGATAGGAATCTATTTGGGGCTCCCAACATTTGCAGGACATTCACCAGGAATTCACAGCCCCATGTGCTGAGCAAGCAGTGACATCTGCGGCAGCCTCTGTGCTAGAAGAAGGTTGCTGGTCCCAGAACCACCATTCAGCTCCACCTGCTTTGCAAGACTGGGACAAGCTTGAGAGAAAGTCCACAAATATTAGAGAGATGTTTTCACCAGGATTTGTTGCAACCCTAGAATTGGATTCATTTTGAAAGGAACTGGAGCTGTCTCACTTCACACTATGTTGGTTTCTGAAACCACATCATGCTCAATGTCATCTCCAGCAATCTGACTAGAACAAAAACTGGATACCATCCAAGTACCTTGATGATTGGATTATGGCCCATACAATATGTGAATGACAGCAAGATCTGTCTCTCGTTTTCATCAAACCCAGGCTGCTTTGAGTCAAAGTCTGGACACAACAATGGCTGGATGACGGTAAATAAATTCTAACTCAATCCAGATAAGGTAGATGTTCAGTTATTCATTCATTCATTCATTCATTTATACTATGCTAAACAGTATATACTATGCCAAATATTAAAAGAATATTTAAGCAGTTTCCATATAAATATTAAAAATAATTAAAATCACATTTTAAATATAATTTTAAAAAGGATATAACGCAACACAATTACATAATAATAATACAGAATGGTACAGAAGCAGCATTGTTAATTTAATTACCATAAAAAGCCTGAAAGAGAAAGCCAGGGAAAGCCTGAATGAATATGTCTGCACCTTCCAGACATTAAGTCAGGCATATTTTTTCTTCTAAATAGATAAGGTAATTCTGTTGATTTATTTTCATATAGGTTGGTTCAGATGCAACCACTGAAGCAGCCTGATAGGCCACTGCAGGGAAAATGTTGTGGGACAAATTGTGTGCATTGTCATTAAGAGAGACACTCTGTACAAGGGTCTAGTTCCTTGCACCTCTGTGACAGTGTTTACAGAATGCTGCCACTTGAGAAAGGCATTTCATGAGAAACATGAATTGTTTGGAATCATTATCCATAGTCCTCTTTGAGAAACCTCAGAGATACTTTGGTAGGCATCCTCTCATTTTCAGAGAAACATAAGATTGCCAAAGGGCGCGTCACACGGATGCGTTGCTTCAGTGGAAGCCAACAGCTCGGGATGAGGTTACTACAGCAACAGCAAGTCCTTAAATGCAACCTCGATTCATCTGAGCATTTGAGAGAGTTTTACAATTTCATTAAGCTTTTATTAGAATTGTAACAACTGTCCCACAACCTATCTTCAGCTGCCATCTTATTCAGGAGACTCATGAATTTCATCAGAGAGAAATCCCAACCTATTGATAGTATTCAAAATGACCATAGAAACTCCATGGCAACCAGAGGAGGCACTGCCCACTGTATCATGGAAACTCGATTGCATTATTTCTCACCAACCTGGAAAAATTAAATCTGCATTTCATACCTGTGTCTTATTTTGGAGATAATGTTTTCCCCCAATATCCAATGACATTTCACAGATTTCCCGAACTGCTTTTCAGCATGAGAAAGTGGAAAAATAGGATTAATCTAGCTTCTCTGGAATCTTATCAGGCAATATCTCCCAAAGAACATATTGATGGGCATGGTGCAGAGATTTTAAAATGTAGATTCTGGAATAGCGCTGAAGTTACAGTTACCTTGTAACAAGGAATCTACTTAAGAAGCATGCAATTCAATGTAGCAGGCAATTTCCCAAAATGAAATCCGTCCCAGCTAACACTGGGGGAGCAGGGAACTCTTCTGTATTTGTCTGTGGAAATTAGACATGTCAGTCAACTCAGGTAGAAACTAGCTTTTTGACAGTAAAAATCAGATTCATTTAGAACCAGATCCAGATACTCTATGACTGATTTGAAATAGGACAAATTGCCCTAGCTTTCCTCAGAGGTATTTAGATGCAGGCAGGAGTCCATTAGAGCACTGGCTACTCCAAGAGTTGGCAACTTCGGACCCTCCAGATGTATTATAACTCACATCAGTTCCACTCATGATACTGGCTAGGGCTGATGGGAGTTTTAGGCCAAAATATCAGTAAGGCCACAAGCTGTCAACTCCTGGACTATGTATTGTGATATTAGTACGGGTCTTTGCTTTCACTTGGTGTCCAGGCCTGGTTTTGGCATGGAAAAATCCTTGGTCACCTTGTATGTGACCTGCACCAGGAGAGAGAAGGGGAGGGGGTATGAACCATGGTGTCCTTCTGGGGTAACTGTCTGAGTTAGGGGTCCTGCTCTGTATTGATTCCAAAGAGCCATCTCCAGAAGGTGGTGCTTGGGGAATACAGTTTAGCCCCATAGATTCTTCATTGTGGAGTTCCTCAGGGGTCTGTTCTGTTCCCCATGCTATTTATATTTATTTATATTTATATAAATTTATATATTTATATAATATTTACATAAAACCACTGAGTGTGGCCATCTGGCATTTTGAATAGTGTTGCCATCAATATGCTGATGACACACAGGTCTATTTCTCCCCTATATCCAGGGGCCTGAGGTGATTATCCAGGTGATTATTTACCTTTGCAGACTCTTTTTTACTGTATTTTTATGTTACTTTAAATTAATCTTAACATTGTTTGTTTAATTGTTTTAACAATTTAAATTGTTAAATTAATTTTAACATTTATATTTACATTGCATTTTATTGTTCTATTTTATACATTGTCGTAAACTGCCAAAAGAGCTTTGGCGATCAGGTGGTATAGAAATCAAAATTAACAACCACAACCACCACCACAACAGATTAGCTGGAAAATAGCCAGCATTCTATCTTATGCATGCCAATGGATTGACCAAGCTCCAACTTGTGGTATACACAACTGTGACCTGCAACAAAATGTTTTAGACAAATCTCCCTGCTAACAGGATTTCAGCCAGCCATTCCTTCCGGGCAGGGCATTCAGCTCCCCTCCCCGCATATACTCTTTCTGTGTTCACCTGATACATCCCCTGATACTCAGCATGCCCAGTCCTCATTGGCATGCCCTTGCAAGGGCCCCTTGTCTTGATGGCACAGCCCCTGGCTCTCACTCCTCACTTGAAATCACTATTCAAGAAGTTAATGCAAGAAGTATATATGCACTTGGCGTGTAGTGGGGATTTGCACTGGGTCATTCATTGGGCCACTTGCCACAATCCATTATCTTTATTTAAAATGCCATGCTGGAACTTCGAGAACTTTGGAATTATGTCAGCAGACACATTCTGAGCAACCTCAGAAGAAATCGTAAAATGTGAATAATTCACGGGGACCTTTACAGATGCACTCAGCAGTTACCTGACAGGCAGAACAGGAGCAGAATCTCCTCTGATCTGGGCCAATGTCTTCCCTGGGAAAGGAACAGATATATTTTGAGCGTTCTTCTTCATCCTGAGGCTGGCTTTTTAATGCAATGACCCCCTTGCCTCTCTGGCCGCCTTGTTGTGCTTGGAGGAAAAATGGGAGGGTAATAAGAAAGAACGACAGAAACGCCACTTAAACCTCCTTTCTCTGGCTGGTCTTCTAATGCAGCTCAGTCCCTGAGCCCTTCTGGCAGCTGCCAGAAATCAATCAAAGAAAGGGAGTTGTATTCTCTGCCACTTAAAGTCTAACCAAAGTGTAATTCCCAGGGGGTTATGTAATAGTGCACATCCACAAGGAAAACTCAGCACAAGTGGATGTGCTAATATTTCTCAGCCAGGCAGAACCCTTTTTTCCTGCACAGTCAACCAGAAAGCTCTTACTATTGAGGCAATTCCAAACGGAACTGAAAGAAACTTGTGCCTATTGCAAAACTGCAGGTGTATTTGTACTGCATTGTACGGGGCCCATTTAACAGGCTGGCTGAGCTTGAATGGGAATCTGATCCAAAAAGGTCTTTCCAGCAGGATTGGCTGCCCCCAAGTAGCCCCTAGCACAGTGAACTGTTTAACTACCTTTCATGACAGCACTTCCCTTCCTGAACATGATTCCTGTTCGGATGGCTGCATTGCAACAGGTATGAGTCATTTCGATTGGGCCAGTGAAAGTTTCTGCTCTGAAAGGAAGAACAGACATGACTTTTCTTTATTTTAAATAGAAACTATGAAAAGGAGAAGCAGTGTTGTATAATGGTTAGGGGAATCCAGGAGCTCCAGGTTGTATTCCCCGCTTCAGCCATGGAGTTCACTGGGTGATGTTGGGCCGGGCACAGACTCTCAGTCCAGCCTACCTGCCTCACAGGGTTGTTGTTGTGAGGTTAAGATTCAGAGGAGGAGGGGAATTATGTAGGCCACGTGGAGTTCCTTGCAAGGGAAAAGGGCGGTATCTACATATAATACATGCATGCATGCATGCATATATACATGAGCACTGTTGATTGAAAGATGATATCAACCCTGTGAAGATGTTCTCTCAAATGTGCATGTGTGTGCAGGAGCAACTACAGAAGACAACGAAGATGCAAGCTTGCATGTGACTGCTTGCCCCAAACCAACAGGGTTGATTTATTCATCACACAGGGATGCTCTTGCACATGGCTCACCACATAAGAAAATTCAGGTGAACAAATGGATAGCTGCAGCAAGAACAAGCTGTGTTTGTGCCAATTCAAAAATCAAGGATAGAAATTTCCCTTGAACAATCAGAATTTTCCACACAGCCAACCACGGAAAACTCACTAAAGAGAATTAGGAATATCCATCCAGCCCTAGTCTCTGCTAAAAGCTGCTTATAAGATATACATTAGAACACATGCACCCAAATGTTACTAACATGTCTTGCACATTAATCTACACCTCGTCAATTGCACTCAATGCACCATATGACTCCTGCCTTCTACGCATAAATGTTCATTGCTTGTTTGCAATACAACAGGAACTCCCTCTGAGTGCTGCTTGCTAAAATAAAACAAAAATGTAACCAAAAACTTCCCTGGCTTGACAGAGCCTAACTGCTTTAATGAAATAGAGGGACTTATTAAAAAGGAGAGAGAGATAAGGAGATAAAAGCACCTAAGATGTCAGCTGCTCATAAAATGGTTCGGAATATATGGCAGCACTTGATTACTTAAGTCTCCACCTTTAAATAGAAGACAGTGAGAAAAGTCCTGGCTTGGAGAGGAGGGTGTCTAAGCAAAAGCTGTATAAGTGAAGTGCACTGCGACTTTAGTTTTGTCCTCAGAGAAATCTGAATGTCACTCTAACAGACCTCACATTTCTTCGAGATAATTGTCATTCAAATGGTAATGATAGGATCCCTTTTATCTGCAACCTCACTTTCTAAAACATTATGTGGGCTTAATGCATTCTCATTGAGTTTCCAATACAGTTTCCTAAGAAGATGGATGGTTAAAGGCAGTATTTGAAATGAAGAAAATCTGGGTCAGAAATAGTTGATGGCATGCAGAGATACAACATTCACATTTTGTATCAATAATTTTCCTCTTCTTATCTTTCTAGTGTCCCTCCTAAAGTACAACTGCACCCATTGTTTTCTGAAAGAGAAGCAGCACTGGACAAACAACCACTTCTTCTCCTAGGTAATACCAGTTATTAAAGCTCTACTTACAAGCTATCATGTAAGAAATTCAGTCTCTTTTAAATGTACCTTCTTCCAGTGTCTGATATTACTTTTAAATGTACTTTCTTCCAGTGTCTTATTAGGTGAAGGATATTAACCCAATAAGCTTCTAAAGGCTGGTGGAGGGGTGTGAGGAGGAACAAGAACAACAACAGAAGGTTACACAAAAGGACTCACATACCAATTTGTGAAAGTACAGATTGGAGAAATGCTACAGTAACAGGTAAAGTCATGACAGACATTGACAACTTGAAGCACTCTAGATGTTTTAGCTTAGCTATTCCATTAGCCATACCCAGCACAGCCAGTAGTGAAAGCTGAAGGAAGCAGTGGGCCAAAACATCTGGAGGGGCACAAGTTGCCCACTCATGGTCTAAAGCAGCATCAGTCTACTTCCTCCCTTCCAATATGCTTAGCAATCTAGCTGTGATCTGCCAGGATCTCTTTCAAGTTTCATCCCCTCTCAGCAGGAACACAAACAATTTAGCAAGTGTGACTTTCAATATTCTGCAAGACAGGCATCCATTCAAATGTGAAAGGCTCCCAGTGACAACTGAAAAGTAAACATTGGCACTCGACTAATTTAGCTAACTTTATTAAATAAATGCTTCATCTCAGCCAAAGTTCTTGCAAGAAAACAATTCTCTCTCTCTCACACACACACACACACCCACAGACACACACACACCATGACAGTTGGCTGTGTCATTTGATCATTTATCATTTGACAGTTGGCTTTGTTGCTGCATAGAGACAATAATGGGAGAAGCTCCCAAACTCTTTTAAAACTGCGGGTGGTAGATGTATGGACATTTTGCTGAAACGTGAGCACGCCCCCTTTAAATTTCAAGCATGAGCAAGTGCATGTTTCTGCTGAAAATATTCACAAATTATCAAATATCTTCTCACATTCATCTTGTTTCTGATTCTTAGTTTGCTTTTATCATATTTCCTAATTTGCACATATTTTTCAATAGACTGAATCAGCCCTGTATTAGTAGATGGAAGATTTTTGCAGATTTGCATAAAGCTCCTGTTCAACTGCTACTCATTTGCACAAGTTTCCCATTTAGGCAAAGTGAATAGTGACCACAAGCATGAATAGAAATCAAGCACAAAATGAACAGTGAGAAAATGTTTGGGAAATCCTAGCAGTATCCGATATTGCTCCTTTACCCATCACTTGACTTGGTAGTAAACATAAAAACACTGGACTGTTCAGCTGCCCAATTGTGAATTATTATTTACACAGAAAAAGACATATTTGTAATATAGTCTTCTGCTCATATCGGAACAACTCATCATACCAGAAGAATATCTGAATGAGTCCATTCATTTGTCCTAAGCTGTCAAGTTGCCAAATAGCCCACTAAAAAGTCTTCCTAATTGCTTTCTTTTACTGTTGTTAATATATGGGAAAATACATACCATAGATAAATTTCTGATTAAACTGTCCCTTACTTAATAGGCAATGGTTTCTGCATGTAGCAATAATGAATGAACCTTTACCGTAATGGAGAAAATTAACTGAATTTTTTAAAAGCAGCATTGAACAGTCATGCTCCAGCAACTTTAGAGGGTTTTCATAATGCTTTTAATAGAAGACAGTGTGGTCTACAAATGTTACAAGACGGCTAAAAGTTATATGTGGTATTGAGATTTATGGCAATTGAAGGAAGCACTGTATTGTTAATGAAGTCCATTAAGCAGTATCTTATAAACTTTTTCAAAATATATTCTGAAGTAAGTAAGCAATAGTGTAATTCCAAGAATGTCACTTATTGTTGAAGAAAGAAGTTCAAGGTAGAGACCCTTGAATTTCTAAAAATCCTTACCTGTATACATTTTACACTGTCCCCATTGATATCTATGGGAAGTGCTGGTGCAGCAGCTTAATGATGCTGGAACTGTTGGCCAGAAATGGTCGGCACTCCAGCGGTTCAAGCCCAGCCTCAGCCAGATGGAATGATCTCCCATCGTCTGTCTCTAGCTCCTAGCCAATCTAGCAGTTTGAAAGCATGTAATGCAAGTAGATAAATAGGTACCGCCTTGGTGGGAAGGTAACAGTGCTCCATGACATCATGCTGGCCACCTGACTGAGTGATTGCCTTTGGACAGTGCCAGCTCACAGCCTTAGAAATGGAGATGAACACCACCACCTTTTAGCACTGGCTAAGTGGAGTAAGATCTGCAGGGACTGAGATCTAGCTGCTTGGTAAAATTCTGTCTCTTCATTGCCCTAACATGGTCTTGTGAGGCAGGTGTACTGGGTTTTTTTGTAGCAGTATGTTCCTGCTGGTGCGGGGGGGGGGGAGATTATGTTACAGCTGTAGATGCATTTTTGTGCTCTATCATGTAAATTGTTGTTTGTGGCAGTAGCCAGTTGTTTCTAATATGAGTCTTCACTATGACCCATTTCTTCCATGGCAGAGGGAACTAGAGTGACACGTCTGGTCCAATGCTCCATCACTAAAAGGCTGAGCCAAATGCAGATTACAATCCTCTGGGCCATAATCAGTAATGTAAGATGCTAACAGTATTATAACAGGTCTCCTGAGGTTCACCATCTCCAGGAGAGGAACTGTCACTCAAGAAGAAGGTAAATATGAAGCCGTTGTGAAGAACACACCCTAATCCAGATTTGTGCAATGTATCAGGGACGAGTAACTCAAGCACATGATTTCATCCATAGATTGACCATCACTGCAAAAGCCCCATCGCAACCCTATAGACAGCATTCCTCCAGGCCTTCCTGTCCTCCACCATCCCCCGGAGCCCACTTAAGCTCACGCCAACTGCTTCAGTGACTCCATCCACCTCATTCTCTGCTGTCCCCTTCTTCTCTTGCCGTCACTTGTTCCCAGCGTTAGGCTCTTCTCCAGTGAGTCCTTCCTTCTCATTAGGTGGCCAAAGTCTCTAGGTAGCATTTAATCGAAGAATTCAGTGTGTGCCAAATGGGTGGGTTAGTTTAAGAGAAATAGGAGGACAGATTTTGACACTAGCACTATCACCTCCCTGGAGCTTGAAGCAAGTGTTCTTTTCCACCCGCAAGGTAGAGAAACACATCTGTTGATGTTTGCAGTTGCTGCACAGAAACAAATGTCCTTAGGAAAAATAAGGAGCTTTGCTACAACTGCAGTCAATGGTAAGCCCTACCTATGAGCAATTGTTGATGTGCTGTTGTCCCTGGAAAGTGCAGTAAAATTTTGCCCTCCATCTCTGTACCCACAAATAGGATAGAGGATCTGAACACATCCTTAGTACACGGCTCTAAAGCACCCTGCCCTTTCCTTTGTCTGACTGAAATATTCACTATATAGCAGTAAAGTCACTTGGTGCCAAGTCAAGTTTCATTCATACAGCTGCTGTGTCATGGCTGGTGATGTGCCAGGAATCTGCTCTGGGACTGGCCATCCATCAGACTTGCTCAGCTTGGCTCCCTCAGCAGGAAGCAAGTCCAATTGTGGCACAGGTATGACTAGCAAGGCTGGCTTGTGTGTGCCTCCTTTGTCACCTGGCACCTGCATGCCTGCTGTGCAAGCACAGTTCTGCCGCCACACATGTGCCTCAAAGGCTTCGCATACCGTGTGGAGGAATAAATCCATGCAAAGAAGGGGACTTATTGATCGGCAACATCATTTAGAAACACTGAACAGGTTTAAGTCCACTATCAAAATGTGAAGGAGAGGAGAGTGAAGGGGAGTGCAGGTTAAAGGACTGACAAAAATCAGCAATAAAACTTCAGTCATGTGAGAATGATGGGAAACAAACTTGGGGATGCAATACAGTCAAAAGACAAGTTTTGTGGATTAGATATCTTAGAAAATTTACTTCTGTATAAAGTACTGTACAGTTAATGGTGCTATTTATTTTGTTTCATGTGCAAACGCCATCAACTAACTTCTGATTTTAAATCATGAGTTGAGCAATCTTTTATTTATCCTGGGAGGACATAGAGTGAAAACAACTGATGTAGAAAGGGCTATTTATCATGAGTAGGGCAATCGAACATAGTTGATAAATAGCTGCCTACATATATATGTGTAGGCAGATACACAACTATATATATATATATATTAAGATTGTAAGCCTGTGAGCAAACTTCTTTGTATTTTTAAAATATACTTTGGTCATTGCATAGTGAATACCTGGCTGATGATACTGTATACATACATACATATGCATCAGTTTTTAAATTGATTCCTAATTGATGTTTTCTTTGACAAAAAGAACACAAGAGAAATATTCACAGAACAATCCTTTTTACACCGGAGTCCCACTGATTTCAGCAGCACCCAGTTCCCAATAAGCTTGTATAAAAATTGAGCCCTGAGTTGCAATTCTTTAACTAGTTCGCTGGGAACAAGCCCTGCTAAACACAATGCAGGTCACTCCATTCATATGTATGTATGTATGTATGAATATAGGATTGCACTATTATGGTGAAGAGAATCTTAATATACAATCTGTTTAAAATGTCACCCAAGAGTTATGGGTAACTTATAAGATTGTCAGGGGAAAATTGCCTTTAACGATTAAATAGCAGTGACACCAAGATATTCAGTGGATGAACTGGGGGCTGGTGGTGGGGAATCACATGCAGAATGTCTGCCTCCCATGGAAAGACAACAGAAATACTAGAAGGAAAACTTGCTGTAACTCTATGTTTCTTTAGAGTATAGTCCTCGTCAGGAAATAGTTATTATCTTTAATAGCAATGCCGCCCCCACCCACACAATTAATTCCTTATTATAGAAACATGCTGGAATTCTTGTGTAGGGTCGCAAATCAAATGAGAACCTCTGACTACAGTTAAGTATCAAGCAGAACAGTTCAGCTAAGAAAATAGAATAATTTGTGGCAGTCAAACATAGAACTGCAGCCCTTTAGCTCAAAAGACTTTTCAAAGTGAAAGGAATGTATAAATTCAGTTACCATTACCATCAAAGAGGAGCTGTTTTTACTGTGTCAAAGTGCAGCTATATATGGCAAACAATCTCAATTATGCATTTGAGATACTCCCTGAAGCAACACTAGGCAGACAGTAGACTGGAATCCACTGGGAAATCATTGGATACTTTGTAGTAGATCAGCAATTGTTTTTGAATTCCAGGTGTGCAATAATACCACCAAAAAGTTTTCCACCCTTTTTCTATGGATATCTTTCTATTCCCGTGCTTCTTCTCCTTCTCCTTCTCTTCTATTCATCTTTTGTGTCCATTAAGTACGTTTGGACACAAAAGGAGAGCTTGAGTGGCAACTCAAGTGATGCACTTTGCAGCAGCAGAGAAGAGAAAGGAGGAGGAGGAGGAGGGGCAAACAGAAAGAAGCTGCTAGAGAATTTCTTATCTTCTTTGAAAAGTTCACTGAGAAACGCCCACCATGTTTATCCATAAATAGGATACGGCATTTTAAAAGGTCATTTGTACTGCTTATTGGCTGCAATAGTCCATTGATTCTGCTCCCTCAGTGCCCTCACTGTTGTTTTGCATCTAGTTCTTGTTGGTGGACCTTGGATTTCTAGAATAGAAAAAGTTTGCCCATGCCTTCCCTTAAGCACTCAATATTTAAAAGTCTGTTCTCAGCATTTCATTACATGTTAATTTTATCAAGAATCAGAACCTAGATTGAGGCCATATTTGGTTTTCAAGCTAGGATGATCGGTGTCAAGGAAAAGATTTTGCTCCTGTTATGGGACAGTTTCTAAGACACTGCATCCCCACAAAGAGTCATTGTTACCAATCGTTCCTGAGTTCTATACCTGGGAACATTCTTGTGTTGAGGGCTAAAGTTCTTTTCCATCACTGACATGGGTCTACCAGATGCCAAGATCATGGGAATAGTCCTGTTGGATCAAACAGGAGGCCTACTTTGCAATCTTGCCATCCTATTTCCCACAGTCATCAACAAGCGGGACATGGAAGCAATGGCCTCTTCTGTTGTCATTCTCCACCAAGTGGCATTGAGACCCCACCCATCTCTGGAATGCATACATAACAATGACCAGCATTCATAGTCTTCTCCTGCATGTTTCTGCTCTTGTGTACTTTGAGGCAATGAGGTATCTGAGAAGGCTTGAGGCTCACTAGTGTAGTACTTTTTGAATGACATTCTGAGTCGGAGAGATGCTTTGAATACTGTTAAATGGGGTGTAAATTCAATTCTAGGTGTCTGGGGAGTTTAACCAGGTAGAAAAATGTAGTTGGAAAAGGATAGTTAAGGTAGGATAGCTGATAGTCAAGAGTCAGTTAGTGGGAAGTGAGGAGGAAGTTAGGTTCAGGTTTCTAGCTTTAAATCCTTCTGCTATGTTCTATAGAAGGAAAATTCAGAATAACTCTTAATTTTGTGAGTAAAAATTTCCTTTTGTCTAGTTTGAATCCAACACAACTCAGTTAGATTGGCTGACCTAAGGTACTAACTTTATGAGAGGGAGAAAAAACAAGAATCTTTCTATTTACTTTCCACACAGCAAGGATAATTCCATATATCTATATTTTATTCCCCCTTACTTGTATTTCTTTCCTCAACAAAAATCTACCAAAAGTCTTAACATTTCCTGTAAGGGAGTTGCTCCTTCCCCTTAGTTCTTGTGGTTACCCTTTTTTTAGCCCTGCAGTAGCTTTTCTGGAGATATGGCCTCCAGAATTGTGCACATTACATTCTAAATGTGGTAACAACAGCCACAACTGGCCATCTTGCTGTTGCACTGGAATTTCATACAAAGTCAACCTCCACTCTTAACAACACTGAAAACAACAATGAAAACCCAGCCCTGCTTCTAGTCTGCAGCTGACAGCAGTTCTGTTATCGCAATCAAGTGCTCTGTTGGAGGTGCCTGTACAGATAGTTCAGAAACTTCAGCTGTTCCACACAAATATTGGTTGGTAAGGATGTCCAGCTCATGTGATGGAGCCATTCAGTTCTGATATCCCATTACAGTCCTGTGTTCTAAGGACAATTGTCTACTTTGCGTTTCCATGTGTTTCCCTGCTTTTCCCTTTTCATACTAGCTATTACATGTGGAGAATAGAAAATAATCAGTAGGGATCAAATGCAGATGCTGCCCCACAACCTTCCTGTAAATTTTATCCTTTTGACTTTCTTGCTAATCTGTGAAAAAAAGATAGGGCTTGGGAACTCAAGTGGCCTGGATCAATTAAAAGTAAAAGTAGTCTGGCTACATGAAAACTGTAAACCATAATAGGATTAAATCAATTCTACTAATGCAGCATATTTCTTGGTATTCCTTCTTGCATCATGATTATCTCAGGTCCCAGAGAGTGGAAATGTGACCCTTTATTTTCAATATACATCTTTGTATGGTCTGACATACAAAGCTGTTTAAATAATATAGTATAATAATGGCTAATGTAGTGTAGCCATTTAAATAATGTTAGTGGGGTGTAGTTGTTGTTGCTTGCTTTAAATTCCACATTCTGTATCTTGAGTAATAGGCTTGTTCTTTAAATCTGGCATAGTGCCCTTTTCTATTCTTCTCCGATCTCATTTGATAGGTGTCCTAAATCTCAACTTCAGCTTCTGCTGCATGGTGCATGCTCTTGACAACATGACAACAATATCAAAGCAATTAGTTATCTATTCCTCTGACCAAGCAGAAATGTGGTTTGAAATGCCTGTAAAAGGGAGAGCTCTTGGTTCCTTCAGAATCTGTGAGGAAATCCATTTCGAAAGTTTCCAAAGGCAGTTTTTTATACAAAACCCCAGAAGAATATCCTACGCCAATGTCCAAAACAGAGACAACATTACATCTGTACCCTAAAACTTCATATTTTATTTTATTTTATTTTATTTTATTTTATTTTTTACTTTAGGTGCAGGGAGGCCAGTCCATGGGAAGAGTAAAAAATACTTAACCCACTACATCAGAAGCTGATCCAGATTGTGGACTCTTCATTGAATCTCGAGTAACAGTGAAAATAAGACATATCTGCTAGATATGGATTTAAAATAAAATATTTGCTTTGGCACTTAGATACTTAAAATGTGAAAACAGCAGTTTCTTCTTTGCTCTATCTCATAATGTAAAATTATTTTATCTATGCCCATAAGCATTTCATTGGTTATCATGATGATGTCTGTGATATGAAACTCTGGTAGGGCAGAGTAATGTCTCTTATTAAATCAGATGGTGGTACATCTACGATAAGGAAAAAAATACTATAGTGGAAAATAGCATTATATTCATTTATTTTCTGTTATATTTTAATCATCCCAAAAATAAGCCCAGAAAGCTTATGTCGCTGTGAACACCCCAAAGAGCTTTGGCTATTGGGTAGTATAGAAACAATAACTATAACAATAGCTAACAATAACTATAACAATAACAATCATTCAGATGTTTGTGAATACATGGTAAGAAAATATGTTCTTTCATGTATCCATATGAAATAGGATACATAGCTTACTAGGATACATAGCATTTCTGCATTCTGACTGTGTGGCTCTTTCAGAAACCTGATTTGGAATCCCTTTCCTGCTTTCGTGGTGTGTCTTACCACTTTGTATACTGTATGAATATTTATTAATTTATTAAAAGCATTTCTATATTGTCCCCTACAATAAATCAATAAATAAGTAGAATAAAACAAACCCCACAGCATCCGACCATTAATATACTAAAACCCCAGTTATAATCAATTAAACATTAAAATAATGGGAAAATAAAAAGGGTTTTGCCTGGCGCCTAAAAGAATATGACTAACAACTCCAGGAGGACTCCACTGTGGACTGAAAGAGGGAGCAGCTGGTATAGCTCCAAGAGACAGCCCTGTTAGGGCTCAAGCAGGGCAGCCACCGATGAATTACCAAAAGGACCAAATCAAAGGACAGGTACCAGGTAACAGACAGGTACTGTTGATCGGGGCCAGGTCTTAGCATCATTTATCTTCAACTCAAAATAGATCAGGGCACCCTTTCACACAGGGAACTGTCATCTGTAAAAGAGAATACCCAGTTCCTCTACCAGGCTTATACACCCATGTATGTGTATGGTGCTTTTTCTTGCCAATAATTTCCTGAGGGAAATCTGTATTTTTAGTTATATTCAATATTTTGACTGGAAATCAATTACCTAATTAATACACGAATAAGTTCAGAGTTGTTTGGGCTAAAAACACACTTTGCTTCTTTTATTTTATACATAGTATTTGTCATTTAGCAGTTTTATTATGTACACATCTTGGAAAACAATTACTTAGAAACAGTGCATTAAAAGAAGCACAGAGAGCATTATTTCAGGTACATGTTTTAATGTGCTCCTGCACACGCATTATTGGAGCCACTAACTGCCTTTCACAAATCTTTGAGCAGACTTTTTTCGTTATGACTTATACTGAGACACAGAAACTTGTGCTTTGGATGCATAAGTATACTTAGAAAAATTAATCTTAATGCTCTTGTATTCATCCTTCATATATATTTAATATCACTGTTTACTCAAACTTAAGTGCTGTCAGGGGACAATGCATTGTAAGCTATCATAACCTGCATTTGTAATGGTAGAGCAGCAAAATTGTTGCATGATTTTCCCCCTCCCCTGCTCAAAACCAGAAATGGGTTTTTTTCAAAGTCAGTGATCAGGAAAAGTAACAGGGGACCAGAGGAACTTTCCCAGTATCATTTTGTCAGCACCCAACACAACTCCTTTACAGATTTTGTTAGGAAATGCTTTGTTCTGAATTCAAATGAGATCCTTGCTGTTTTACTTTTTCCCATTCTTGCTTATCTCCATGTTTTCTATATTTTTTTTAAAAAATAAAAGGCCCTTTAATACTAAGAAAATGATTATTACCTCTCTTTTTCGGTTAGCTTTTTAAGCATATGATGATGATGTTCCACCTGGTGCAATTCAATTGAAGTGGAGGTTAAGGCAGGTTAAGAGAGAAAATCTGAAAAGGTGAATGATGTTGATAGCTCTGAAGAGTGAAGGATATCAGCCTCAAGGCTATCTTGCTTCGAGGGCCTCCTCTTTGAAATGCTGGCTCCCGCATGACTCTTCCTTTACTTAGCAGCAATTACGTGTACATCAATTTTCTGTTTTCTGTTGTCCATTATAAGGATTTCTAGTCAGTCAAGTATGTAGGGCTTTGTAAATGTCCACCAATTTCACATGACTTGACATTTGACGAGGATGTCTTGAAACTGACCTAGGTTCAAACTGATATTATAAAATAGGGTAGCCCATCTGTCACCTTCCAGATGTTGTTGGGTTCCAATGTTTATAAGAATAGCCAGCAGCGAAGGATGGCCAGAGTTGCAGTCCAACAACACCAGTAGAGTCCTAAGTTGTGGAAAGAGTGTGGAGAAAGTAGAGAGGGAGAGGTTTTAATCATATCACTTATGGATCTACTTAAGGTGGGATCCCATCTCACCAGTGGGACTTGTACATGCCTTGAAAGGAAGGAAGACCCACACACCCAAACTAAATTCTCCTACTTCTACTAGCTCAGGCTTGATGCTAATACTAAACATTTGGAATGCATACACAGTGAATCTATATTCGCTAGCATATCCTACTGTGCTGTAAGTTGAGGCAAATATGGTATTTTGGGAATGTGGATTCAAGCTCCAAGCCACCTGATTATCGGAAGATTTTGCAAAATCCACCTTCCACCACACACAAACACACTGAAGGATTAAATGTGTGTGTGCGTGTGTGTGTGCAGGGAGACCTTCTTTGATTTCAGTGTATTCTTTAAAAAAAATAAAGCAATCCATGGACAGCAGGTAGCATTTCACAAAGGACACGAAAGGAAAGGAAAGGAAAGGAAAGGAAAGGAAAGGAAAGGAAAGGAAAGGAAAGCCGTGAGACAGCTGGAGTGCCATGTTCCTCAATCCACTGAGTCCCTATGTCAGCAAGGAGAGAAAGGCTGATGAGATGACATGGGTGGTGGTGGAGAGGTCAAGCTGGGTGGGAGAGTCAGCTGGCAAAGGGGTAATGCCAGCACCCCCACCTTACAGAAAGAGTCCAGGACTGCAGATCATGGCTGCACTTATTGGGGGAAGGGGTTGGCAGTTTAATGCAATGTTTTAATCCATTTAGATGGGTTCTGTAAGCCACCTTGAATGCTATTTTATTGGTAGAAGGGCAGGGTACAACTATAATAGATAAATTATGTCAAACTCAAAGAATCATAGGAGGATTCACATTATCATAGGGAAAAGAAGACATGGTGGCTTCTTTTTCCTGCCCCTTCCTGGTCCAGGTACATGCTTAATCTACTTATGCCCACACGCTACAGCTTGCTGTGTCATTCGAACCAGGTGAGCTGTGTGACACGGGAGGCTTCTGAACTCTCCAGAACCTGGGAGCAAGTTACAGCCTGACTTCTTAGGTTGTTTTGAAACCAACTCTGATGTACTCCTTGCTGGGCTATGACAACATTGTTAGCCATGTAGCAAGGTACTTAGGCAAATCACATGCCATGTGCCCAATATGGATGGTAGGGAACAGCCAACATGGCTTCTTTTCTCCATGATTACTTGAATCTGTCCACCTGGATTTCCTAAGTTAGGACTGTTATGCATTCTAGGGCTGTTGTGGGGTGAGACTTGCTGTGTCGTGATTTAGGCAGCCCTTCCCAACAAAAGCAATCACTCCAGCAGATGCTACTTATGTCTTTATTCCAAACAACTACAAAGGATCTTGAAACCAACAGCTACAAACTATCCACCACTGTTAACATACACAGGACCTCTCACTCTAACTTCACCCCACACTTTGCTTATGAACCCACTGAAAGCACACCCTCAGAGGTGGGTCACTCTGAATGAGTGCTTGTCGTCATTCTTCTAATTGAGACTTCAACTGCCCAAGTCTTTGAGTGCACCTGCAGGAACAAGCATCCTCAAACTCAGCCTGTTCCTTATCAGCTTTGTTCTCACACTTCATATCAGTATCCGGTCCCATATCCACCCTCAAAGAGTCTTGCTCCTGCATCTTAGCCTCTTCCCCTGGTGGCAAAACACCATCTGTTTCTATGCTAGTCAAAACATCTGGTGAAGGAGGGTGAAAGCTTTTTACTGTTGTTTGGGCAATGAACCTCCACTCCCTTGTGTGTGCGTAAGAGACTCTTCTGAGCACATGCACACATGCTGGTCCCTTGCTTGAAAGAAAATTTATTCTAGACATTTTTGTAGTTGTGCCCTAGCATTCCAAAAGGCTGCTTGAGTCTTGCCTCTTCCTGATACTTACCACATCTTTTGCAGCAATAACAATCAGATTCTGCTGAGAGCTGAAGCATCCCCAGAACGCTTGGATCTCTTTTCAGCTGTGTGAGTAAGGCCCCAGCTCTGCTTTCATTTTATCTTGAGGTAAACAAGAGAGGAATTCCTGGACAGAAGCAAACCGTTCTCCTGAGAGTCTGTGGGGCCCTGACATTTGCCATGGTAAAATCACTCATGGAACTTACTTCAACCACAGATAAGACATTTGACGAACTTGCTGTAGTACCGAAGGCCAACAAATCTTCAGTTACACTGACAGTTTGGAAGCATCACAGTTATATTGGGTAACTTTAGTGCTGCATTAAACCTAGCCCATATTTATAGCCATGTGTTGTTGTTCTTGGCTTCAAAGTAGCCATGCTTAGTAGTTTGGTACCATCAAACAACCAGAGTTCACATCCAGGTTATAGGGATATGCATATTTATTTATTTGATGTATGTGCTGTCCAATTAACCATGTACATAGGCCTTGTCAACTCATATGAATGGCATGTCATCCAGAGGACAATGGCCAATGAGCATCATGGTGTCTGGGCAGGCAGAGATAGATACGTTCTCAGAAGCAACTTTCTGTATTTGGTCCCCAAACCCATCAGCACCAAACAACTGAACTGGACTGTTGCTTCAAAATAAACCACTCCTTGGAGACAGAGAGATTCAATTTCCTTGGTCTTTTAGAGTTCAGTTAAAAGTGTGAAGTCGCATGGAGTCTGAGTCCAACCTTTTATCTTTTGCTTGCTGGCAGAGTTCTTTGAGGGGGCGATTCAATGGCCCTCCAGTGGTCAATGACTTCAACAGTACTTCACCAGTGTAAACTATTTGGTATGCTAAGTGCAATGATCTGACACCTCGTTTTATTATTCTGCTGGGGATATCCTGGAGGCACTACACACGTCTCCTAATCAAATAACAAATGAGGACAGGACTACTTGTCATCGCTTCTGACAATTTTCTGAATCTTGACTGTAAAATTGCTATACAGTTGCACATGGACACCAGACTAGATTGAACAAACTTGAAGTGAAGAGGGCTGAAGGATTCACTAAGGAGATGGAAATTATGCTTGACTAAGAGATGGTGAGGCTATTTGTATAAGGAATGGGAATAAAAATGTGATTGCTGAGTATACTTTACAACTGAAAAGTGACCAAAGGAACATGAACTTGCTACTGTGGTGAGGTACTGCATATCAAAACTTTAAGGTGTTGGAAATCAGTATTTAAATTCAGTTTTTTATCCCATAAAATACTAAATGATAAGATAAACATGGTTATATAAACACTAAACACAAATTTCAAGTAAATAGTTCTAATATTTAATTCAAATCCTAAATATAATAATTTAGATAATAATTAAATATAATAATAACATATTTAGAATTGAGGAAGGGAGAATCAGCAAGGCTTTGGCTTCTCAAATTCCATTTTGAAGCTTGGTCTTATCTTTTCCATACCTGATTATCACCTTCACCCAAAAGTACACATTTGGAGGCACATTTTTGAAAAGTTTTCACACAAATGCAAACATCCCTTCATTCACAAATATAAATGTTTCCCCAGAACATACATTTCTAGGTATTTTGTTTTGTTTAATTATCACTAACTACAGAATGTCTGAGCTTTGCCAACAAAATGTGCTCACATATGTTAGTGTTCTGGAATATGAATGGAACAAGATCTAATCTTAAATAAATGTAAATACAATTCGTATATATCTCTAGTCATAAAAAATAGTGAAGAAGAAAAGCAAGATCAAAATCGAGATAAATTTAGTGGGTTTTAAATCATTTTACACTGATAATGGTGATCTTCCAGTGATTTTTATCCAAATATGCCTTATTTCAAAGAAATCAATACAGCTTATGAAGAAAGGGAAAGATTTCTTTATTCTTGAAAAGTCTCCTTTTCCATTTAAAGAAAAAAGAAATCAAAGCATTGCAGAACAGCTGTTGGATTTCTTTTTCTTTAAATATCTGATAAAATTAAATTTGCTATTGCTGATTCTTGAATTTGGAGCTTTCATTTTGCCTCCTTCCTGGTGACTGCCTGTCAATTAACAGGCAAAGTACCCATTACATATTAAAGATATCCAGAAGCTTCCTATAATTGAGATGGTCCTCAGTGCATGTGAGATCATAATATTTCTTTATTATTTATTTATACCACTGAATCTTGACACTTTATTATATACACAGTACATATATAATAATGTATAAACCAGTCTGAAAACAATGTTAGGGCAATATAAAATAATGAATCAATAAATAACTCAAAATGTTAGAATATTATACTGAATAAAATGAAACAGTATGATAATTTTTTTTACCAGCCAAGGAAGGTCTGTGGGGGAAAAGAACCCTCTCTAAAAAGCGTTTAAATCTCACCAGGTTCTGCTTCTGAAGCTACATGTAGGAGAAGATTTCAGAGGATACGGGCCACTACCAAGAAGGTAGGCAAAGACTGGGAATGCTGAAAGTAAATTAAAGTGACTGAGATCACATGATGCAGCAAACCTCTCTGGCTTATGCACTGTGAACCTGTAATAGCTTCTTAAAGGTGGCGGAAATCTGGGTCACAAATCAAGATGACAGAGTTGGCACAATCCATCATGAATCAATCACATCTGCCCAGTAGCGTTTGGGCTGGGCTGGCAGAGCCTTTCCCCAGTCCCTGTTGTGAACCTTCACTAGAAAACCATCACCACCACCACCGCCAACTTCAGATTGCGATAGCCAGCTGTTAAACTGACTTCTGTGACTCCCCTTTTGATAATTATGATCTAACCCTCCAAGGTGCCCTAGTGAAAATTGGAGGCTAGCCACAGTTGCCAATTATTCTTGAAAAATGAATCCTATTTTTTCAAATATTAACCACCCCTTCCTTCATCAACTGTCGACAACCCTAGTTACTCAGGCACTGCAGTGGGTGGCCTGGGGGGAGGGAGAGCAGTGCCTATCTTCCCTCTTGCAGCGCTTGTGAATAAATCCCCCTTGGCAAGTATTTGTTGGTTGCCGAAGGCCAACATGTCAAATGTTTCCAAATCTTATTGCCATCTCTCCCTGTGAATGGAACCATGTAGCCTTTTTACCCATTGTGAAGCAGGCCTTCCAGAGGTTAGGAAGTCTCATCAAGTCTCACCTCAGTTTTGTAATTCCCAGGAATCTTGACAGCAAGCTTTTGTGGTCTGAAGTAGACATATTCCAAAATGTCAGGAAAAGAGGGAAGGACAGGCACCAAGGAGGGCAGAAAAGTAGCATCCCTCTTGCAGGGTCTCCTGGGATAGTCAAAAGGGTGGGGAGAATAAGCCTTGGGCACTCTCATCCAGTGAGTGTGATTGTTTGTGTGGTACATGGGGCTAGGATGGCTTCTTACACAGTGTGGCTTATGGTGTTGTGCAAGCCCATCCAGCATTTGACTGAGAATTGCCTTTTTCTCCTCTTCCTTCATGTCTTCTATTTGCTTTCCCACCTGTGTTTTGCTTTCCATGGCCAGCCCAAAATATTTGACTGTGCAAAGCTAAGGAAAGATGGCCCTTGTGCAATACCACAAAGTGCCAAGAGCTGCTTCCTTCTACAAGACGGACACTGGGAGAAGATACCTGAGAGCAAGAGGCAAGCTTAGAAGGCTCAGAGGAGGTCGTGTGGAACCCACAGCTCTGTCTCCCAATACATTCTATCACCATTTGTGCCTAATGTTTCTGTGCCTAACAACAAGGCAGACCTGTGTCCCTGCCACTTGTTTCAGTCAGTTTGGGTTATCTCTTCTACCTTTGTCTCCTGGGACAAACCTAATCTTGCCTTGAGGCTGAGATACATGGGCATTATAGTACATGTATCTGTGCGGAGGGGTGGCAGCCAACCTTTTAGACTCATGTAATTCAGGGCAGAGTATTACAGTGCAATCAGTTCGTTTTTAATTACTAGTGAAATACATTTATTGTGACTAATTTGTGGTGCATTTAAAGGACCTTTATCACTTTCTCTTTTTCTTCCTGTTGGCCAAAAAAGATTACAGACTGCAAAAATCTAGACATTTTGATTTGGTGTCACCTAAAATCTGGGTTTGATTTATGAAATTGTGCTGCACTGGAAATGTAGCAGTCCAAAGGTGGGTTTCTGCTCCAATATTAACACCGCAAAGCATCACTAGTTCCACATTTGATTTTTTTTCTCTATTCAATCCAGCGATCTGTGCTTTCCTATTTTAAAAATAAGGTTTTCTGGTAAGGATAACTACCCTCAGGGTATCTCATTTTTAACTTATTGTGATGTGCTGTACATGAAGCAGCTTGCATTAGAGCTCATTCAGCTAATGATCTCTGAGTCATTTTGAAGGATTTTAAAACACAGACTACAACCCATTAGTGCGTAGCCCTTGTTAATCTTAAACAACAAAACAAAGCCTTCATATTCCTATGTGCATTGTACAGACAGTGCTAATCAGAAGCACTTGCTCTAACCAGAATTATGGTATATAGCCTCAGCTACTGGGCAGTATAAACATGTAATGAATGAATGAATACAATTTAGTGTATTTGTTTTTTTTTTCCTGAACATCTTATTCTGTTGCATTGCACGACAGTGAATTAGATAGAGCAGTGATGCTGTGGTACATGTGAGGAGCAGGTATTCATAATGATGATTCTTGTAGCCACACAGCACAGGGAGGGTCCCAAAAATTAGGCAGTTTCCTGTTCCATACCCCTTTGCATGTATAGAATACATGTAATTTGTGAAATGAATGGGCATGAATTAACCATTCAACATCTAGCCACCCCAACATTGGAGCTTTGGATTAGGACAGTCATCGCTCACATTTTCTGAGGCAAACCATTTTCCCCAACTACTGTGACAATTGTAGCTTAATTTAGAGGGACAGAAGGGGTCATGAAAGGTATGACTTATGTGCAATAGTCCCTGATAATTAAATTAGAATACTGGACACAAGGTTCCCACTCAGATATAAGAATTAGACTTGGGGTGTCTACTTTTGGTCCAGTTCATTTTGGTGTGTGTCTGTGTGTCTGTATGAATCTGTGGGATTTTAAAAAATCAATCTGCATTGAAAGTAATACACAGTTTATTCAAAGTATATAATGAAATACATATGTAACTGTATTTTAATATACCGCATGGAGTTCATGTGCATTTTGTATGATTGTAATGCTGTAAACTGCATTGCAACATTTAGAAAGTGTAATATTGGAAGCACAACTGTGTTCTTATCCATGAATTAGTTTGGGAGCTGCAAATAGACTGGGCTGTTCTCTTCCTAATGTGGCCCAAATGAAATTATTAAGCAGCTTTCAAAACAGACAGTCAAAAAAGCAACACAGAGTATGTAATACATGTTCACACTTTCCAACATGGACACTTTATGTTTCCGAATCCATGGTATACGTATTTATTCACAAACAAGTCAGCCATGTTTCATAAAGCTTAATTCTGAGTAAATCTCTTTGGAATAGCAGACTACTAAATGCAACACCTCTAGAGCTTCTTCAGGGAATGTTTTTCATCTGTAGTGCTTTCTGTGTACCTCTGGAGTGGAAGTGAGCATGGCCATTGCACACATTATGATTTTGCGGCAGCTGGAGCATGGACGCTTTAAGAGGCTGCTCTGCCTTCCACCAATCAGCCCCTTTCAAACTGTGTTTGGCACCATTCCGCCCACCCCACAGTTGTACAGGTTTTTATTGATCTCTTCTGGTAGGAGGTGGCTGACTGGACAGCCATCTGAGTGGGGCAGTGTAACTTGGAGCCCTGCAACAGCAGTGGGTTGGACCTGGTTAGCTTCATGACCCCTTCCAAGTCTACTATTCTATAATCCTATGACTGGACCCAAGCTATACTATAGATTGTGCGGGGTGGGGACAGGCTGGCTCAGCCACAATCTCACCGCAGGAGGAAAAACTTCCCAGCCTCATGCCATTTCTGCACATTTTGTAAAACTGATTGCAGATCAATTACTTTTTAAACAGCTATATGAATCCTGGCCCAGCTTTACATGGAGACCTGCATCTTTCCGCTCTCTTCTGCATGAGCATGTGGCTCACAGTGTCCTTCTGAGTAAATCCTGTCTCAAGGGAAAGCAGCGGCAGCTCCAGAAAGAGTTCACGCAGTTCGCTCTCCACAGAACTCTTGCCAGATTGTGACTTACCCAGCAGCTCTACTTGCTGTTAAGAATAATGTTACAGGTTTCCCAGGTCTCTGAATTGCCCATTATATTAGTCATGTATATGGGATTCATAGATCTGCTCTGCAAACATTCTTCTACAAAGGAAAGATATTGATTTTCTCTGAACTTTGCCAATGTTGCATGCAATTGCTACCAACTAACTTCTTACTGATTTGCTTGTTAAAACAGATTCTCTATCACAGAGAAGTGTTGTTAGTAGGCTTTATTTTATGTCTCTTGTTAGTAAACCAATCTCGCTCCTTCAGTTCTCTTTTCCTCAAGGACTGCTTGGCTTTTTATGTGCTGTCATGTTCGTAGATTTTATTGACTTTCTTTTCTTTTTTTTAACACACTTTGCAGTCCAAGATGGAAATAACAGTGTGTGTGTGTGTGTGTGTGTGTGTGTGTGTTTGTTTAATATCATAGGACAGCAAAAAGAAGTTAAAACCTTGGGTCATCACTTGCATTAGTGTCATAATTTTCATCTGAGAGACAAGCCCATTTAGCAAATGTATTTCCTCAGTGACAAGATGCCTGGATAATAAATATGGCATGTCAGCACTGAGAATTTAGTTCACTCTCCTCCATCTCCATGTTTCATTTTGCTTATTCAAATGTTTCATGCTTGTGAGCTGCAACCTTCCTAGGTCAATATAGGTACAAAGAAATATTAAGCAATTCAGTGATTTTGTTCTAGAGAAGTATTGAGTCAAAAGTCTTTCAAATGGCCAATAACCCTTTAAGTCTCTTCTCATTTCGAGCAATGGAAGAGCAAGCACTGTGTTGATGAAAAGATATTGCAGATTGCCCTTGGATTTATTTACTTCAAGATCAGTGGTGGAGAAGGTCATTCATTTACAGGCACCAGAAAACAATATGATATTTAGCCACAGCACTTAAATAAGAGGTGTCTAAGGGTTAGTGTTCAGAACTTAGAAAAGATCCTCAAGATCAGAACAAGGATATAGCAACCCACAATAGCTAGCCAGATCCTTCTGGTGAACTGATTTTTTTTTAATGTTTGGTTTCCAGCAGGCAGCTGGAGCTCTGACAATTTAGCTTCCTGTCTCATGCACATGCAAAGATCTCTCATGAATTGGTCTAGTGCCCTTCATAAACACTCCAGGTCATCCAAGCCTCATCATTACATAGCAAATTCCACAAGTTGATTATTGCTGTTTTCTCCATGCCTGGAGGTTTGTCTAGCTCAAGGCCATTTACTTAAATAGGCCTTTTATACATAGAACAGACACTGGGTACAACACAATGAGCTTCCCTGTGAGATACAGAGACACCCCTTCTGCCCCACTTCTATTCACACCACACTTCTATTCTGTCCCACTTCACACCACACATATTTTATCCTTTTTCCCCTTGGTTGTTTTTGTTTGTTTGAGCTTTTCTAAATGGATAAGAAATACGTCACAAATGGTTTAGCTTTTGCCCATAACAAAGGTAGTTCAACTATCTTGCATCTATTTTAGTTCTGTATTTTTTTTTTCATATCTACAGTATTTGTGAAATGGGATGGCCAGAATGGTAGACAATAATTCAATTGCAACTTCATGGGCAGTTCACATTTTAACCTATCCTTTAAAAAGATAAAAGGTGTGTTGGGGGAAGCAACTAATAATGGCGCAGATGTAGAAGAAAACAGACCATTTGGGGAAACATGAGGAACTTGACTTTCTCACTGCTGGATAAGAAGCATATTGAACTGGCAAAATAAGAAGAAATGAGAGAGAAGGTATATAAGAGGACAATTTCTATATTTCAGGTACAAGGTTGTTAGGAAATGGATATGACCTTAGCTGCAAACATTTAGCACTCTTCTGCTTTCCTATTGTTATATTGTTTACTGTACACAGACCGTTCAGCTTCTGCATATGCCATTTCTGATGTTTTCTAGGATTTTTGTTTTCATCTTCCTTGATTGTAAATTCTTTCTCTTTACAAGATGTGATTTAGGTCCTTGCACCCAGTGAAGTTATATATATGCTGCAGCTGATGAAAAGGACCTTGAGAAGAATTATAGGTGTCAGGCAATGTGGAAGCCAAGCAAGCTGTTTTAATAAGGTGAGTCAGTAGTAACAGCTGGCTCAGGAGCCAATTTTTCTAGTCCCTGTTTGGCAAACCGTATTTCTCTAATGGCTGATTTCCCGAACCTGAGTGTCAGCCAACAGAGTAGTTTAAGTTCAGACTGCCAGCCCATCCATTTCCAGATAGTAATGGCTCACTGTTTTTTGTTTGTTTAATGGTTGCTTCAATGACCTTGTTTGCTGTGGCTTGTTAGTCAGGTGGATAATAAAAACTGCAAGTACTAAATTTACTTGTTTAAAAATCCCAAAACCCCATTCATAATGTACCAGACTAATTTTTACAAGCACAATTGCTGTGGCCTGCAAAATTAGAAAAAAGGGCACTTGGGCAGGCATGAAGATTTGTACATGTTTTAGGGTTACACATGGTTTTCAGCTTGAGAGTAGGTCCATAGCTAATGTTTGTGAAGTTGTCTAAAGCATATTGCAGGGTTTCCTGAGTGGAATCACACACTCATGTAGAAAAAAGGGCTTAAAAGGCTCCCCCACAAGTATGAAGCCCAACCATGATGCCTTGGGTTTGGACATAGGTACATAAGGACCATGAAGATATTTACTTTGTTACATGATTCACGTAGCCTCAACCCATCCACAAACACATTTTTCTTGTGGAAGTTTGTCATGGGAGAAACAGTTTTGAATCTATGCTACAGCATGAAGATCCCTGGGGTGGGCAAATTAAGATTTTTTCACATACCTTTAAGTGAACTGAAATAAGATTTTCTGTGTATGCCACCCTGACCTTGTGAGATAGGATGGAAATGAATAGCTCGGGGCTCTCGGTGAACCCAGGTGGGAAAGCTGGATGACAAAGATACTTGGAGGCAATGTCCCAGCAATATTGGCTGAATCTTGCCACTGAATGCTACATGGCTTGATATTGTGAGTAGGTAAATAAATCTAATATCTTGCAGACTCAAGATAGTTTTATAGAACACATTGGTAAAGCCAGAGCTTGGTAAGGGGCCTGTGAAGATCTTTATTTCTCTCAATTCGGTTGAACCCATAAAATACCCTTCTATTGCCCTCTGTAAGAATTATAAGAAACCTCTTCTAGCTGTGTAATTTAGCATAGACAGATTTTTCATTTGAGTTTCCATATCAGTTACATGCAACTTTTTGAAAAATCAACATTAGTCTTAACACCCACACTGCTGTTTCTATAATTTTGCCACAGGGTTACTGGAGGCTATTGAAAAACTGAAGCTACATGAATAAACTAGGATTTCTTCTCCCTGCCCCTCCTAAAAATATTCCTACAGGGGTTTTTTAAAAGATGTTCCACTTTTCTGCTAATGAAATTTTCAACAGGGAAAAAACCAAAAACAAACAACCCCCGCTGCTTCATGGCTCAGCTGCCTGGTCAACAGCCCTGCCTTCCAAACAACATGCTCTCATTCAGTCAAATGTGTTGGGTCTGGGAAATTCATTTCCCCTTCTTCAAATGTAGAAATATGAGGCCAATCAAACAGAACTAATCTATTTGTAGTGGTTCTATGTTTTGGATAAATTAATCATCAGGATAATTAATTGTGAACAATGCTACTTCTTCTTGACATCACAAACCATCAAAATTGAAGAGCTAATATGAGGCAATGGATTTCTTGGAGACTCTGGAGGTCAAAGCAGAAGGTTACCAGAGAAAGGAGATTTCTATGGTGGTACTTCAGTTATGGATCTCCTTCCTTTGGTGGCACATTTGCATGGTCTTTCAGATAGCCTAAGTCTGCCTTGTTCTCTTGAGCTGAGGTGGCAGTACAGATGTTTCTGGAGGCAACTTCACATTGCAACTTTTTCAATAGGTATTTTTGGTATATGTCTGGGGGTAGGGGATTAATCTGTTTCATTGTAATTGGTTCTTTGAAGTATGTGTAATCTGCCTGAAACATCTTTATGATGGGAAAGTAGCTGTGGGTAGCTGTGTTTTGCTGTGTTTTGCTTTGTTTAACAATTAGGAGGACGTTCTACCACTTAGCTCTGCAGGAGGGTAGAAAGAGGCAGGGCAGCCAGTGATTACTTGTGGAGGCTATGGAGTGAGGACATATCTATTTTCTCTTGAGGACATCTAAGCTTGAACTCCTCTGTTATAAGTGCCATGGGTGGTTGTCTTGGCCAAGAGACTATTTCTCAGCTCTACCCATCTTACAGGCCTCAGCCATGCTTACAGAAAGTTTTCTGTGGATATCTGTAGTTTTGTGAACTTGCTTCTATTGTTCTTTACTCTTGACCTTTATTTGATGTGCGCGTGCGCACACACACACACACACGTGTGTGTGTGTGTGTGTGTGTGTGTTAAGTTTCGGAGTATGCCACAAAGCCCATCTGTTCCTGAATTATTGGGAAAGAGGTGGTTTGAAGGTAAAGGATGTGGGGGAGGAGACTGAAAGATTTACTTTGTTATTAATGGCTGGATATGATTACAGCCTTGGTGAGTTAGAAAGTCAGTTCCCGTATATTTTTATTATATTTTATGAGTGTAGGTTTTTCGTTAGTAGCCACAGCTCAAGAAAGGTGCCTGAAAGCAAGCATTAATTAAAAGCATGCTTTGATTCTATTTCTTTTTCTTTCAGGGTTACTCCCAACAACTCTCGTAACAAAAGGAAATCTAGACACATTTGTGTGTACAGAAAACATGTGTTAAATATCATTTCTCCAGCCAAGAGCATAACCAAATTGACGTTATGTTCAGCAATGTTCAGATTCATAGGTGTGCACTTAAACAGGCCTTTAACCTTTGTCAGCTAAGATTCTGCACTCCAAATATAGAAACAAAATAGGAAAAAAAAATCTACTAAATTAAAATACCTATGGTTGCCTTTTAATATGATTTTCAGGTTAAAAGAAAAAAAAACATTTGATGTACAAATGGATAAATTTGACAGCCTTTCGTTCTCTCATACTGTTTTTTAAAAAAATCCCAAGTTCATTCTTTTCTGAATATGAATTTTGCAATTTCTGGCAAATTTTAATGGAAATAAATCAACATCTCATCCATCTGAGCCAGCCAAATTTAGGAGGTCCAGCACTCTATTTCCAACATGAAGAGGACCATTATATCACAGTTGTTAATAATGAGCTTCAGAAAAATAAAAGAGACAATAACCTTAACAGAGCACTAAGCTGAACATGGAAGGATTCATCCTCAGACTCTTAAGAGCAAAGCATTCTAACCCATGGCTTTGATGGACGAATCTGCTAATTTCAGTTTTTTCTGTATTTGAATTCTTTATCTTTCAAGTTCTTTTTGCCACAAATCTGGTGATTTTTTTTTTAAATCAAAGCTGAATTGAAGTAAAATTTAGAATTAGATGTGCTTATCATTTTTCTAAAGAAATCAGACAACTTCATTATATTCTTTCTGATAACTTATTTTGAGCATAATGTGATGCTTATTTAGATCTAGAAAATCAAAAACCCTACAGCTTATCACAGAAAGCATGGCTGACAAGATAATGCTGGGCCATTTTCTTGTTTTTGTTTTTCCATTTATAGAATTGTGCTCATTGAGAGAGGGAGTGGTCTCATTAAAAGATCTCCAATCTTCAGAAGACCAACTTAGAGGATGTCAACAACTATAGACCAGCCACTCACACCCCCTGTTTGGGCAATGTGTTTGAGCAGGTGGTAGCTGGTCAACTCTAGGCACTCTTGGATGAAATTAAACATTTTGATCTATTTCAATTGGGCTTCAGGCTTGGGTTCAGAACAGAGACTGCCTTGGTCACCCTGTAGAATGACCTTTGCTGGGAGAAGAACAGAGTGAGTGTGCCCCTTTTGATTCTCCTGGACCATGGTATCCTTTTGGACAGGCTGGCTGAGCTGGGGGCAGGAGGCATTGCTTTACAGTGGTGCTGCTCCTATTTGACTGGTCAAGTCCAGAAAATGGTACTGGTAGATTATTGCTCTGTGCTGTGACATTTATGCCATGGAGTCTGTAGGACTCTATTCTCCATGCTTTTTAACATCTACATGAAATCACTGGGAAAGGTCATCTGAAGGTATGGAATGAGATGTCATCAGTATGCTGATAACACTCAGCTCTACCGTTCTTTTTCATCTGACACAGGTGTGGCACTGGATGTTTTGAATTAAGGTCTGAGCTTGATAATGGATTGGATCAGGGCCAACAAATTGAAGCCTAATCCAGATAAGACAGAGATACTCTTGGTGGGAGGATCTTCTGTCCATATGGGTTACATCTTGCTTGTCCGAATGGGGTCACACTCCTCCTAAAGGATAAAGGATTAGAACCTTGTGTGCTCTTGGACCTTGGATTCTCACTGGAATTTCAGGTGGATTTGGTGGCCAGGAGCAGCTTTTATTACCTAAGGCTGATTTATCATCTATGAGCCCATCTGAACAGGCAGATCCTGGCAATGATTATTCATGCACTGGTAACCTCACATCTGCATTATTGCAATGCTCTGTATGTGGGGCTTCTCTTGAAGGCAGTCCATCAACTTCAATTGGTCCAGCATAGGGCAGCGGGTCTGCTGACAAGAACTGGCAGATATGATCATATATGAAGTTCACTACCATCTCCACTGGCTACCAGTTGAAGTCTGGACCCAATTCAACGTGGTAACATTAGTGTTTAAAGCCCTAAATAGTTTGGGGCCAGGTTATCTAAAGGAGTGTCTTTTCCCATAGGAGGTTACCCTGCCCCTTAGGGCATCATTAGAAGTACTTCTGAAGGAGTCCTGTCCTCAGGAAATAAGGAGGATGGCTACAAGGGGAAGGGTTTTTCTCAGTAGAGGTACCTCACTACTACCCAGCTCCCCAGAGATGTTTGCTTGGTGCCCTCTTTGTACTCTTTCTGGTGCCAGGCAAAGACCTTTTTTATTTTCCAATATTTTCATTGTTAGAATGATTTTCATGGTTTTAATGTCTTGCATCTGGTTAGAAACTGCTGTAGTTCTTAGATAACCTATGGGTCTGTGATATAGTTTTATAGTACTGTGGTTTTTACTAGTTGGCTTGTTATATTCTATTGCCCCATTAATTGTTATTTTTAATTATTTTTATTGTATATCCCTTAACTGTGTTACCTGCCCAGAGAGTCTCATGGTGAATGGAGTGGTATAAAACTCAAATAAATAAATAAATAAAGCAGGGATGGACAGCTTGAGACCCTTCAGATGTTGATGAAGTTCAACTCCCATTATCCCAGGCAACATAACCAATCCGAACAATGCTGGAAATTGAAGTTTAATAAGATTTGGAGGGCCACCAGTTGCTTACACATCAGTGTAACTGATGCATTTTGGTGGGCATGTGCCCATGTACCTGGGGAGAAAGTCATGCCAGCCTAAGCTTCTCAGACAGTGGATGTGGGTGTTAGGATTATGCTGTTTCTCTGTACAGTATTTTATTTTTAACTCTATTTTTATTTTGCATGATAAAACAGTTTTTATGTTCATGTGTTCTCTGCTCTTATAGCTTATTATGACAATTAACACTTTAATTACATGGATTTTTATTAACTAATTTTAAATACATCCAAATATTTGCTTCTGTTAAAGTGGGTTTCTTCTTTGTAATTACATTTCTATGTGATTTTTTGAAAATATGAATCCTAGGATACAATCTCCTAATTTAATTTGCATATTCCATTACAAGAATTCTGGTTTGTTTATTTTGTTAGATAATTGACATTCAACATAAATGTTTAAAAGCGTGAGAACTAAACAATGAGATTACAAAATCTTGGATTGCCTTTTGATGAATTGTGTGCAGTTTACATGTAAACTTGGTTATCTGAATTAAAAGGATCTAAAAACATTATAAAATGTTTGCCCATGCTGAGGGAGTGGAAGAGCAGTCCAACAGTATGAGTAGCCTTTTCCTGAATAAGTTGTTATACAACTCAACTTTTTATAAGGCATATTTGACTTTATAGTTTTAGACGGGGCATCTACCTATTTTTCTTACATTTAGCCAAGAAATAAAATTTAATATTTGAGCTAGGATTAAATGTTACAAAATGGGCATTCTTTTAGTAAGATTGCATTTACAATGTGAAACAGTTAATTATATGTCATTGTATGAAAGAGGCCATTGCTTTCTTAGTAATGCAGAGGGCAAAATCCATTGTGTTAGCTCTACATTTCAAAGTCTCAGACACTTAAAAATATCATCTGTGAAAAGAAATAAAGTATTTGGTTCTTTTTATTCAGGAAATGAATAGCTTTCCTTGCTTTAATAATCAATAATAATATCAGTAGTAGTAGAAATAGTAATAACTTTACCTATCATGAACGAATTTTAATGTGTTATTCATTGTGTGGCTCTTTCACATTTTTTCAGTATAAACTGGCCCATTTTTATGTAATCTGGCTTAGTAAATGAGAAGCTGCTTAAAGAGAAAAGGAGAATTCACCTTGAATGAGATGTCCTTATTTGCATCTAATAAAAAGAAGATTCAGACTCATAAAAAAGATAAACTATCAGCTGATGAGTACAAGTATGGCTGTCCATAATCATTTAATTGTTTGAAGCTAAGAAAGACTCATCAAGCCTAAATCTTCTTGCACATATCTGAATATCGTCCCATTGGAATTACTCCAAGAGAAGCAATGGGATTAATCTGAACCATGCTATATCCTCCTCTCCTCTGGCATATGTTAGCTTCACCAAAAGGCCATCAAATAATCTAACTGAATGGTCTGCTTAGAACTACTTCACAGCAAAGCCAATCAGTGCCTTGTCCTGCACCAAGATGGTTCCTTCATGGATCAACTGTAGAAATAAAAGATGAGTCAGTCAGAATATATTTGGGGATGGATTTGATGGGTTTTCTTCTCCTGTCCTGAATTTTAGCACAATCTGGGGGAATTTAGGGAAGTTGGTGTGCTGCATGGAAAATGAAGATTTACTTCATGTCATTGTGAGGTTGAGGCTGGCAAGAAATTTTATTAATTAATTAATTAAGCTTTTATATGCCATCCTTCACTAAAAGTCCCAGGATGGTAATACAATGAAATAAAAGTACAGCATCAGGCAACAAATTAAATTAGATAAAACCCCATCTTAAAACATGTTAACACTTTAAAAATTGGGGAAATAAAAAAGTTTTGGCCTGGCACCCAAATGAAAAAAGTGTTGGCACCAGGCGCGCCTCTCTGAAAAGCATGTTCCTTAACTGGAGTGCCATCTCAAAGGAGGTCCTTCTCTTCTTGTGCCAGTCTTGTGATCTCCTTCAAAGAGGGCTCCTAAAGAAGGACCTCTGACCCAGATCTTAGGGGGCAGGCAGGCATATATGGAAGAAGGCACTCCAGGTCCTGGGCCATTTAGAGAGTTATAAGTCATCACCAGCACCTTAAATTGAGCCCAGACTTCAACTGGAAGGCAGTGCAGATGGTACAGGACCGGCATTATATGTGTATATCTGCCAGTCCCTGTTAGTATCCTGGCTGCTCTGTTCTGAACCAGTTGAAGTATCTGGACTGTCTCAAGGGCAGCCCCACTTCAACCATGTTACAATTATCCAATTGGGAGGTTACCAGGGCATTGGTCACCTCTAGGTTCTGCTCCTCCAAGTAAGGGCGTAGTTGGTGGATCAGCCAAAGCTGAAAGAAAGGATAACTCTGGGTCAAGGAGCACTCCCAAACTACACACCCTGCCCCTTAGGGGAGGGCTGAACCACCTACCAGCAGGATTAAGTCTCAATTTATTGGCCATCATCCAGTCCATCACTCCAGCCAGAGAGCAGTTAAGGACAGCCACTGTCTCACCTGAATCAGATGTAAAAGAGAGGAAGAGCTGTGTGCCATCAGCATACTGATGACACCTCAGCCCAAATGCCTGGATGACCTCTCCCAGCAGTTTCATGTAGATGTTAAACAGCATGTGGGATAAAATGGAGTCTACAGAACACCATAGCATAATTGTCATGGCTCAGAGCTATAATCCCCCAGAACCACTTTCTGGAATTGGCCTGTCAAATAGGAGCAGAAACACTGTAGTGCTTCCAATCCCCATCTCAGCCAGCCTGTCCTGAAGGACAACATGGTTGATGGTATTGAAAGCTGCTGAAAGGCCCAGGAGAACCAACATGGATGCACTCCCCGTGTTCCTCTCCACAGTTCATCATACAGGGTGACCAAGGCAATTTCAGTGCCATAACCAGGCCTGAAGCCAGACTGACATGGGTTCAGATGATACGTTTCCTCCAAGATTGATAAGACATACTGGCATACTAGATGTCTCAATAATGTCATTGCAGGTTGATACTTTTTCTAATGGAGATACTAAGAGATGGAAAAACAGGGTGAACCAACCCACTGGCTGAGGTAGCCTAGAGGAGGGAGAGTCTAAGATGGAAATAACTTGACATTTATTTATTTAAAACTCTGAAAGGCATTGAAAACAGAACAATTTTCTCCATCCCTAATTATAATACATATATCATGTGTGTGTGTTAAAATATTAACATTATTTATTCTTGAAAAAACAATTAAAAGTCAATAAAAAGACCTGTCCAGGGAAGTCTTTAAAGGCTTCTCAAAGAGGGCTGCCTTAATCTGAAAAGATGGCAAATTTGGCACTAGGTGGGCTGCTGAAGCAAGGTTGTTCTAAGGAAGAGGAGCCTCCACAGAAAAGCCCCCTCCCCGCAGTTGCTACCATCTGAGCCTTTCAAGGTGTTGCTATCCAGAAGAAGGCTCGAAAGTTTGAGCGTGGTGTCTAGGTGTATCAGCTTTGAAAGAGGCACTCCAGCAAGTATTGTGGTCTTAAGCCACCAGCACTTAGAATTGGGACCAGAAGGATACGGGCAGCCTGTGCAGGTGGGCCAGAACTGGTCTTACATGTTTGGACCTCTGGGTCCCAGTTATTCATCTGGCTGTTACATTCTGTGCACATCCTTCAGGGGTACCAAATGAAATGCATCCAATAAAACTCAAGCAGATTGTAGTTCCACCAATTCCACAGCTATGACTCTGGAGTCCAAGTTCCAGCAGATGCAACAGACTTTTTTTTCAGGATGCCCAGTGAGTAGGTTACAGTAGACCAAATATGGTTTCAAAGATGTTCCTGGAGCCAGAGTTTTATAAGTTCCAGGAAACTTTGAAAAGCTCAGGAAAAGTGATGGGTTTCAGGCTGGGTAGGATACCATCAGAATCTCCAATCTGTCCCACTGGCCCAGCACAAGGTGCAAACACTGCAGACAAGCCATTGGACAGACAGGGGACCTGGAGAGAGAGAGAGAGAGAGAGAGAGAATTCCTATAAACCACGGAAACCCCCTTTGCTCATGTCTACTGTGACGCTGAACCAAATATTCCAGTGGGCACACCTGTGAGAGCCAAATCCCTACTTGTTCACCCACCCAAGTCTTGGAGATGTGGTACTAGGAAGAGGACTGAGCAGGTGAGGGGAATGCAGCCCAGACAGCTAATGGCTGTGTCATGCTCCAGTCCTTTCCCCATCCATGGTTTTGATGGTTGCCACTTCACCTGGCGCTCAGGTCTCTGGATGCTGCTCCTAAATGCCAGATCAGTCAAGAATAAAACCTCTGTCATCCACATGGATAAGGCAGTCAATCTGACGTGTATAACCATCTACCCACCATTACTCTAATGGGGATCCCTGCTGTCTCCCACTTGGTCTCATAGAAGCCCTCTCAGCCAGGACTCCAGTCCATGAAGGCAAGGTGGTGGTGAGGGACAACCAGAAAGGCACCCTCAGCCTTATGGCATGCCCTTCAGGGATCCCACTGCCAGGGCAGCCTACAGGTGGGGGCCTACCACCCAGCAGCAGTCCTGCTTTTGTGCTATGGAAATTGCCAGGCCAGATGCAGGCCCTCAGCCCTGATGGATCATGCTGGGTCCTGCAGGAAATCTGGAAGGAAGAGGCACAGTTGTGGCAGGAGCAGGTCTTAAAACACCATGCAGCATCCCTCTTCTAGAGCGCTGCATATGAGCTGGGTGAACACCTCCCGATTCTGTCTCACCTTGCCAAAGGCAGGAAAAGTGTTTATATGGCATTTTCTTCCCTTGTTCACATCCCAGGTACAATGACATAAATAGCTGATCCCATTTCATTCTGGATGCAGCAGTTGTGAAGACACAAATCCTTGGCCAGACACCTCTAAGAGTGCATGTTCTGCTATTCCTTAAAAAGCTAATTCAAAAATTCAGCAAGTCAGCTTTACAGGCCTTGAAACAGAGCACCTCTGATGGAAACATATTGGAGCACATGGCTTTGCTGGGGAAATGTGGTCTTTTCACCTCTGAATGCAATCTTGAACTCAATTCTGTCTTCATTTTTGGTGGGCATTAGGTCAAAAGCAATACTAATCAAGCAGCTGCTCACAGTATAACACACAACAGACCAATAAAGTTATTATCACCTCTCCTTACACTGAGGGACCAAAGAAAAGACTGGGAGAAAGTTAAAGGTTAAGGATTTGTTATCACCTGTCTGGGGAGAAGACATCACTCTTCTGAATGATAAAATAACTTCAGAATCTAAAGTAGCAGCCAAGCCACCATTTTTCCCTCAGCTTCCTGCGGCAAATAAATGAATAAAAATCTGAGAAGAAGCACGCTGTTTAAAAACCATTTTCTGTTAAAAATGTCTCTAAGAATAGCTTTGAACATTACTTCTTTTTTCTTGTTTTTGCTAACCTTGTGCATCTATTGGTTAGTGCTATACATAAAGAGATTGGTTTTGTTTTAATGAGTTACCAAAGATGTCTTTATTTTGAATTGTCATGTGGTTGTACATTTCTCCTATCCAGTATATGGAATAAGCCTAACCCTAACACTAGTACCTTCTTTTATTTATTCATTCATTTGATTTATATTCTGCCCTTTTTTCTTGCTAGGAACTCAAAGCAGATTGCATAATTTTCCCTTCTTTTCAACAACCACTCTGTGAGGTGGGTTGGGCTGAGAGCCTACAGCTGGTCCCAAAACACCCAGTTGGCTCCACGACTGAGCAGAGACTAGAACCCAGGTCCCCTGAGTCCCAGTCACACACTCTTACCCACTACACCACACTAGCTCTCCCCTGCTAACAGTAACAGCCCCTCATATTGGTTAGGTGTGCTGCTTCTAAAAGCACGAAAAAACACTTGAAGTGCATCGTAAGGATCCGTGTGACAAACCTTGTAGATACATGAATTATAAAGCATCACCAAAGTGTTTCGGGGAAGCAACCTAAGCCATTACCTTTTATCAACTCTGTCATGAGATCAGCTCTAAATGTTCTACAGATGTATGAACACTAGAAAATCAAGGTGAGCCTTGAAGAAAGCCTTGAAAAAGAAATACTTTCTACATTAACAAGTCTTTGTTATTTCGCCTGCTCCAAAACACTTCTCTGCTTTTTACTCTCCACTCCATTGTCCATGGTTAGCTCATGCTGTTCTACCTTGGAGATTGTCTGAAATTCATTTTCTTGTTGTATAATACTATCTTGCATCACTTTTGGGATATTTAAAAGTTCTGATTATTTCTGTGCTCACAGAGGGAGCTGCATGTGCATCTCTAGTCTTTCTCTTTGTAAACATCTTATCTGGGCAAAGTGTAATGGAAATACAATAGCATGGCTCCAACAAACTCTGAATTTTCTCCTCTTCCTTTTCCACCTATAACTGTAGTCCCACATATTCCATGAAAAGCTACCCTTGACTGCCAGGAAACCTATTGGAATGGCATGAGATATAGGGAGTTATTAGGGATTGGTATTTTAATGCAAACATGCCCAATTTCATAATTTTAAACTACAGTGCAAACTGAACTCAGTTATACCTTAAACCCTGCAGTTATCCAAATTTAGTAGGGAAAACAACATCAAAATGCATTATGCAGGGAAAATTGCTTGAAAATGCTTATAGTAGAGAAAATGCATGTAAAATATATATATTGAGACAAATGTGAAAAAACTGATTAAGATTTTTCATGAAATCAAAGTGCAAGATGAATCATACTTTAAGGCTAAGGATCTTCTAAAAGTTCAAGACAAGTCAAATTTAAGATTTAAAAAAAATTGAGAAACTGAAATTAAAAGATTTGTGTCTGTTCCAAAGCCCTTGTCAAAGAGAATTACCTTCCACTCATCTTATCTCTTTTATACGGAACCCAGCGTACCATCATTGCATTGGCACTAAATCATCTGCCATGCCATATCCATGTAGATATAGACCAATGCAGAAAAAGTAGAAAGGTAGGAAAAACAATCCCCACCTAGATTTTCAGGCCCTATTTGCAGATTTTCACCACAGTTATAGTGACAGACACTGGGATCCCTACTACAGGCCTCAGCAGAAATGTAGAAGACTTCTTATGTGGTTGTTTATTTATTTGATTTATATCCCACTTTCTTCTTTTAAAGAACTCAAAATCACTTACATAATTATCCCTCTCCTTATCACAGTGTAATTCCCACAACAACAGCCCTGTGAGGTAGGTTGAGCTGAAAGTATGTGGCTGACCCAAAATCACCCAGCCGGCTCCATGACTGAGTGGGGACCATAGCCCAAATCCATGAGTCCCAGTCCCAATGTTTTAACCACTACAGAGTATTGGTGCTACAGGATTAGGATCCCTGCAAGATTAGTTCAGTGTATGAAAGGGGAAATTAATATGGCATTTCTTTTTTCATTATACAGGGTTAGTTTTTATAAAGGGGAACAACAAAATGCAATCCCACACTTACTGAAATGGTATAATTTAGCATAGCAAGCTCTTAAAATGTAGAAATAAGTCACAGTTTGGCTGGGAATTATGGAATTTGTAGTCCAAATAAACTGGAGGACACCTGTTTGTGCAAGGCTGGCTTCCTGTGTTCAATGAGACTTAACCTGCAATTTCTGCACTGAGAAGATATTCCTAATTCATATGAAAGGCGATGCAGAGGCTGCTTTAAAAATGACCAGATCGAAACATCTCCATGTGGCAAATACTGTGTGTGCACCAGTTCACCATGATTAACATTAGTGCAATTTTCCAGGTCATGTACATGTGTACCTATACTTGAATTCTGCATCTCAAAATCTTCCTCTGAAAAGACTGTGAACATATTTTAAAAAAACTCTAATGATAATTGTCAAAATGGATTGAATCCTACGAAGATTCGAAAGTCTCACCACACTGTCAGCTGTCAACTATACATATGAAGTTGTTGGGGACAAAAAGAAGCCCCTCTTGTTCATCATCTGACTGTGAGAGAGACAAGCAACACCAGCAAGTAATTTTATATAAAAAAGACTCTTTATCGTAGGTGAGTACTTAGAATAGTGAGCCCATTTCCAGCTGAGGCCAGCTGCCAAGTCATCATAAATAGTGATTTTATACATTAGCATTTTGCAAAGATTGGTAACGGAAAACATCATAGCAAAAAACATTGTTAGTTTTGTACCTGGTTATCAGGAACGACAAGACTTTTGAGAATATTTGGTGCTGAAAGATTTGCCTCCTGGCTTATCTATACAAATTCTGACCTTCTTGGCAGAGGTTTATTGTACATTTTCAACCCTCTTGTGTCTGTCTGGTAGAACCCTAAGTAACCGGCCCTTGTTTGGTGATCAGGATTTTTATCCCCTCCAAAGTGAAGGTCTTACATTTGTTGTAGCTGTTACATGAAAATACATGACTAATTATTGAAATACTCAACTATCAGCCTTCATGCTAACACGGAAAGCAGTTAAAAGCAGCTATGAAAGAAAATCCAAGTGTCAGAAATTAAAAAAGTATATAGGACTTCAATTCACTAAGGACCACTTAGTTATAATGAAACCATAAACTAAGTATTTTGTTCACTTTGTGCCTTTTAATGAAAAATCTAATTGTAGCACAAATAACAGGTGCTTGAAGCATTTACTGCATTATTCTCTCATCATCAGCACAAAGTAGAACCTTTTCTTTCTTTTTATAATGATACCCAATGTTTTCTTATATACCATCTGGCTGCAATCATAGTCTTCAGAATGTCTGGATGAATTATATCTTAGGAGTTTTCTGTGGATGATTTGGGGGATATTTGTGTAAGACATGTAGAATTAATATCATGTCAGGCCTCAAATGAATCAGTTATATTGGGTGTCTATAAATTATAATCTAACATTCTTTAGTCAGCAAGACTTAAAAGCTCTGTGGTTTTGGCCACTGCAGCAATACAGGATTCTGGGAGAGCTCAGCATTCACAAATCTTTAATGACTCCAGCTAAAGAATATCTGTCTTTGTATGGTTGCTGTATATAATATGAAGGGCATAATGTAGCATAATGGCAGTATGGTCCAAAGATCCCTGTTTCTGGGACGGTGCAACAGCACTTGAGTGTCAGAATTGGACAAGTAGAAATTATGGAACAGTGCTAGGACCTGTACACTTAATCAGGGCCATCTTAACAGCATTATGGGCCCCGGGCAAAGCAGTGTATTGGGGCCCCTATGACAACTACAACTACTGTTAATTTTGGAAGTTTTCCAAGGGTTACCATACACAGATTAGCATGGGGCCCACAGGCAAGTGCCCATCAGGCCCATGCATTAAGACGGCCCTGCACTTAATTAATTAGTAGAACAATCCTATGGCCACTAGACAGCCATACAGTTTTTCAGAGTCCAGGCTACAAGGTCAGGTGAGTGTTCTTACCTGGGAGTTGGATCTTGGAGCTCAGCAAGCTGGTGCTGTTTCAGCCTCTTTCCCTTGCACTTCAAGGTGCATCGTTTATACAGCTGAACTCAGCTAGGCACTTTGCAGGGCAGGGAGGTCTGTGTGCTCCTCCCTCCCTGGATCGGATGTATGTAATCCTCCAAATTTGAAGAGTTACAGGCATCTGGACAGGACTGATCCCTAACACATTTTCATGTAACATCCTTCACCTGTAGTGTTTTATAGTCATACAAATACAAGGCATTCCCTTTGCTCAAGTGAGTTTCAGGTGAAAAGCAGCTATCTGAAATGTTAAATATTCAATTTCCTTCGTTTGTGCAACCAGAAGATCTGAAAATGTAACTATAATCTGAGGCATATGTTGTGAGCATCAGGGAGAAAATGGCAGAACTTGCAGATTTGGACCAGGTGTTAGAAGTCACTTGCATACTGAAGACAGATGTGTGTGAGGAAGGAAGGAAGGAAGGAAGGAAGGAAGGAAGGAAGGAAGGAAGGGTGGCAGAAAGAACAGATAGTCAACTCAAGTGCTAATAATTCTCAACCTGCTATGTGCTTGGTAGTAGGCCTCCTCTTAAAGAGAAATTATTATTGTTATCTTCATTATTTACAGACAAATGACAATGCAGGCAGGTTGATAATTGCTGTAAAGCCAAAAGTCATTGGCCAATGACCAAATTTATTCCCCAGTACCATTGTTTACCAGAACAAGATATGGCGAGGACCAAAAACTGAAAGGGAATTAGGCATAACAAAAGAAAGCTATCATCCTCAATATTGATATGCTGCCTTCAGGTTCACAGGCAGTAGGTCTCTGGATGGTAATTGCTGGAGAGCATCAGTGCCAGAATGTAGCTGTTTTGGATCCCGCTTGTAGGGTTCCCTCAGGTCATGGGACTAACTCAGTAGGCCTCTCCTGTGTGTATGGAGTAAGAGGCTGATGTGCAACACATCAGAGGGAGCAACTAGCAGAGCTGGAAAGTGTGGCAGAAGTGTTTGAACAGGTGGAACCAGGAACAAGGAATGGAAGTTCCCTGAAAAATGAAAGGGAATAACAGCTCATTAGATGGGAGTTGCTGAAAGAGAAGGGTGTGAAAAGAGCATAAAAGAAAAGACAGATGATGGCTGAGAAGAATATGGAACTGGGGATCTTAATGCAAAGATTGTGAGGGTTCACTGAAGGAGCATCCAAGTGGATGTTTGGAAGTGTTTGTGCAAGAGTGCACTTTAGAATGCAAGTCATGAACATTTCCTACTGATCTAACTTCCTGCTTCATGTTTGGGTTTGTGAATAAGATATGTTTGCCTAATTTGCAAACAGGACTGGAATATATGTCTCCAGCTACAAGGCTGAAGTGCCCCTGTCTTTGCCATTTCCTCATTGGATTTTTTTTTTAATAGAGGTGCTCTGACACAATAGGTACCATACAAATGTTTTAGATAAACATAAATCGTTTCCAGTACACTAATGTACACATAGATATTCTCACCTGCAATGGTTTCTCAATTTGTTTCTATCATATAAGTTTGGAAGTGACTTTCTGCGCCCTCTATTTCCAACAGCAATCCTTCCAGCACCCTGGAAACACTACAGAAAGCCAGAAGAACTTGCTAAATAGACTGAGCTATGGCATGATGGGGATGGGAGTTCTCCAGAATTGGGGAGAACCAGTACAGAGCCAGTACAGAGTATCTCATGGAAATTCAACTCATGGTAGAGTTGATGTTCAAGAGTGGCTCGTATACATTAGATATGTATGTACCAAGCAGTCTCTGAATTCTGAACTGAGATTCCTTGTTGACCTGATACAAATATAAGATTAGAACTTGCAGAAATTTGCTAATGATCAAGCACCACATTTTAGTGTGGGTGTGTTTGTGTGTGTGTGAGACAGCTATAGTTTGGAGGAAAATGCAAAAACCACACTACAGAACCCAAGGCTTTGCCTGATCATAAAGGAGCTCATTGGCTGTGTGCACTCATGTAAATATAAATGCATGTACCATGCATGTGTGTGTTCGCACATGGGCAAGCATAGAGAAATGGCATATACATTCATGGTATATTTAAATTCAGTGATGGTGATACAGGATCTTTCTTCATCAGGAGGAGGGGTCTACTTGCAGAATATTTCTCTCCTGATTCTTAGAATATGATTCCCCATTGTGCCACCACTCACCCCATTTAGCAAGGTCAACTGATTTCCTGCGTAGCATGTTCAGAAAAGCTGCTGCGGTGAGGAGTGGGTAAGTCCAACAGCACAGCTGATGGCGGTTAAACTTGGATCTAATTCTATATGGCACGGCATAGTATGCCATTGTTTGGTTAAAGAAGTTAATATTGCTGAAATAATTTAAAGATGGCCTTCAATATTCTTTACTAAAACATGCAATTATAGATGTAAATAAAAAGTGAAAAATGGCAAATTACTATGGCTCAAAAATAGAAACAATTGCCTTCTGAGCTTAGAAGCAAAGTCTGCATCATGTACCAGGAACTAAAGGTGTCCAAGTATTACATGGGAGCATAATGCTAATTAAAGCTGTTACAAATATTAAAAATTATGGGTATGAGTAGAAATGTTTAATATAGCTATTTGGTTCACTTCACAATAATTCTTTTTTAATTTGCTGTGTAGCATACTGAAAGAATTTAATCATAAAGCTGTCATACGTATTACTTTATAAGAAGCAGGAAATGTTATTAGTTATGGTTCTGCACAATCCTTGATTATGCTTTTATCTAAAAGACTGTTAATGTATCTTCCACTGGCCCGATGTTTATTTCTTACAGCATCTCATACCTAATTAATTTCAAGTTACATTTTCACTACAATTAGAAAAAGCATGCAGCAGTCCAGAAAGGCATTGTTCGGGTTGATAGCCAACTAGAATGTAATTGGCATGTTTGTCCTCCTAATTAATGACTTTATTTAGTAGATCCACAGTGGACAAGTGAGTCAATTGAAGCTGTTGTCTTTCAATGGCTTAATGCCTGGAATAAATGGTCATATGTTATATAGTGCTACATTTTGCAGCCTTTATCAATTGTACAAGACATGCTATAATATTACAGCACAAAATTGTTAAGACAGGAAAGAAAGAATCCAATAAGAAAGTAACCCTGTATTACCAGGTTGGTTTAACCCCAAGGGATGGAATCATTTAGAGGAGACCTCAATGATGAAAGAGTTGGTTTGATTTTCCTAGTAATTATAGGTTCTTATCACCTCATATGAGATAAATTTAATTGGGAAGAAAGGAAGGGAGGGACAGACCTATAGAGAAATTTGACAAAGATGTACATGTTCTCTAGAAACCATTGATTACTAAGCCCACCAAAGCAGTTTGCTCTAATTATTCAAATGTGTAATGAAAACAAATTCACACATCCTTACTAGGTTAAAAAGTTGTTTAGTGTTCTTACACTTGGTAATTGGATAAATTTTAGTTGTTGAAACACCACTGTCAGTTCCTACCTCTTGGACTGCTTCACCAACTAAAATGAATTTTGAAATAGCTCTCAAGAAACTCTGCAAATTTATTAAACACTACTATCTATCCAGAGTTATCATATACCATCACCACTTGCTTCTTTACAAGTATATACACAGTTCGACAGTGCAATGAGTTCTGATGAAGAGGTCTGGAGATGGGAACACAAAGGGTTCATTGACTGGATGGTCTGCTACTTCTCCCGATAAAGTCTTGTAGTCAAGATTGGGAATGTGAGTGATTTATTGTCAGGATTTAATCCGGATAGATTATCTTTGTTCCAAGGACCAGTGCCCAGGTTTTATGGCCTTAACTTTTCAGGGCTTGACTGCCTACAGCTGCCTGAAAGACAATGCAGGACAATCCAGGTAAAATGGTGGGCAATCCTGGGGTTGGATGTTAGAAATCACCCTGTCCCTAGAAAGTATAAATACAGGTGTTTGGAGTGGGGCTCTTGTCTCCCTCCAAATGAAAATTTGATCAGGAACTTTCTTCCAGTCCAACCTTGGTGGACATCTATGCATGGGGATCCACTGCTGAGTTGCTGTAGAGTAGGGACAATTGTCTTATTTTCTTTGCTGAGCAATGTCCTGCAAAGTCTGCATTCTGTTGGGATTTAATCTGTTTTAAGATTCAATTTGGTTCCTTGTATGACTTTTTCCTTTCCCCCTTCCCTTTTAAACCACAACCCTTTGTCCCCTTCCCTTCTATAAGTGAATTCTTCCCACCAGCTTTGTGTGGTTGTTTCAGCTGAATCAGGGTAAATCTAGTGCCCAGACTGGGGTGGGAAGTTGAGTTCTAGGTGGAGGACTGGGGTGGGGTGTCCCAGCCCTCCTTCACAGGAAAATACTATCAGTAGTTTGTTCCTCTTGTACCATTTCTCTCTATGCACACGATGTTTTGGGAAACAGTTTGGGATCTCAGGTAATGGAGAAGGTGTAGTACCAGTTTTGCCTCAGAAAAAGTATTTAGAGGTTTTGAAAGATGTGCACTTTTCACCCCATTTTAGCCTGTGAAGTTAGAGGAATTCTTAAGAATCACAGAATGTGGGGAGGAAAAGAGGAGGGCCCTCTGATGGATTATTATTATTATTACATTGCTTTTATTTATGTATTTATTTAAAATATTTGTATGCCACCTTTTGTGCCATAGCACCTCTAGGTAACTCACAATCAGAATTAAAAGCCATTATAAAATTAATTACACACTAAAAAGAACAGCATCAATTAAAAAACAGAATACAAATAAGGCTCTGCGGCGTCAGATATTAAAATGTTTTTTAAAAAGGTAGGTCTTTTCCTGGCACCAAAAAGAATATAAGGACGACACCAGGTGAATCTCCTTGGGGAGAACATTTCAAATATGGGAAGCAGCTGCAGATAAGACCTTCCTCCTAGCGACCATCCCTCTCACCTCTCTGCAGGACGGCTCACACAAGAGGGGCCCCCAGCATAGATCTCAAAGGCTGGGAAGGCATATATGGGCGTAGGCACTCCCTAAGTCATTTAGGGCTTTATATGTCAATACAAGCAGCTTGAATTGGGCCTGGGTCGCAATGTGTAACCAATGTAGATTTTTCAGAATAGGTGTTATGTGGGCTGCTCTAGGAGCTCCTGATACTGACCAAGTGGCCTAATTCTGTACCAGTTGTAATTTCCAGATTGTCTTCAAGGGCAGCTCCATGTAGACCACATTGCAGTCATCTAATTTGGATGGTACCAGTGCATGGGAAACTATTTTCAGGCTCTGTCTGTCCAGGTAGGGTCAAAGTTGAGGAATCTGCCACAGCTGAAGGAAAGCACGTCTGGCCACCATGTTCACCTGGTGTTCCAGAGACAAATCTGGGTTCAGGAACACCTCTAGACCGTGGACCCTGTCTCTTAGAGGAAGTATGACCCCATCTAGGACAGGGCAGTGCCCCTCCAACCTGTCGGTGACACCCCTACTAGTAGCACCTCTGTCTTGTCTGGATTGAGCCTCAGTTTGTTGACCCTCATCTGTCCATTATTGAACTCAGGCTCCAGTTTCGGATGGCGACAGCTTCCCCTGGATGAGATGAAAAAGAGGCAGAGCTAGGTATCATCAGCATATTGCTGAGACCTCTGCCCAAACTTCCAGGTGACCTCTCCCAGCCTTTCATCCTGCTTTTTTTCCCTTGGAGGGGACCAACATCCATAAATGAATTTGAGCTTTCATAGTGCTCCTGCAGTCCATTATATCCTCACAACAACAACCCTGTTAAGTAGGTGAGGCTGAGAGTCAATGACTGGCTCAAAGATACCCAGGGAGCTTCATACCTGAATGGAAACGAGGACCTGTCTCCAGTCCAAGACTCTAACCACCACACCACACTGGCTCTCAACCCTCAGAGAACTGGACAATATGATGCAAGTCCTGAGGAAGATGAGGAAAGACCAGGAAAAAAGAGTAGCAGAAGCACCCCCCAAGTTACCAGTCTGTAAGAATTTGTCCACCATCTGTCAGTAATGGATACCAGACTTATTTCTGAGTCTTGCACTGAAAACCTACAGCCATGGTATGCTTTAAGAAAAACCTACCTTCCAGGAACACTTCACTACAAGACTCCTTTCTTTCCATTCTTTTTGCTTAGGGACTTCCTTCAAATAGTTAATTTACTATTAAGAATGCTTTCTTTTCTCCCTCTGTTAAATAAATTCTGTTTCTTTTTTTTAATATCTCAGTTGCTCATCTGCTACTGTATGTATAAATCCAGGTACCATAGTTAATACCACCTTACAGAGGTGCTGGTAGGGGAAAGTGGGCTTATATTTGAAAGCACCACTGGAACGTGGGTTCGTCCATGAAGTAGTGGATGAAACAGACCCGCATAGCATGAATCTGACACAGCAGGAGCTCTGCTACCCCAAAAGTGGGGAAAGGAAATACCGTGATGTATTTAAACATGGTGGAAAAGGGTTTGGGGTTTGCATAGTCTGCTCACGGTGCAAGGTCATACTTCAAGCCCATATTTCCATTTCTGTTCCATGGAGATCTTAACAACAAGATCAGAAAATGCCAGTTTGACATGTGAAATAACCAAATTAGCAACAGACTAACAAGCATCCAGTCATTTGAACTTCAAAATGTGAACTTTATGAATGGGATCACCACATCTGCTTTGATTCCAAAATGCAAGTGATGCTTTCGAATTTCTGTTTGTGGAATACTCCTGCTGGCAGGTGCCTATGTCAAATGCTACTCTGGTACTTTCAACAGCATCACGAATATGCAGGGTTGAAAAGCTAGCCATACAATTTAAGAATCATTCATTTATTGTGATAATGTTTATAGTGTTCCCAGTATATTTCCAGTGAGTTCACTTGCTTAGCTCTTTTGGTGTTATAGGAGCCTCTCTACCACCAAATAGGTTGTGTGTGTGTGTGTGTGTGTGTGTGTACATACGGTGTTGATGTCTGGGATGAAAAAGGCCAGGAAGACTGCAAAAATTACCTTAAAACATCAGGGCTGTACAACTCCATGCTGTTCATATAGTTATTAGGAATCTCATTAGGATCAAAGCAACTCTCCCAATGTATGATACTACTATTATTGTGTGATTCACATCTTTTTATAGGACTTGGCTACTAAACGCAAAAAGCAGCTGAATACAGCCAAATGTGAAATAATAACCCTGAGCGCAATGAACCAAAAGAAAATATACATTGCATAGTTTAGTCTTAGCATACTGCCCAAAAGAGAACATTAGAGGTTATTGCAGCAATGGATTTGAACTTGAATTTCTGTGCATTAACATAAGCATTAGAGATCCTGGAAATCACAATACCATTTATTTATTTATTTATTTATTTATTTATTTTTATTTAAAGCTTTTCTATCCCATCCTATTACAGTCTCAGGACGGTCTTTACACAATTTTAATCCAGATCACAAAATTGCGATCATTTTCAAATGCACCGCCCCCAGGCAAATCCTGAATGTTAACTATCAGATTGCAAAATTTCAAGTATTGCTGCTGATAAAAAGCTGTCATATAGCAATACTGTTCAGCATAGAAAACCTACTTAAAATTAATAATGGAGAGATGTTTTAGGAATTAATTGTTCATTCCTCTATGAAATAACTAATCCACAGGATCTGGAATACTGTTTGAACTGGGAATTAATTATCTACCAGATTTCAAACTCTGGCCCAGTTCTTGGCTCAATAAGTTTGTCAAGGTACATTTTAACACACTTATAGTGGGAGGACCTCACCCCTTTCCCAGATATGGTACATAGGAATGGGGTTGCATGTGTTTCTGATTAGAAGAGCTTCACACAAACATTGGCAAGCAATGTATGTGCGCTGTGGTGAGGACATGCGCATAAGCAGAGGGTAGCTAAGAGGAAGGCATGACAGTGAGCAAGTGGCTGGAAAAAGCCAGTGGCTTGTGGCCTTGATAACTTGCCACCAGCAAACGTTCCAGTGGGGGCAGAACCAACATACTGAGCCCTGTCTTTGATAGCCTGTGAAATGTAAGTGGGAAAACCAGGTGGTTAGGGCTGTGGCTTCATCTGACTTCCTTCTCTTTATGTGAGCAATTCTACGATTCCTGAATCCTGTTTCTAAAATGGGTGCCAACATGAACAAAGACAAGAAGGTTGGAAATGGTTGACTGGCCTACAGCAATATCTTTCCTTTTTATTCCGAAGCCTTTTTTTTGAAATCTCCCTGGAGCAGAACTATGCGCTGTTCACTGAACTCAGTGGAGAAATCCAAGATTTTGCTGCTGCTATAACTGGACACCATCATATCCACTCTTAATTAAAAAGATGCAGCAGAAAGAAAAGTTTGGGTTGTTTTTGTTTTGTTTTGTTTTTTGAACTCAGGTCTTTGCATGATTCGAATTAGTGTTTAAACTTAAAAATAAATAGTTTAGTGTTGCCAGCTCCAAAGTAAATATAGTTCATTGTCCCCATCTTGGTCTCTCTCTCTCTCTGTGCATATGTGCAGTGGACAGAGGGTTTGCAAAGTACCTGGAATGTAATCCAACACATAAGACTGGTTTTTATTTATTCAGAAATACTTCCTTTGATATACCCCACAGATTGCGGCAAATTTAATCTCTTTACATTTCCAAAATCAATTACATGCAGAAGTCTTGTTGTCTATTGACTTGCATGCAGAATCTTTGAACTTTTAAATGTTTAAAACTCAAAGGAACTGAAACAGCAGCAGAAGATATACTCTGTATTACAAAGAGAAGGAAACCCTATCTTTGCAGCGATCAAAGAACCAAAAATATGGAGAGCATGTAGGGTGGCTACATGTTCTCTTTTAGGAAGGACAGTCCTCTGCTTGAAGTTGTCTTCTATCTTAAGGTTTGTCCAGTCTGATTCCAGTTTAAAAATGAAGAACTATCAGAACTGTTGTCCTTATCGGAACTGTTGCCCTTAACAGAAAGATACGAAGGTCACCCGGTCACAGTCTTCTGCACTGTAGTGAATTACACTGTATTTCTTCTGCACTATAGTGAAATACACCATTTCTAATTCAGTTATGAATAACATTATCTGAAATTGCATCATACAAATGCATTAACATTTGTAAATGCTATGCGAATTCTTGCTCTCTTTTGTTCTCATTGTTGGTGCTACATTTCCTTTTCTTTCATGATGCATAAACAACCACTTTACGTGACACTTGTTGGCCAGGCACAGCCGCTGTTTGATCCTGAATGGATCCCCCAATCAATATGTACAGGTCATAGATGATCTGGAGAACTGGAAAACCAAAACGAAAAAGCAAGTCTATAGTAATTGAAAACTGGCAAGTTTCCAGTTCTATGTATGGGGAAAGGACCGCTATTAAGCATGAACAAGTTGCTCCTATATCTCCTATTGGTACTTTTGAGATAGTGTGTGATGGAGTAACTGCCTGCATCATTTTCTACCAATCACAATCATTTTCTAACAATCTGTTCTGAGTTCCCAGAACAGATACCCCCTATTATTATTAATTTGTAACCAAACATACATGCACAAACTGTTTAAGATGAATTCCACCTTCAAAAGCCTTTAAAAACAAAACCTATTTTTTCCATCTCTCCCCCTCCTGCTAATTTGAATGATAAGCACACAAAAAACAAACCAATGAAAGATGTCTACTTCATCTGAAGTTTGGTGAAATGTCAGTTTCAGCATGTACCTGGCCAAAAGAAATATAATGAATCTGTAAGGATAAAACAACAGAACTAATTCAGCACAGGGTCTGAAGGTAATTTCACAGTCTCTACAAGGAGCTGTAAAATTTCATGAGTTTGTCATAAATATCCAGTACTTTTGCAAACTGCTTGAGTCTATGTTTGGGAAAGAAATCTTATCCACAAGGGGCACAATCTACTGAGAACTCTACATAATGCAAGCTTTCCTGTAATGAATAGGAACTGCATAAGATCACATCTGCTTTTTTGCACAAATCCTATTTGTTCCAGCTGAATTTATGCAGTGGAAAGTTTGTGCCCATTGTTGTGTAGTGTACCAAACTCAAAATGCATTCATAAAAATGGCAGTCAGCTTCCTCCATTCACATGCTTACCAGAAATGAAACATATGCGTAAGAAATATCTAGAGCTGCTGTGAAAAAAGATGGTAGATCATGTTAACATTCCCCATTCACAAGTTGTACAGCAGAGCAAGGCATTCTTGATCACTAGTTGTTAGAACAGCCCTAAAAGCTTGAGAAGTATGATCATTCCCATAGTGCAGATGAGATGGCAAGGAAGAGAGACTGTAGGTTTCCTAATGCCACCAAATAATTTCACAGCTGAGGGTGCAAACTTTGAACCACTCAGCTGTTGGCTTTACAGGACAGTTGCACATGCTTTTACTGAGACAATAGAAAAGTAGAAAAAATAGATAATAGAAAGAATCCACACCTACATCAATAAGATACATGAAACACAGCATTTAAAAGATATCAGTAGTATTTATTTTGACTGAAAAATTGCTAAGGAGATAAAATGTAATTCTCTATAAAATTAAGGTCTACATTTCAGAAAACACAAATGTTAATAAAGATATAATTGCATCTATTGAGTTGTAATAATAATTAAATCGTTAGCTCTCCTTGATTTAAAATCTCTGTTGCTGCACTGCTAGTTAATATCTCTCAATAGAATCCTTAGGTAAATGTGCAGTTTCTCATTAGAGTCAGTGCAGATGTATTTTAATCCTGAAAACACACACACAAAAGGGTTGTAGTTTTTAACACTAAATCTAAAATGGCTGTTCTGAAAGTTGAATTTTTATCTTTATGAATATTTTTATAAAACAGGAGAGGGGACCCTTTAAATGGGAAATAAGGATGCAACATTAACATGTATGGTTTTTCTTAGCAAGATCAGACAGAAGTATCTGGGGAAAGAATATCTACGGACTATTTTAATAACTATGATTTTTTAAATTATACTCATCCCAAATAATATTGTCCATACAACATTATCTAGCGATAAGTTTCAGAAGAGAAGCAGCCAAAACAATGATGAATCTTGTATCTTCTTAAATACTAAATGCATTTATTAATGTATAAGCCTTGGGGGGATGAGAATCTACCTATGGTGCACTTCTGTGGCCTCCTGATATTGTTTTCTGGGGAACTCGATTATTCACAGTTCCAGCTTTGGTATTCCACAATCGTGGAGTTGGAATTTTGAAAGCAAACCCCCACCACTAGCTCCTTCAGAGCTGGTATTCTGGCTGTCTCCCTCAAGGTCACAAACACTCTCAGAGGAGGAGAAAGGAATGTGCTGGAGGCAGGGAAGAGAGGAGGTTGGGAATTCCATCAATTCCTATCAGCATCCCAGCTGCTTCCTTCCCAGTCCCTGATTCTTCATCTGGATGGTATGGTGAACCACCTAGATAGAAAGCAGGACATGAGGTGTAGCACAGTTCATTGATGCCACCTTTCATTCAGGTCTCTGAGCTTATGTGCATCAAAGGGAGGAGACATAGGATTGCACCATAAATCTACTTTGATATTAGGATTGGGACTGGACCAAGCAACCAGCCAAATTGATTTTCTACACATTCAGAGGTGGAGGTGAGAAACAAAAACACTCCTGAAGATTTGAAGAGGAGAAAACATAGGGTGGTGATTGTTTAGATGGTTGGCAGGATACAATGCTTAGCTGATAAGTTTCAATGTACATAGAAAAATCAGTTTTATAATGTAAATTGAAGTACAGTAGAATGTACACTGGTGTAAATTGGCTGCCAGATGACAAATAACTGGAAGTGATTAGGAAAAGAAAATCCCAAAAAAAAATACAAGGAAATAAATGAAGTGAATATTGGCTAAAACATTACATGACTGTTGTTCATGTTATCTTTCTTTTCCCAGCCAAAAATGGGGGGAAAAACATTAGCTGTAAAACTCTGCCTTCAAGAAGGATAAAATATTTTTGCATCAATTTCCAAAAAAAAAAAAAAAAACCCATTTTGCCAAATGCCCCCCTATAAACTTTTTACACTACGAGGAAAGATTTTCACAGTGTGACAGCATGTTCGTTTTGATTTCTGGCAAGACTATATTATACCCAGGAGTGAATAATGAATACTTCACTCAAGTAGTCTTGATTCGGTATTTAGACATTTGATTGATACTGATGATTGCTGACAATTTCTTCAAGCCTCATTTTTTTCTTCTGGGGGTCATTGGAAATCTGCCCCGCCGTATATCCAGAACTCAGTAGCTCTCCTATGAAGCTATTCACCTCCTACCTCTTATATGAATTGCTGCAGTTATTGCCCAGAAAGATGTAAAACCACTAGTCTGTCCCCATTATAATTCAAAAGAGGAAAGCAGCCTGGATTAGAAGCAGGGAGAAAGATTTTCCACAACTAATATGCACAATTTGCTCTTCAGGGGAAGGGTACATTCTTCACTCTAGCTACCTTACATCCATTTCCTGCTGTTGCAGTATGTATCGAAGGCAGTGGTTGTTCGCCTCACAGAACAGCAGAATAGTTCCAGCCCCAGTGGAATATAAGGATTGGAGTATTCTTCTCATATTAAACTAAATTTTACTTACCTGTTTTTTAAATTTCATTTATTTATTTGAGGGACTTAAAGCAATTTTGGAAAAAAAAAAAGTTATCACCGGGACAAAAAGCCACCGGGAACCTCAGATAAATTATCTGTATAGTCTTCCCTATGGTGGGTTTTTCCAGAAAGACAGAAATCTTCACCAGAAGGCTAGAAAAGGGTTTTCAGTGCTCCCACGGGACATAGATGCATCCTTAAAATGAGGACTTGCTGTCTTTCGCATCTTTCCCCTCTGTAGGTTACAGCCAATGGAGCTACTCATTGAGATAGGACTACTGTCAATTCACTTTTAGGACATGCCACAGTACACCTGCCCATTTCCTTTGGTCATCATCACTTGGTATTACAATTAGGAGAGCACTCAGTGGAATGATGGGGACAACCTGAAATAGTTTGAATGCAATATAGCCATCGATTAAGCAACTTCAGAGGCATTAACTCACTTTACCGGAGGAAAATCAATATAAATTAAAGGGCTGCACTTTCCTAGGGCCAAAATGAATGTTATGGGGGCGTCCTTGTGTTGTACAATAGATGTTTCCCTTCCATCCCACTGCCTGCACACCCCTATGTGACCCACAAATCTGCTGTTCCTACCCAGGAACTCTTTTTGCTCCTATTTGGTAGGAGCTGCTTTTACTACCTGTAGTTTGCTTTTGTAGTCCAAAGCAGTTTATTTTGTAGTACAAAACAGATCTGCATGTCTTAGAATTAAGGCGTCTGTCAAACAACTGTATGAAAACACAGTGTTGATCTAGTCAACAGATTCACTGTCTAAGCAAACAGATTGGCTTCATTGCTTTCACTGGGCATCATTCATTTATAGATCTGATTAGTGTTTAAACGTGTTTCATTATGTGCTTTGCTGTATTGTATAATGTGCAGAATAATAGTTGGATATAGCTTAGGGGATAGTATAGCATATTAAAATTGTACTGCTCCTTAGGTAGAGAGAGGTATGTGATGATTCCAGGGCTTTTGGAACTCTACTTCAAATTGGAAGCTTAGAGTAATTAATGAGGGATTTAGAGGTGCATGCAGGGGAATAAACAAATAGCCACTGTAAATAAGAAACCCTTTGTGGTGAGACCTGAGTTAATCTTTGCCCTGTAGGGCTCTTTTACAATAATTAAATAATCTTTCTGGAATTATATCCAAATGTATAACCACTGATTTTCTTTCCAGCACAGAGTAGCCAGACCTAAAGGACTCAAATATTTCTAAGACAGCCAATACTTTTCTTGCCCACATTTAAACAACAAATGCAAATTAACTTTACATTAGCAGTAGTGGTATTAGTAGCAGTACTGGCAGTTCAAAAATATTAGAAATGTTACTGCCATTAATCAAGAAAAGGAAGCTAATAATGTACTTTGCTTTTCCTAATTTAAGTTTGGTTTTTCAAACCTGATAATCTAACATGATTCTATTATCTTTCCCTCATCCATTACTGGAGAAGCTAGCAATAGAAGCATCTATGACCAAATTAACCCTGTATCAGTCTATTATTGACTCTAGTTTTAGTCTGTATTTATTCAATGTCCATGGTTTTAAGAATATCAAATATATTAAAGTTATCACTCTGTAAAACTATAATATAAACACCCCTATCACTTAGGTGGCCATCTGCCATTTATGAAAATGTTTGCATGAGCTTAGCCTTATCCTAATTATCAGCTGCACATTTTGAAAAAACAAAAACATTTTCTCCAAGTATTTACTGCATGAGACACTCTGGGGCTATTGTAAGGTTGTCAGGTAGGTTACACAGTTCTTTATGCCCTGAGGATATCTTATATTGAGCACCAGGTCTTCACATCTAGTTTTGATTTTGTGTAGCGGAGACATTCATAATCCAAAAGCAAATTTTGAAATTTGATTTTTTGATGCCTATCTGAAGTTAAAACTAAATACTGATTCTCATACCTACCTGGCATTTAGTTTGGGTTCGAACCATGTGATTTATGAATAATAATGTCATTAACTCTCTAATGGAGTAAGCCAGCTTTCCCCAACATGGTGCCATCCAGAGGTGTTTGGCTGAAAGACCCACAATCTTCAGCTAGCATGGGCTTAGGAAAGTGCCCTAAAGCAGAGCTGAACAAATTGTGACTGTCCCGATGTTTCTGCCCACAATTCCCATGCTTCTTCTTCACCATTAGGTTTGCTGAGTAGAGCTGATGAGAACTGTAGCCAAGACATCCCAGTGCTATGCCGAGTTGACCCATTTCTGTAGCTATGGAATGCATAGTTATTAACTCCTTCTTTAGAATAAGAAAGTTATACTTTTGTGATCCCAAAAATATATATGTAGCTTAGTATAATCAAAGCATGAACTAAAAATGGAATTAGTGCATGAGGGTCAGAAACAGCAGCTTCTTGCCCACTGGTACTTAAAACCTTCAATTAACAAATTCTATGGTAGTGACTCATAAGGGTGAGAAGAAAGGGTCAATTCAAATTGCAACTACTGCTTCGCATAATTTAATTGCTCTTGATCTGAGGATGACCCTTCTGGTCAGCAATACTGTCACAAAGTAAAGACCTTAGGAGATATAGTCACATGGCCAAGAGTGGAATAACTAGAAGTACATAGTCATAACCTTATATTTAAATGAGAAATTGGTATCTTGACACACAGTAAGCATGCCTATGTAAATGTGCAAGCTAGAAGAACAGGGCAAATGTCTAATGCACATTATTGAAAGTATTGGTGCATGTGGACTTCCTCATCAATTAGACACTTCTCATTGGCTCTCATTTGCTTAAGGGACAATGGTGTAGTGATCAGAGCAGCCTTCCTCACACTGGTGACCTTCAAAAGTCTTGGATTACAATTCCGAGAAATCCTGACCATTCAGAAATCAATGTCCAAAACATGTGGAAGGCACCTGCTTAGGCAAGACTGGGTTAGAGTGTCCAAATTAAAATCTCTGTTCAGTTCTGAACCTCATAGAATAGCTTTTAGCCAGTCACTATTTCTCAGCCTGACCTACAGAGGAGGAAAGGGAAGAATTAAGGTATGTCACCTTGAGCTGCTTGTAGAAAGATAGAAATGAGAGAAAGAAAGAGAGAAAGAGAGAGAGAGAGAGAGAGAGAGTGAGAGAGAGAGTCATATTTGAGACAGCTTTCAAACTTTCCAGACAAACACACACTTTGACAATAGAATGCTTTTGGTTGAGGTAGAGCGTGAGAAATGATGGATAGTTATGTTCAGATTTGGTTTTGTTTTTTAAATGGAAGGACCACCAGGGCAAGTCCTTATGGTTAAGATAATGTCAAGATAATCAGGATAATCCTTCAGCATTTCAACGTCAAATGCATCTGAAATGCTGAAGGATTGTGCCATGACAAGATGAAGGCCCTTGGGCAGTGTAGAGAGAGGCCCTAGCTCTGTTAAGTTACAGATATTCTCTAGATATTCTTCAGAGGAGGAGGAGAAGGGGTAGAGCTGGACACATGACTTTGCAGTTTCAGTCTTACAAAATAAAGATACTCAGACAGAGAAAAGAATCACCCTGATGTTCCTTGACCCTGTAAGAAGGCACCAGAGAATCAATCAGACCATTAAAAAGTGCCTGACATTTCCACTAGCTCTCAAGCACTGGAAGCCACCCTGAGGGTGGTCAGGTCCCTCCTGAAAGGAAAGGGAAGAATGGATTTTTAAGTATGGATCTTACTCTTCACTTGGGTAGACACTGTTCCCACATCTCATAGTAATCATTATTTTGACTCATGCTGTTTGTAACCTTCAGTGCTCAAACAAAGGGCTGTGCTTCTCCCTCCCTCCCTCCTTCCATATCTATGTAACTTGATTGCATCTAAGTCTTCTGGAAAAGGAGAAGTATAGGGATATACCTACTCATACAACACACTTTGTGAATTTCAAGAGTTCACTGGGCCAACTGAAGATGTTTGCACCTATGAGAAGATGTTCAGAAGAAGAGAAGTTCTACACTACTAGCCAAGGCAGGGGTGGGCAACATGAGGCCCTCTAGATAAACCACATCCCAGGAGTATCTCCCTGCAAATCTTTTCTCCACATAGTACTTAGCTATGATAAGGGTGTGTGTGTGTTTAATCAGGCTAAGTCATAGTGCCTTGAACATTCCATTGGTTAGAACTTCCTCTTCTCATGGCTAGTTTCTATTTCAGTAGTATTTGTCAAATACTCACTACCAACAATGTCCTCAAGTTCAGTGTCTGGGCTTTCCCCGGTATTTTCTGGCTTCTCTAGTAAGAACGTTTATCTCGCCAACAAACTCTCCAGGAAAGACAAGGTTAATTCTAGTGAGTACAGCTGTTGTACAGCATACAAAGGATTAACTCACTCAGCAGCTTATCTTAGGCAGCCATGTGTCAGCTTCAGCAGAATGAGTTGGCTCAGCTTTCAGTTTCAAAGGAGATATTATACTGTGGTGGAGCTTTGGTCCTCAGATCTTTGGCCTAAACCAGTCTAAATCAAGATGACTCCAGCCTTATCCGAGGGGCATGCACAGTCTGTGGTGGTCTGGCTTAGTAGTATTGGATTAGCTAAAGAGGACAAAGGTAGACTAGTTACCCCTCTAAAGGAGCTGAGCCCACATTTTTTCAGTGCATTGACTTTCTGCAGTCTAATTTCTTAAAAAGCATTTTCAAGAAAATAGATGTCAGCAGTGTTACCCTTGTTCCCTGCAACTTTATTTAAAATTCAGTTTTGACTCTTGAATCTGTTGTGAACTTTTGATTTCTCATTATGAAAGCATTGCAAATCTGTGTATTGGGCTCAGCCATTTTCATAACTAATCTTAGGAGGTTGTGGCTATTGCCTACATGCATGACCACAATCAGTCCAGGGGCTGAGGAACCTACCTCAGAATGTTTTGAGGATTACATGGAGAGGAGGAGCACCTGGTAAGCTGCCTTGAATTCCTTGCAAAAGGAAGAATGACAGTGCATAAATGTAATATACCAACAACAACATTGTCTCCTTAAATGGGTTAGAAGTATATTATGGCTTTAGTTACACAGTATTTCATAAGGCTTGCAGTATCTATGCATGATTTTGTAAGTTCTGATTCTGCAGATGAACAGACCACAATTAAACCAGGCAAGCTTTTCATTGCCCTGGTCTTCTATGATCCTCCATATGAGGGGTCATTGAGGCTCACTACCTCACACAGGGTGTTCAGGGGAGGGGGACTGCTAGGGAAGACTCATCTGAGCCCTGACTTCAGGCACACCAAGGTGGTGGTACAGGGAAAGCCCGAAGCTGGAGAATGGTGTGGTGGCAGAGAAGAATGGGGAAATGAGGAACAGCTGGTGGATGGTGAGGTGGTGAGTTCGGGTCAGGGAAATAAAGCATGGTGAGAAGAGTGGAGGAAAGGAGAGGAGAAGAGAGCAGAGGAAGGTGGGTGAGAGGCATGGAGGAAGTAAGGTGGAGATGAGTGAGTGAGAGACAAGTGGTGGTGGCCATCAGGGAATCCAGACACTTTTCCTTGCAAGAGGGTGCAGGCAAGGACACTTGCCAGGCTGGTTCGAGATCCCAGGAAAGGGGCCAGAGGCTGGCACCAGGGGGAAGTTGCCTGCTTGAGGAAGAGGCAGTCAAGGAACGCCCAGAGGAAGAAGCTCTGTTCTGGCTGGCTGGGACCCAGGAGGTGCAGCTGGGGAGCCTGTAGGAGCCTGGGGGCAGCATGGGCAATGGCACTCCTTGCCTTAACCACCGGACAAGGGAAATGCCCAGCAAAGTGTGAGGAGCAGAATGCAGCCGTCTGAAGCAAGAGGAATTGTGCAAGAGTGTTCAGCTGTCCCTGAAGGACAGGGAAGTGCTATCCCTGAAGGTTTCATATATGCAGCATGTGTCTACATGGAAAAGAATGCCATCAAGTTTTTTTTTAATAGGTTTCAGATTTGAGCCTGTAAACCAAGTGTTATCAGATTGTTGACCTGTCCAATAAGATGTACAAGATACAGTAAATGTTGCATTAAGCATCAAGAAAATGCTTAAACTGCATATGTATTATACTGGATAGCAAAGTGATGGAGGCAGCACATCCACTACTGAAGTCTCATTCCTTTTGGCCCCAGAGAGTCATAAGCACACAGCCATTTACATGGGGCATCTTCATGTGGTAGTTAATGTCTGAATCCTGCAGAACCCTTTAGCCCCATTCAGGTGTTCCCCGGAACACACAAGAACTTAAGGATTGGAGGGGAAACAAAGGTGACTGCAAATGTTGGTTTCCTGGCGATCTTTGCTTATTGAAACTGCATGCCTCAAACCGTTCTTATCCTGGCCAACATACCTACTGTACTATTTGTACTCAACCTTGAAAGTTCTCAGATCCACGACCGTATTCCTGTGGTCTGGAAATGAATTAATGGTTGTGCATAGGGTTTAAGCCCAGCAAGGCACCTATACTAAATTGTGGTCAGCATGCTACACATAGGGCATGCACAGTAAATTCACCCTACAATTCAGCAGAGTCCTGTTCCTCTATCATCAGCTAGAAACCCATGGTGTACACACAACCACTCTGGCTGCTAAAAAGAACTACCTATATACTTCCTGTACTCCATTTTTCCTCTCCTCTCCTCTCCTGTCCTCTCCTCTCCTCTCCTGTCCTGTCCTCTCCTGTCCTCTCCTCTCCTTCAATTTAAACCCCTTCACCAAGCAAATACATAGAGCCACACTCAGTACTGTGCACTTGAGCAACAAACACAATAAGTGTTCCTATAAACTAAAGAGCAGAATTCCTCCACCTTGGAGAAGATCCATTTCACATGGAACAAATCCATCTGGACATGTATTTAGGGTGGTGGCGGTGGTGATGATGTGTGTGTGTGCTTGTTGGGTTTGACCATATGAGGATTGCAAGCGGTAAAGGTGGAGCTGATGGTGTTGAGAAGGGAAGTGAGGTCATATCCATGTTCTTTCATTTGTGCATCTCTTCTTCCAGCTACGTGCTGTTTACTCTGTCTTTAGAAGTAAGAGGGAGCACTAGGATTACAGGGCACACAAAGAGCTCTCCTGCTCTCTATAGTGGTCTGGTATGCAACAGTGTATATGCAGGAGGTTGGGGAAAATGGCTCAAGGAAGCCATTCATTTCTTAAGTTTTCTGTGATATTTCCAAACAATTTACAGTAAACAACAATGCAAAAGCAACTAAAAGCCAATAAACCCAGCCTGAGCAGTACCATTAAAAAGATCTGATATACCAAATGTAGAAAGAGCCCTACTGATTTTCACAACATAATGATTTTGTGGCTTTGTCATGTTGAGAAGCTTTCATAAAACCACTCAGTGACAAAGAAGTCATCATTTGGTTGTCTCCTGCCAAAAATAGTAGCATGATTCAGCTCTGACTACCAGGATAGTTTTGTATTATCTATAAGCATCAAGCACAGCAAACGTGGGGAACAGCATCTCTTTTAATAACGCACAAGGTAAAAGCAGGCTAGTATAAAACCCTCTGCACAAACCTTTCTGATGACACGTTTTTCATTTGCTGCATCTTGAATAGCCAAGGGGTCTTTTTTTTCATCTTGATTCCTATCTATACTAAAGCACCGTATTTTTCGCTCTATAAGACACACTTTTCCCCCTCAAAAGTCAGGGGAAATATCTGTGCGTCTTATAGAGCAAATGTGTGTGTGCCCGACGCCCGGGACGCTGCCAGCCCGCCTGCACCATGTGGCACCACCTGGCCAGCACGCGCTTGGCGTGCACTGCTCCGCCCTCCCCCTCCGGCGCAGGTGAGAGCTGTGCCGCTCAGGGGGAGCAGTGCAGAGGAGGAGGAGCCGCGGGCTTTAACCCGCTAGCCGCACAGAGAGGTGGACTGCTCACCCCTACTGCCCGGGAAGACCTGCCGCGGAGGAGGAGGAGCTGCGGGCTTTAACCCTCCAGCCGCACAGAGAGATGGACTGCTCACCCCCACCTCCTGGGAAGACCTGCTGCTGCCGCCACTGCTGCTCCGCCCGGAAGACCACCGCTGACATGCTGCCAGTCCAGCTGCACCACACCTGGCCGGCACGCGCTCTGCATGCCCTGCTCTGCCCCCTCCTCCTGCGCAGGTGGGAGCTGTTAATCACAGGTCAGTGTGTGTTTTCAAATGGCAACCCGTCTTTTAATGAAGCCCATGGGGAAGTGATGGGGAATGTGCCTGTGATTATCAGGAAGCTTTCCATGGATGCCTCCTCTAAAAACTAGGTGCATCTTATGGTCAGGTGCGTCTTATAGAGCGAAAAATACGGTAGGTCCTGCCTTTTCATGCCTATTCTGAAAATAGATATAAAAGATTGGATCTTTACATTGTATATGACCCTCAATTAACTGTTCTTCCTGCACCACACAGAAAGTATTTGCTTGCGATATTAGTCAGTCAGTTCCATAAAAATAGGTCAAGTGGTTTAAACAGCAGGCTGTTTGGCATTACATTAATGAGTATTCTGGTAAGTAAAAGCAAAGACATTGGGGAAAAAAGCAATATGCCACCTAATGGCTTTATGTCACTAGCCTTGTGCTCCTAATAATGTTCCACTCATGTTATTTGTTGGCATGAATAATATTGCTCCCAGAATTCCATGTGTGCCTTTTTATATTTATTCATGTCTACAATTACTGGAAATACATTAGGCTTGACTACATTTAAGAAATTCTATGCATGCTTTAGAAATTCAAGCAACCAGTGTGGGACCAGATATTAAAAGTGCACAGAAAAAAAAATGTGTTACAATAAAGCCATGCTGGTTAAATTGTTTATTATTAATTTGAACTATAAAAAAAGTTGGAAAAGTTTATTGACTAAGGCTGCAATCATATGCACATTTGCTTGGGAGGAAGGTTATGGAACACTGCTGGACATATTTCTGAATAAATATGAAAAGGACTGTATTATAAATGCTCACATGACCACTATGTGAGGAAAAAATGATCAAGATTTCAGTATAATTCGGAGTTTGCACTTCTTCATTACCTTCATTATTTACACTCATTATACCTAGTGCTCCCTGGATGCTAGTTCTAACCTAACATAGGCCAATAATGGTCCCAGCATAGTTTAAGAATATCAGGAAAGTGGGCTGTGAATGTAGCTGTAGACAGACCATGAGAAGCCTGAGATGTTCTCATTCTCTTGCTGTAGACAGTGGGTTTTGTCATGCCCATTCTTGGCAACATTAAATATGTCTTTGGGACCCACCACCTTCGAGTTTGCCATAGATTCTTTGGTCAAAGGAATGCCTTTTGGAAAGTCTATTCCCTTCTCCAGGTATTGTTGCTGCTGCTTGTGCCACAGGAATCATGATGGTTGTCAGTGTTCACTGTGGCTGTGTGAAGACTTCACTCCTTTCTTTCATCTACTTTTACACTTTGACCTTAGATGCCTCTGTATCCTTTTCAAGTTCTGTAGATGTTGTGACTTTTGAATGGCAAGACATGCTGAACCTCAATAATTTTATACTTGAACTTAATGGTCCTACAAACTATGTCACTTCAGTTCTGCTGGCCACCACGGTCACTCTTTCATCACACCACTCTTCTGCGCTTTACAACTGCTTCAAACTCTCTAACACAACACCAAAAGCTTTTTCTTTCCTAAAATAACAACAGCAAACTTCTCAGCATATGCAGCCTGCAATTTTATTATAGAAAAATAGTTATTTATTATGTAATAATAATCACCCATTATTATCAGCCCGCTACTTTCTGGGTGATTATTTGGGGAGGGGGGAGCCTAGGTCACAGGACTGCGGACTCTGGATCAAGCTCCAACCCTAGTTTCACCCCTCAAAGCAAGGACTAGTGTGGCAGTGCCCTGTAACTTTCATGTAGCATTTTATATCAGGTTAGGCTAGGGTGGATCTGAGCCATGGAGGGCCAATTGCAGTTCTGTCCCTGAAACCTTTTCGTTTTGGCCTTCATGATAAATAGAAATGCCATCTTGCTTATTCAATCTGGAAAATCTGTCCATAACAGAATCCACAGGTCAGAAATTCGAACCCAATTGAGTCCATTGCCAATTTTTCTGATGTTCATACTTGTAAGGTCTCAAAACATAAACACTTATGTACACTGGCTTGTTGTGGCTTCCCCTGCCCCAGTAAACATGCATAGGACTGAACTGTTGATTTTGGTATGTGGGAACTCCTTAAGTCTTTAACAAAATGTGCAACTATACACTAAAAGTAAGGGAAAATATGCAGTTCCAAAAAAAAAAAAAAAAAAAAAAAAAATTCCAAAAAAAAAAAAAAAAAAAAAACCATTGTTGCAATTCAGAATTCAAACCATGTGAAGCTTGTATTTTTTGCTGATGTAAATTAACTGATAAGAATGTGGTGGTCCAGGCCCTTCTAGAACCCTGAAACCTAATCAAGTATGCTTCAGTCTCGTTTTTGACTGCTAGAGACACTCCCCACAGATTCCACTGCTGCTGCCTAAAGCTACTTTCCTCCTCCTATGCATTGTATTGTATTGTATGTTATCTCCAAACAGTCCCAGGCAACATGGCCAATGGTCCACATGGCTGAAGTTGCACACCAAAACATCTGGATGGCACCAGGATGAGAAATGGTTGTACAAAGAATTCATCATTGTTTCCCAGATGATAGAAAGCATTTTGGATGAGTCATGTGAAATTATATTATGCTATGATGAGATCAATGGAACCATAGAAGGTATCATACAATATTCATAAGAGAGTTGTTCTGCATTTGTGTGCTTGGATTTTCTCTCTCTTGCTCTCTCTTTCTTATTCCTTGGTGTGCATTTTTCGTTCCCATTCTTAATAAAGTTGGGTAGGCATTATGGAATATTATACTTTTCTGCCTTAGTGTTGTTCAGTCCTCACACATGTAATTGTACAAACCTTGAGTTCCACTGACAACTTCTACTGGAAGGCAGGGGGTGGGACTGAGTGGGAATCTTGTTCTTTCTTTCATGAATTTAGTTAATTTAATGCATAATATGAAAATATGCCTCTTGCATTTCTTGAGCAGTGTCTTTCAATGCCGTATGGCATAGAAAATTTGACAGTGAGAAGAGTTGCAAAAGCATTTCAGAAGTCTGGTGCATAAAAGAGGAAGAAAATGAAGGTAGTAGGAACTTAACATATATGAAATTGGTTTGGTGTATACCTTGGGACTTTATCCATTGTCGTCCACCTCCTTTAAAAACTACTCTTGAAGGTCAGAGGGGCTGCAACAAGAAGGAAACATCTGCATTTACATAAAATTAATGTTAAGCCTGTACATGTTCTGTAGATTTTGGCTAATGCATTTCATTCAATTTTTGAAAACTTTTTTTAATTTTACCAAACAAAAGTTTAAATGGGTATGGTACTGATAGCAGTTGATATTTATTTAAGTACAAATTAAAAGAAATGGCTAAGTAAATTTAAAATGTGCCTTGCCAATCACTTCTGCTCATGAGCCTCTCTTTCATCTATAATTCTAACCTCTCTGGGTTTACAAAGCAATTCCGAACCCTATTAGCTGAAACAATGGGGGTAAAATGCTTGTGTCCCTACAGAGATCACCTTTCTTGACTTTTCCTGTGAACAAACTGATTACAGTTTGGCCATTGGGGTTGAGACACTTGAGCAAAATCTTCAAATTGAAATTAAATGTCAAACTGTTTTACCATTTTAATTAGTTTTAATTTTCCCCCATCTCCACAACAGAATCATGAGAAATGTTCTGTAGCTTACTGTCTAAAAGATAAAATGGGAGATAGAACTGGGACACATGTTTCTCATTTTTGAATGGCTTCAGAACTGATGAACAAACATATTTTTATTCCTTTAAGTTTTAAATTCATAGGAAGCTCAGATTAATTACTATCAACTTCTGCATCTAAACCTAATAATATATGACAGGGTGCTATGATTTTTCTGTCTTTTCTCATTTCCATCTTCTTATTTGTCTTCTGTTTGTTCTGAAAATGGCTAAAGTTCAAAATAATATGAACCTCATCTAGGGGACGGCTGCAAAATGAAGATCCTGTGAAGTTAACCTTGTGGCATAATTTGTCTGGATAATTTGATGCTAGAGCTGGACAAATATCTGCTGAACTTTCACAGGACCATTCATCCTCTGACAAAGAGAGAATATTTGATAATGTTGCAGGGATAAGATTCCAAGACCTTTCATGGGTTGTGTGTTTTGCTTCGCTTTTACAGTTCAGTACAGGGTGTCAAGAGCTTATTTCTTAGTCCTGCTTTTTTCTAGCATAAAGGGGAAAATACAGCCTTGCTTCATGAGGTAGAGGCCTCATTCATATTGAGCACTGTGTTCAGTATCACCATTGCTGTTGGGCCATGAACTAATGTGTTTGCAGGGCTTTTTCTACCTGAAGTTAAAAAAGAGAAAATGAGAAGACAGACAGACTACCTACCATTTAAGATTCTCCCTCTGTGCATTTTTCCATTTCCCCGCCAAAGTCTGATTTGATTTTTAGGAGGAATCTTCTCTCCAGCCCACCTGCATCTCTGTTAACCATTCTCTGCTATCTTTCCCTCACTAAGTGTTGATGGAAAACAGGATATCAATTCATTGGCGTACTGCAAGTATTATAGCTTCAAAGTGAGCATGCTTGACATAACTTTGCCAGCATTTGTGGACTTTGGTTTTCATGGGGCTGAAAACTGGATAATTTTGAAACTGCTGCTGAAATGAAAGGCCCAGCACTTCATCACACCTGAACAAAGTGTATTCTTGAAGAAAGCTATGCTGATCTGGAGCTTGACTAAGTAGTACCCATATGCCAATTTTCAGCACTTTTTAATTTGTAGTGTTCGTATTGCATTGCTATTGGTTTGAAATGTTGCAATTAACTGTTGCCTGCATGGATGCCTTATGGATGCCAAGTTTCAAGTTATTCATTCTACAGGTACTATTTTTTTTATAACTTTACAATATAAGAACCTTTTGTCCTTGCTTGCTTTCATTTTCTTTTGTTGTTTGGTTTTGATTTTGTGTCTCACCTGTGCTCCTTTAAAAATGTCTGCTGGATTAAATTAATGGTTGCCAAAGGCAGTGACCCACCCAGCCAGTTGGCACTCAACAACTTCTGTATGTTACCTGACAAAAGTAGTGAAATGTTACTGTAGTGCCTTCCTTAAGCACTGTATAGGACATGCCCAAGAGCGGCAACACCTGGCAACAGCTGGCCAAGAGAGTGTTTCTCATCCACCAACCATTATCCCAAGAGAAGAAGGTATTTCAATGGCAGATGACATGGTAAGGCTGGTGATGGAACCTTCCAGTCCCAGTCTCAGTGACTGAGTGGTGCTTGCATGCACAGGAAAACATCTGCACAGGGATGCGAGATTTAAAACTGGGAACTGAAATCCACATTTCTTCCATTATTATTATTCACGTGACATAGCCGAATGAACAATGCCTATGCATACATATTCCTTTAATCTGTTCCATCAACAGAAGTATTTCCAGAGTATTTTGTTACTATTTCTTTTATTTTAACTTACAGAACACTTACATTAATCCTATCAAATGCTTATTAAACTGAATTATTTGGGAACTAAGAGAGAAGAAGTGCTCCATTAAGAATAAATTACTATAGCCTGTAGCTTGGAGCACTGCTTTTAAAGTAAAATATTGCCATAAACTTTATTAACCTTACAAGTGTATGTGAGAAATTGTTGAACTCTGAAGAAAATGGAGAATTATCTCCCAAACAAATGCTATTGACTCATCACCACCAAACACCTCCACTGAACTGCCCACAGCATAATTTTCTAAGAAAATGCTTTAGAACATTTATTTGTAAGGGATTGTGTTCTGCTGGGGCATAAATTGTTGAATAGAAATGTACTGCAGACACCTCTGCTTTCTGTTTAAGAAAACAAAACAAAACCACCTAGCCAGGATTGTCATTCCAGAACACAGTCTGCATCTGAAGTCCATTTGCATCACCAGCGTACAATGCAAGGATCTCAAGATTTGACTCAAAGCCTGACTCAGTTTTTTGAGTATAGATGGACCGATTCAGAAGCTGTCTTCTTTGGTTCGAGTACTGAGCCAAAGATTTGCTGATCCAAGGTTTTGTGTTTTCCATTGACTAACCTGGGAAAGCAAAATATGTGTGATCATTGAATGCCATTTGGCATAAATAGGTGGCACAGATGAGGTACCCCCTTAAGGAGATTAAGAGGTACCCCCTTTTTTCTGACATCTGCCAAATGTCAGAAAAAATAGGTGCAATCTGTTTTATAATTTGCAACTTTATATTTTGACATTATTGTGTATTTTATTCTATGCTGTGAGCCACCCCAAGGCTTCGGCAAGGGGCGGCATAGAAATGTTTTAATAAATAAATAAATAAATAAATAAATAAATAAATAAATGGAACTGACAGGGGCTTTTTAAAAACTTCTTGGTAAAATAGAATAATTTTGTAGGAATAGGTGCCCTTCCCATGGAGTGTGCCCACCAAGTTTCATGTGAAGAGGAGCAGGGATTACTATATAAGAGCAAACTTTACATTTGGAGGTCATCCAAAAGAGGCCATACTTATTTTCTGGTGTCCCTTTAGATCATTCTTCTGAAAGTAACTGACAACAGAGAGATTAAGTGATTAAGTAATGACAGTGCAAAGTTTCAGAAGGAGAGGTGCGACAGTCTATGCAGAAAGTAAATAGACACATTGGGGTACAGCATATCTCCCTCTCATCCTCTTTGGGGAATTCATATATAAAGTGCATCTATCATGAGTTCAATATTTCAGAAGGAACTGAAGTTACAATTGTTAAAAATCATTGTAAGGCTTTGTCACAGTATGCACTGGTGGTATTGGAAAAGTAGCCATCTCACAATCCTATCTTTGCCTTGCTCTGAAGCAGGGGTCTCAAACTCGCGGCCTGCGGGCCAATTGCCAGGATGGGCGGGGCACAGGGGAGGGGCCCTGCAGCCTTCAATGCACCGGCGGCGCCTGGGCCGGCCTTCGGGAGCGACACAGGATGAGCGGCCTACCACCACCGCGGGGGTGGAATACTTGATGCGGCCCAGCCTCACCCAGACTCTACTTCCAGCGGCCCCCAGGTAAGTTGAGTTGGAGACCCTTGCTCTGAAGAGAGGGATTGGAGAGTGCCTGGTAAATTGGACCTTTCAATCACCTTATCTTTTCATCAGCATTTACAAAAACGAGTGAAAGGGATTATTTTTGCAAGCTTACTTTCTTTATTCCCAAAGCTATCCTCAAACAGGATTCAGCTTCAGTTCTCGTCACATTAGTGAGATATCTGTTTCATCTTGCAAAACATGTCCAAAGGGTCAGATTCTTCCTGGGCTTTGGCCAAATTCAGTATGAATCCTTAACTTCCATGCATATATTTATTGTCCATTATTTATTTTCTGAGTATAAATAACCCATAAATATTCCTAGTAAGGCTGACTGAGGAATACTCAGAGTAGACATCGTTCTGTCTAAAGATGCACAGGATTGCACTCTGATAATACAATACTAGTAAAATTGTTGAAGCCATTGTGAAAATAATCTGTTATGGCCTATTTTTATCATAATACTGCACATCTATTCATATTATTTTAATAATTTCTGTTATTTAATGGAGATCTCAGCAGCAAGATGTCAGTTCCTGGTATAAGTTTTCATTTTAGCCATTAAGCTGATAGTTTGGTTCCATCCATTATTAGTCGAAGCAGGCAGCCTTTTCCTGTGCCAGATATGGCACAGAAAAGATTGCCAGCTATGAAACCATTTTTCCACAAGTACTCACAGACCTTAGCTCAGCTCACTTTCTAAGCAGGACTGATCATGAGAGAAACTCCATAAATGCTGGAGGGGTGGATTCTCAGAGCTCCAATGCATCCCTGCACATCATTGACCAGGCAGACCGATTAAGGAGGCCTTCTCATTTAGGATCCCAACATTGAAGCTGTACTTAGCTTGAACAGAAAGCTAAGTGCACACTTTTAGTTTATGCACTGCCTTTTCCAGTAGTGGCAATTCCAGTACTTCCAGTGCTTCTGTTGGTGGTGCTGCACCAGGGGGAACCAGTGTTCCTATAAAAGGAAGTTTTAGCAGCCCAGGAAAAGAACCCAAATGCATATTTCCAGAATAAGACAAGTCAGCAGAACACCTTTTAGCATGCTGGGCTTCAGCAAGGGAGAAGGCCTCCAGGAAGTGGAAGCTCCTCATGGAAAGCCACACTGATTAAATGGACCAGCCTGCTGGGTCCACATTTGGCCCATGGGCCAAGCATCCTCCTCCTCACACTAAAAAACAGTAGCTCACACTACTATATAGTATAATTTCAACTCTTTAAAATCAGGGTGTATAGTTAGATCTTAACAGCTCAGTCTGTTCAATATGTCTATTAAAGTTTTCTTTAAGAATCCTAATGACTAATCCATAGTTTATTTCAGTCAATTTATTAAGCACTTAAAACACTTCCAGAGGCTTCACTGATTGATTACATGTATAGACAAAATCATATGCAAAGGAAATAATACATAAAATGCCTTTTCAGTTTTTTAATAAAATGCACCTCATTAATTGCCTATGTTCCAAAATATGGATTTGCTTAATTTCAGTAATGAATCTGCTTGGTAGAATTATTGTGAGAATGTACTGCATCCTATATTCTTAATGAATAAGCATACCCTCTAGGTGAGAACACATTACAAGTTATTCTAATTTCCATATAAACCATGTTCAGAGTGTGTTTCCCCACACAAAACACTTAATCTAATCTGGAACCTGCAAAATCATTAGCATTAACTCATATCCGGGAAGACTACAGTGTAAATATAACACAACAGTGCGAAGGAAGACTCAGGAGTTGCACAACTGTTTGCAAGAGCACAAGTCACCTTAAAAGGAAGAGGGCAAGGACTGCTTGAAGATATATTCATTGGCTGACACGTCTCAGCGACTTCACATCTCTACTTCTTAGCATATAAACAGTATATTTAGGAGGACAAATGAATGATGGACATATTTAATACACCAGACGCTACTCTTGCTTCTATTGCCTGACCAAAAATGTATTTCCAATCTCAAACAATAGATATGCCTGTGCTTCTCCAACACTCATCGGGGACCAATATCTGTTAAGATGTGATTCTTCCACTGGTCTAGGCATCACTGCTGGAGTGTGTCTGTCATCTTGTCTGTCTGCTACAAAACTTCTCAGAGGACAAGAATGTAATAGGCAAACTCTCAAAAAATAGGAAAACTCAGAAGTCTTAACTTCTTCAGTGTACTTGCTTATATGTTAGTAGCCCTGTTGAGACAACTTTAATATACTAACATATAAAGCCCTAAACAGGCTTGGGGCCCAGCTATATAAAGGCCCATCTGCACCCAAATACCTACCTGTCCCCCCTAGATCCGCTCAGGAGGCCCTTCTACAAGAACCACCCCTCAGGGAGATGAGAAGTGTGGCAACTTGGTGAAGGGCTTTTTCTGCTGCTCCCCATCTTTGGAACTTCTTCCCTAGGGAAATTCGCCTGGCACCATCCTTATTTTCTTTCAGCTCCAGGAGAAGACATACCCTTTTAGAATTTTTTTTAACACTTAGCCTGAATGCTGTAGCCCTTTTTATACTTTTATATATATTTTAATTCATTGTGTTTTCATTGGTTTTAATGAGTTTTATTTTGTTAATAAGTTATATGTATTGTAAGCCGCCTAGGAAGGCCTCAGCAGTTGTAGGCATCCTATAACTACATGGATAAATTAAACAAACAAACAAACAAATATTGAAGCTGGAGATACCAGGCCACCTTCTTCCAGGAGTGGACACCTATACACAGGAAGTTGCATCTTTCTATCAGAAAAATTGGTTGGATTCATATCATCCCTGGTAACATTTTAAATAGTTCATAATCAAGTCTATCTTCACTCCTTCCTATGCACATTACAATACTGACAGATGAAACAAGGTTGCATCTTTCTTTCAATATGTCAGACTGTTACAATCCATATGCAATCTCCTCTTAGCGTACTATTGTATCTGATAATTCAGATAGCTTTATTGAGAACATGGAGCCACCATCCCTGTATCAGGAATGACAACTCTGCATGTTGTTTCTATTCCTGTTCCTGTTTCTTAGTTTTTGCTTTTGGTTTTGCTGCCATAGTATACTTCTGTTCTTGACATAAGAACAGTGGTCATACAGATGAAGAACACCCCTTAAAAAGGAAAGTTCCAATTTCCTATCTTTTCCTCCATTTACTTTTTAGGATTTCAGCTAATGTAGTAATCTACAAAACACTCCTTATTTGTAGGAAATAATTTAATTAGCGTAATTTATCCTAGTAGATAAACTGATTCTAAATGAGCATGTATCTGCCAAGACAGGAGCATGGATCCATCTTGTTTGCTATTGTCTGCACAAAAGCTTTGCAGATTTTCAAGCAGAGGTGCTCACCTTACCTGCAGATGTGAAAGAGTGAAACTGGGGCCTTTTGTGCAGAAAGCATTGCTTTCTTCTACATGATGCCTGTCCCTCGCTGTTCTCTCATTTGAGAAATGTGCTCATGGGCAAAAGGTTGTATCCTGTGCTGCCTATCTGCCAGCAGAACAAAACACACTGGTAGATTCTGGATTCTCTGCTGCCTTGCAGTCCCCGGTGTGACCTCCCAGTCAGTTCTGGAGGGCTGGGGCCATGGAGTGCATATTTTGGGATAAATGAGAGATATAACAAAAGAACAAAAGGGAAAAGGGAACAGGATACATGAATCTATTTAGATATTCCTATGATACTACAACATTCTTGTAGAACTACAGCAGCCGAAACGTAGCAAGCTGAATGCATCTCTCTCACTGTGCATTCAGTTTTACTGAACTAAATATTCAGGGGAAGAGTGAATGAACAGAATTCATTGTACAGAAGGATGGGTATTGTAACCCTTTTAAACAATAGTCAGCGTAATTTCCTGTAGCCCCATTTAAGAAAAAGAAGCATTCTTGCTCTGGAGGCAGATGTGTTAATTCTTTTGTTTTAAAACTTTGATATCCTTCTCTGTTTTTCAGGTGGAGGAATGCATTGAGACATATAGAGTCGATAAGAGACAGGAAAAAAATAATTTATTTGCAGCAGTAGGAGAAACAAGATGGATGTAGAGCTATTCAGGACCAAGAAAAATGGATTTGCATTGTCACTGATGGAATGTAGTTGGTCCCAATTCAGCACAGTTATGCTTGGAACTTACTAAATCAACTAACCGTATTCATTATTACATTTATTACATTTATTTTATTTATTACATTTATAAAGTTCCTCATAGTTCATAGGACTTGCTGGGTGGTATACAGTATAAAACAGAATAAAAACATTAACAACAATAAAAACAGAATGCATAGAACTCAACAACTCAACAAGGTTATAACATTAATTGGACTAGGATAAATATAAAAAAGGGTACTGCGTAGAAAGTACAGGAATTTTTCAAGATCATGAGTATGAGCTTCCTTCTTTCCCACCTCAGAGTTTTGTGTAGAATAACAGGTAAAATCTGGGCATTTTGTGCAATTGTTTTTCAAATAGATATGTGAGTGTCCCCATTGACTAAAGAATGCTTGCAAGCAATTTAGAAATGTGTGCATGGTTTAGTCACATTCTTTTTTCAAATGTGACCTTATTGTCAAACACATTTTTTCTTTCCTTCACAGAATACGTCACATGCCCAGGAATGCATGGATTTCTGACTGCAAAGTGTATTCATGTTGCTTGGTTTGAGGAGGCACAGATTAGGCACAGTAAATCCATAAAAGCAAGGAAGGAAACAAAACAAAACAAAACAACATTTCTTACCTGCCACAATGCAAGGCAATCCTGTGCTGCAATACTAACAGAGACAATTCTTTCCCAGCAGGCAAGGGCTTGATTCAATAATGTTCTAGAGATCTTTGATACAGAAAGCCAAAGATATCCATCTTTTTCCCATTACTAGTTGTAATGGGACTCATTTGTGCTTATGTACCTTTGCCTTCCATGGATGACTCTCATCAACATTTGCTTGGTTAAGACCACTTTGTTGATTCTACCATTATATAGCCTAAAATGTAAAATTTCAGCAGTCAAATGTAGCTTGAGAACACTGCAAAAACATACTCATTAGCAGCTAAAAATGAAAAACTCTGATCTTCCAAAAGGCATTTTAGCATGGAAAACAACCATCACAGCAAATGACAGAACTTCTCCGTAGTATAATAAAATAACTGGGACATTACCACTGGTCATATTGCATTGTCTTTATATGCCACCTTTTTCCTCTTTGGGAAAGCGAAGGTGGCTTACATAACTCCTTTTTACCCTCTAGTTTTCTAACTGGGAAATGTCATGCAGGCTAACTTGAAGAATTAAATAGAGGAGTAAGGGATTCAGAAAGTATAAAAATTATTTTAGGGTGAAGGATGGCATTTGGATAAGCTAAAGTGACATTCCAATCTTCACAAGAAAATATCATTGTAGAATGGAGCTGAAATGTCTTATATCATTTTGTTTTCGTAATGTAAAATGTGATTTATAAACTAATTTTGAACTTATCCATGTCCTTTGATGCTGTATGACACAGTGTGGTTTTCCTTCTTTCTCCTTACTCTCCCCTAAGTTCCCTTAATTCCATTGGCTATAGCACCCTGTATGATTTTTATGGATGAGTGAGAAATAAATTAAAATATTATTGCAAGTGTACATAGCTTTACACTTTTAATCCAATAGGTGGATCAGCTATCTTTCAAAATTTTCATTCTCTGATTTTGAAAATAGAAGCATTACAAACACGCATATTAGTGGACACAAATGTTTATGTTAGTGAAAATAATGTTCAGAACGCAATTTAGGAAAAAAGTGCTTGCACAAAATTTGTATTTTGGGCAAACACATACAAAGATGCATTTAAATTTTTATGTGACCTTAAAAATAAATCTTACTGTTTGAAAACCTTCTAAGTTCACTGAAGAGTTAAAGAATGAGAAAATAAAAGAAACTGAAATTGTAGGACCTTTTTTCCATGTAGAGCTGCACAGGACTGTGTGAAAAGTGAAAGAGGAATCTCAGAAGGAGGGCAGAGTAAGCTTACAAATGCATGTTTCTTAACTGGGCTGGGAAAGTAGACCAAGCTATTTCTGTTTTTGTTTGGAAATCATGTTTTCTTATTTTTGGAGTCAGTCCAACAGGCAGGCATTTGCCCATCTCTAAGCAAGATAAGCAAAATAATCAGTATACTGTCTTAATTACTGGAGTATACATTATATACATTCTCCAGAAAACAGCTTTGATTAGATAAAGTACAGAATTTGAATGTGCCTTGATTTTTTTTAAAAAGATTAACATTTGTTAGAATTTAATGCACATTTTCATAGGGGTGAGGGTGCCAAATGCTTCCAAAAATGATGTATTTTCACAAAAAGCAGGCAGGTGGAATAATTGTAGATGATACATCCAATAATGCATTTTCCCACCAAAGGTAAAGCCAGATTCCACATGTCTGCAGCTCCTGGACTTCTGCCAAGTCAGACAATTGGAAAATTTAGTCCAGTATTGTCGATCATGCCTGGCACTGGTCCTGCAGGGTTTCAGATAGGATTCTGAAGGATTCTGAATATCTAGAGATGTTGGAGATTGAGCCTGCTATGAGGGTGATGCTACCTTTTTTATTATTTATCAGTATTGTTCTTTTAATTGCTTATGTTTGATGTTTGATGTCATTGGCTTTTTATTATGCAAATAGTCTAAAGAGCTGTGTGGCTATGAGATGGTATATAAAAGTGCTAAATAAATAAATTAATAACCTCAGGCCTTTTCCACTTCCCTCCCACAAAAGGAAAGAAGTGGATTTCTGACTCTAACCCTACCCGTGCTCAGATGATAGACAAATTGCTTTCACTGCCACTTTCTATAAAGGTTCCATTTTTCAAGCACACTTTCCCCCTCATTCTGCATATACTGAAGAACTTTCTTTAATTAAAAGAAAAACCCTGTACCAAAAATAAAAAAGATCAATTCATAATTCACTTTAATAAGCCTGAAAATTTCAGACAAAATTTGTTATGTACTTTGCTCAAATAAACCTTAAGACCATCTGTAGAGATCCTCCTCTGAGATCCCTCCTTGAAATTGGAGAGGAGGGCTAATATGAGGAGGGCTAGTATGAGGCCTTTCCTGCTATAGTATTTCTATACTTATTTCTTTCAAACATTTGTATACTGCCCAATTCTGCCACAGCACTTCTAGGCAGCTCACAAGATAAAAACACAGTAAAACACAATAAAAACCATAACACATTATATATTAAATGCAACAATAAATTATTGAGCAAAGAGATGTTTTGAGACTGGTGCTAGTTAGAGGAAGAAACATGGCTCAACAGTACTTGTCTAACATTTGTGCAGGTTGTTGTATGGCGTGGTTTTACGAATGAGACCAGAGACTAGTTGGAATTTTCGAGAGAAGCAGTTTATTTCCTGCAGGGACCAAGCACTCATTGGAGTGTGGTCCCAAGCAGAAGACAGCGGCTTTTTTATACTCTTTTACAACTATGCAGGTGCTTGAATAACAGCGAACAATAGGGGAACAATAGGGGAAAGCCACTGTGCCCCATTTGCACATTTATCATGCTATTTATTGTTGTAAGCCGCCCCGAGGCTTCGGTGAATGGGGCGGCATAGAAATGTTTTAATAAATAAATAAATAAATAAATAAATAAATAAATAAAGCAAGCGCGCGTACAAGGGCATAACATTTGCGGTTATGCTTGGGCTTTTGTTTTTATCCTTGTGTAGCGTGCACATTCGTTCTTGTTCTTGTTCTCACGCGAACAGGACACCCTAACCATGCTTTTTACCCGTGACGAGCCATGCCCTGGCTGCGTGTTCGATTATGAGGGGGGTTACAACACAGGTTATATATTTAAAGAGGAGGAGGAGAAAATATAGAATATTAGAGTTGGAAAGGGCCAGTAAGGCCATTGGGTCCAAACCCCTGATCAATGCAGGACTCCAAGTTAAAGAACCTCTAACTGTGGGTTACATTTGCAGTCTAGCAATGAGAAGGGATGTTTTAACCCTTTGATCTTACTTAAAGATAGTTTGAATTGGAAGTTGTGGGCCTGCAATTTACCTAGCAAATAAAGGTTCCATTAACTTCAATTGCTTTTTCTCCACAACACAGATTTACATTGTAAAAAAATGCATTCTTATACAGAACGAACCATTTTTGTAATGCAGTGATCCAGATCGGCCCTCAGTGGGTAAAAGTATTAAAACTCCCTACCTTCATAATTCTAATCTGAATGGTGTCCCCACATTTGGGATGAAACAATATTAAAATCATCAAGTTAAGGGTGATGCTACATGACTAACATCGTGTACAGTTTTTTCTTTAGCACCAGATCTCTTATTGGATTTTTGGGAAGATGAGAAGGGGTTGATCTTAAAATATACCCTCAAAACTTGTATGAAAGTTTTGGGGATGCTCTTATCAGACTGCTTGTAATTGCTAACATTCACAGAGAAAAGGCATCACTTCAGCTGTGTAGAAGAATGGAAGGCCATGGATATGAACACTAACTAGATCTTAATGTGGATAATTAACCAAATGCTTTATCCCTTGCTTATCATATGTACACCTATTAAAGACCCTCATTAAACTGTCCTATTAATGTCTTTATTTTATTCTGTAGCCTTGCTGCTTTATGCCCAAGCAAATTAATAGACTTGTATTTCTTGTAGCTATTTGAATCTTTTCCAGTTCCATCTTGAAATGAGTGGCTTTTTGCTTCAGTTCACTAACATGCATGTGGTTATCACAGCATTTCTTTTTCATTTGATAGTGTTACTCTGCTTTTGCCTTTTAATGGTACCCAATAATAAGTGGTATCCATTTTGGAGATATGCTCAGGATCTTATGTCTCATTAGAAACCAGTACCAGAGGATTCCTTGTTACCCTGCTAAAGCGGTTGCATACATTAAAACAAGCCCACAAATTTAAAAGTGCCGGTTAGATTATCACATCATAATCTTCCTATCATGGTCAGAGAACCTTAGTAGAGGATGAGATCCCAATTAAAGCTATGTCTGAGAATTCACCTGATTGTACAAGGGCTAAAGGAGAGAGCACATAGGCCACACATGTTAGACCCCACCTTGGTGGCCCTGTATGATCCATCCTGACCTTTAGATATACAATGTGAACATCTCAGGAAGGGTTCTACATGTGCCTGGTGAATGAGCTTAGACTTCCATCATTCAGACTTCCATCATTCATCCGAAGGTGTATATCCGTAGAAGCTTTGACGTTTGTGGATTCAGCATGTTGTACAGGGAGTCTCTTGAGCCCCTGCTCTGTTATCTGAGTTGCAAGTTTCTGCTTTGATTCAATCTTTTGCTGGAGTCTGTGTAAGTCACGAGTGGGTCACATGTCAACCAGACAGGAATAAATCAGCACCATGGAAAGCTCCAAATGAATCTGTGACTGGAATCCAGACAGCATTGTGTGTTTGTTGCTCCAACAGGAACAGAGCCAGGCTGAGCTATAAAGCTGGGATACCTTTAGGCTGGTTGGCCCTGCATCTGGCCTGACTGAATATTTGCTTCTGAAAGGGGCCTGCCCTGATTTAACAAAGTCCGACTGTGACAATATGGAAGTGCCTATGGTATGCTCATTTTTTCATGGCCCATTTCTCAGACTTTTAAGACAGTAAAGCAACCTTCTTTGGACAGAGTAGAAACTACTCATGGGATATTTGAGAACTGAGTCTCAAGCAGGTGGAAGCCTCATGATGCCTTTCCAAGGCTTAGTCCTTCTCCTGAAGCATCCATTCTGGAGCTTCTTCTCTTGCAACACATGGATGGACTGAATAGGGACAACCCTTGGGCGGAGGCCAGAATACGTGCTCTCAGCTCTTACTTACTTTTAGTCAAGCTAATTCTGCAGCACCAATTTAGAGAACACAAACAGAAACTTTTCTGTTGGGAATTCTGGTATAAAGAAAATTTTGCACAGAAAAAGAAACGATCAACAATAAATAGTCAAAAATATGAGAAGAGAAGATTAATGACAAGGGAAGTTAAATATTTTTCATATGGTCATCTATGTTTTGATTTAAACAAAAAACCAGAATGTTCAAAACACATTATTAAGATTTAAAGCATAGAATGGAGCTACTCTATATAATTATTGGCATTCATTGAAGACACATAACATAGCATTATCATAAATAGGGAGCAGCTAAAAGCAAATATATATTATTGTAATAGTGGTTGCATCGTAATGTAACTCCTGAGGGATTCTATTTCCCAGGTATTTGGTTCTGGTTCTTCATTTTTCTGTGAATTCAAAAAACTTCACAGGAAAAATTAAATATGCATTTTAAACACTAAACTGCCTTTATGCCTCTGCTGTTTCTCTTGTGCATACATAACCAGCTGTTTGTACTTCAGGAACTGGCAATTCTATACATATTCCCAAAGAAGAACAGTAATGTTCATTTCCAGAATGCAGAAGGTTAGCAAAACTCCACTGGTCTCTCCAAATCCAGAAATGAGCTTTGTTGTTCATTTTCATGTTTCTGGAGCTGCTATTTATCCTTAAGTAGTAATAGTTCCTGCTAGCAATTGGGAAGTATAGGATACTGCCTATTTTCTCCCCAAAATAAGCATTTTGGTATGTGTTTGACCAGAAAAAAAAGCACTGGGCATTGATGATAACTAAGCAAGTGGATATCTAAGTTCCTACCTGCACATTAATTCAAAGAATGAAAGACAGCTCAGTGTAGGTCAGACTTTGCAAATGCCAAGTTCCTCAAGAAGCTCCAACTTCACTTCTGCAATAAAATGCATAAATGTATGCATATCTGCTACTGTTTTGTCCAATGCTGATTCCCTCAAAGCAATTTTAATGCTCTGTTTTGGCTATTCCCTGCAAATATACCTAGCAAGTACCCTTTAGAATAAAAATATTTCCTCTGAACCATTGTCATCATTTAAATTGCATGTCACTTTCTCACAAACTATTGTCAATGTAGCTCATAACACAACACTGTAAAAACAAGAAAACAAACCAATAATCAATTGCAATAGTACAACATTAAAGTAAACAACTTCAAGAATCCAGTTTACTCATTGGGCCATTTCTGCCGCTGCTCCCCATGTTTGGAATGCTCTCCCCTGGAGCCTTCTTTATACTCTCTTTTGGTGTCAGGCAAAGACCTAACTTTTTAAAATACATTATAATAGTTGATGCCACTAAACCTCTGCTTTGTATTTCATCTGTATTTTATTTATATTGTATTTCAATTGTTGTTGCAATTTAGTCTTATTATGGTTTTTATCTTATGATTGTGAGCCACCCAGAGGTGCTGTGGCATAATAGGCAGCATACAAATGTTTTAAATAGATAAATAAGTTATAACACTTCCAATTAATTACAGAATGACAATATAAACTATTATGACACATCCTTTTAAGTGGCACGGCTCACTACAGTATCAATAAACCTTTGATTTATTCTTCTTCTCATTTCCTGGAGAAGAATAGGGCTCATAATATAGCAGATATAATTTTAAAATTAATGCCAAATGCTAGCAAAAATTCATCCCAGAACCTACTGCCTAAGAAGTACAGTCACGTAGTGGCCATGAACCAGGAAGTCTCTGGATCAAAGGTCATCTCTCAGACATGAAATTCATAGGTATCCTGAAGCATGCCTCAGGCAAGCTACTGTTCTCAGTTCCCATATGAAATATATAGCCAAATAACAAGGCTAAACTCCACCAAAATGGAGGTCACTAACTGTATAAACAGGCAAATTTACTACAGAATATATACTAAGCCTCATAATGTGTTTTGAGCAGCATCTAGCTCTTCATCAGGAGAATTTATAGTGTTTTTTTTAAATGTGAGCTATCCTATGCAAAACAAGAACTCATTTTACACCTCATTCCACAAATGAAGTTCTGACTTTCCTAGTGGGTGAGACAGTGCAATGAAACAGAGCTTAAGGCTATTCAAAATTTCAACATCTTGTGGGAGAGGGGAGAACTTCAGAAAATGGTCTTTGATTTAAGAAAAGCATGGTATGCAGAAAGTACTGAGCCACAACATGAGATATAAATGAATTATGAAGAACAGTCAGTGCAACAAAAAGTCCACGAAGAATGTGAAACATGTAGAACATGTATCAATTACAGCAACAAGTAAAATTGTAACCATGAGCCACAACATGATAATACTGTTTCATGTAAAGACTGCAGCATGAAACATAACTTACACTTTGACCTTTTTGCAAGAACTACTAAGAAAACGATATCAGAACCTTGTACAAAATAGCCGGGGTCAAACTTGCACCAGTGTAACTTGTTATTTAGCACCACTTAAACCCTCCCCAGTCTAGACTACTTAAATGCAGCTCTTAAAGGTTCCAGTTCTACAGCAGTGTGTACAAATCTTTAGGGGGAAGGAAGCAGGAAGGAACATTTTAGCTGCCCATCTAAGCAGAGATATGAGATACAGGCCGCTCCGGATGTAAATAGAAATTGGAGGAGACCTCTCACATGATTCAAAGTGTAGGACCCAGCAAAGTCCAAATTAATCCAGGTAGGATGTGAAGGAAATGTTCTGTGGGTAAAATGAAGTAGTGGGGAAAACTGAACCGAACTGTTCAGATCTCTACATCTAGTGCCAAAAGGCAAGGTCTGAAAAGATGTCCAGTAGCAACTTCAAAAGTAGAAGGAGAGTGATGGTCAAATAAGCAATGCCTTCTTTCAAAAAGAAGGTTAACTAAAGGTCCCCCAAAGAAGCAAAACTGACCAGTGCAAAAATGAAAAATTCAGTAAAGACACAGAGCAGTAATGACAATGAGGTCCTACTGCACGGTATAGTTGGCTATGGTTGATTCACTGACCCTCCTAAAATTATTCCTCCCTTTTAATTCATTGATTCTTTCTTTCCAATAGCTGCCAACTAGAAATTCAGTCTTGCTTTGATAAATGGCATGTTGGATAGTCAGAAACCTGCAAATAGAGTTTTCAGTTGCTTTGGGCAGTTGATACCCTTTATTAGGATAATCTGGACTTACGGAGTTGCTTGTCGCAGGGTATAACAAGTGCTGTAACTTCTTAGACTAGGCCATTGTTTCATGGCTTGGCTACAGCATTGTCAGCATCAGGGTCTGCACCTCAGACCCAGGTAGCCAAAACATCCTGCCTCGAGAAAAGGCAGGGCAGTTCATGAACATTACTCCCTTTCATTCCATGGATCCCAACAGCTAACGGGACCTGAGTATCAAATGCAGTCCTGCAATTAGGAAAGCTTCAGGGAGAAATTGCCTTTAGAAAGATTGTAGCCAAATCTCCAGGCCAAATTCTGCCAGAAGTTTATATGCAGATGAAAAGGGGGTGGGATAGATAGGCACAAGAAGGGGGTGGATGGTAACAACACAACAGTAGAAGAACAAGCACACAAAATGATTAAAATAAAAATAAATGCATTTTACTTGCTTGAGCAGAAACTTGGGTTTCGGAGCATGTGCAGAATCTCTTGCAGACAAGAGGAAAGCATCACGCACTCATGGGTGTGTGTTAACAGGAAATGCACTGAGAAGCCTCGCATAATTATGGAAATCTGAACCCAGTAAAGACAATTCACTAGGAAAAACACAGCAATTCTTTGTCCAGTGGGGCTACAAGATAATTCTGATGTTAATTAGGCTAACCAGAGAATTAGAAATTTGTTTATCAGCTGGGCCCATCTTTAATTACTCAAAGACAGGAGTAAGCAGTATGTGGGGAGAAACCACACTTTCTTCCAATGTGTCTTCTTTAGCCCAGATGACCCACACTGGATTAAACTGGCATTATTGCTTGGAGCATCTCACCACAGAGAAGGGGACTTGGCCAGTGCTGGAAAGAGGCTTCTTTCATCCCAGCTCCAGCAGAGGCCCCAGCCTGGGCAATGCCTGCCAAAGGAAGGGTTGTTCCTCATGGCACCTGTTGAATCCCTGCCCTGGCACTGTAACCATTGTCCCCATGGGGGCAGTGCATGCCTTGCAGATGGACTCAGCCATTCCCAGGAAGTGCAGCCACTCCTCCCAGAAAACACCAAGTTCTTGCATTCTAAACTCATGGTAGTACCATGGACTGTGCAATGAAATTCAGCCAGTTCTGGGGAACTCTGCTTCTCCTCCCAGTGCTGGTCGAGTGCTCTTTCACCCCCATTTCTACTGTTCTCACTGCCTTAATCTCAGATAACTCTGGGGGTTTCTCCACACCTCAGGAATTAAAGAAGACTTCCAGAGTCAACTGGAAAATGGAAAATATGTGCAGGCCAAATTAGGTCCCTTACATTCCAGTCAGATGATATCTTGTAAAAAACACCTTAGGTTGCAAATATTTATTGAAGAACAAAAAAGCAGACATGCCTTTAATCAGATAGACAAAGATTAAGATTCCCTAGAGAGTAATGTGGGTTTTTCTAGAATGTGGGCACCACACATTAAATACATTAAATAAAAGTAGGACGTTAAGAGCATCCATTGTGGATCTATTTTTGATTTGTGCTTTCTTCCAATTTATAGGAAGAAAGCACACATGACCCAATTTATAGGGCATTCTTCCCATGTTTGACAGTAACTTTGCTTTTTTGGAAATAACACTAATAAAATGCTAATATCTAAAATTTCACCCAACCACCCAAATGTATACACTCAACCTGCCTGCCCAAAATAAAACAACACCCTATGAAACAGTTGATCCAATTTGTGTCTCCTTAAATGTGAGAAGAAAGTTACTTCATAAATGGAAACTGTGTGGAGAAAAAAGATAAATAAATTGATGCTAAACCATGTTCACTGCATTGTTATTTGATGGGTTAAGAAAGCTGGCCAGCACATTCTAGTATCAGCAACTTGTCATTCTAAGTTATTACCAACTATGTGAAGTTCAAAGAGCATGCTGTAAATACCTTTACTCAGCTTGGCTATATCTATGATGTAGGTTAAGTTGCATTCATTTTAAAACAACAGCATTTGATGTATTGTACCTGACATGCTCCAAATTCTTTATATAGCACTTGGGTTGCTATTTAAGAAGAAATACAGTACCTTGCAATGCAGCATATTTTCTGAATATTATCTAAGAATGGGAGACATCTCAAATAATATTCTAGCAGCTCTCTGAGTAATTAGGGTAAAGGAATGCCAGTAAGTGTACCAAATAGTAGGAGGTACTACAGGAATATTTATCAGGCTAAGAAGGAAGAAGCAGGCACACTTTTAAATCAATATAACTCTTAGGAAATCCATGACACAAATGTAGTTTTTGTTGCAGCCTGCTTTCTTCTGAGAAGCAATGCTGGAATAGCAATCATAATTGAGGAGTATTGAGATGTGGTTTTCCTAGAGATTCTTTGGACTTTTATGCAAAGATTTATTCTTTGCATCCTCCTGGATACGGCATCTCATGGAAAGAAAGACCTGCCTGAATACCAACCTTGAATAGAGAAAGTTCAGTTTATTGAGTGCTCCACTTCAGTATATACTTCCACACTGATGTGAGAGAATATGAATAATGAATAGCATCTTTCAAAGTGTCCTAAAAATATATATGTGAGCCTACACATGCGCATACACATACATAGAGAAAAAGGGATTTGAAAGATCTTTTCTGGACTGCATAATCAGTAAAATTCATTTGATCAGTACACATTTGGTTGGAAGATATCAGACCAACTAAGTTTTAAATTTTAGGCAATGTCATCTGTAAGTAAATCATTTCTCTTTCCCTTGCAAGGTGGGGACAACCAGTGATGATTGAGTTCATTGAGGTTGTCCAGTTTGCATCTCACTTCAGCCTCAGAAGCAAGTATGTTTTTTATTTTGTTCTGCTTTGTTTTAAGAGAAAATTGCACATTTTTTAAAAATAGGAACAAATGTGCATTTTTAAAGTAAGCACTCAAAAGTGCAGTTTCCCCACTGATTAAAGTATGAGAAAGTATGAGACTGTGTCTTCTGGTCTTGAAAAAACACAAACGTGAAAGAGCATATCTTTAAATTATAAAGATAACAACAACAACAATATAAACCATTTCAGTATTACCCAGCACTAGCACTTCTATCAAAGGCTCAACACATTTTTTTCAGCTGCTGCCAGGCAATTCCAAATGGTCAGGTGCTAAAGTTGTCATGGGAACTAAACATTTTCATTAGGCTCCTCCAACTCAGACAACAGACCTCTAACTTAAGAATGTCAAATAAATGAAAGGCAATTATTAGACACTTTCTCGAGAGATTAGGAACCTTCAAAATGCAAAACAATGTGCTGAAACATAATTCAAAAGTTTGGATCACCCCTAATAATGGAGACTATAAAAAATTACCTGGCTAGATTGAAGATCTATCTAGACTTGTTTCCAGTGGTGGTCAGCTGGATTTCTCCAGGAAGCTTACTATCAAGGACAGAAGGGCACCAATGCTTCCAAGGTGAAGTTAGATAGGAAAAGGAAGCTTCTCTCCAGCCACCATGGCTTAAAAGATGCTGACTGGTTTCTCCTGTATGGGCCCGCTTAGTATCTTCTAAGCTAATGACCATCATCACAGTTTGTCTTGCCAGGTAGTACTGGGATAAGATTGACTGTTTCTATCAAAGGGAGGGGCCGTTCTTCATTTGATTTCGACCACTGAGCTTCAGTGTTGTTGTCTGGCTTTTACTAACCAATATTGTACCTCGTGAAGGGGAAGGGCAGAGGAACCATTGCTCTCACCAGGAATACGATAGGCAAAATTTCAGTAGGTTCATCTCTACCTAGCATACGAAGGTAAATGCAGCATTCTTCCTTTACTTCTGCTGCAGAGCTAATGGGAAGGATGAGAAACAGTAAGATAAGCTGTATACAGTAAGGTTTACCAGCAGCATGTCTAAAGCAGTTCTGAAATCCAGATTTCCCGGAATTTTCCCTGATACAACCACTCTTTAGGACTATACATGGAAAAAGACTTATTGTACCATGGGACAACTCTAGATGTTTCACCCTACAGTTCCCATCATCATTTGCCACTGGCTATACTGGCTAGGGCACTGGGAGTTGTAGGCCAAAACATCTGAAGAACCATGAGTTTCCAATTCCTGCTTTATTGAAACAGAGAGTCATGTACTTTCTTGAGATACCATCTCTAAAGAACCACATATCCCAGAGTTACTTATTGCATACTGGCATTTTCTGTGCACTTAGAGAAATTAACAGCTCAGGATGCATGCACATTTTATGTCAGCTCACAAATCACTCAAGAACACCACATTTTCAAGTGTAAACTTTTAATATAAATGGGAGGCCATATTCTCTTAAAATGTTTGCAATGAGTGATAATTTCAGATGGTACATGTTTGAAGAGCATTTATCAGACATGAATTTGTGAAAGTGAATTAGTAAATTTATTCATATACAGGATGGAAATGTAATTAGATAATTAAAAATGGTGCAAGAGAAAACGACAGATTTGTTTATTCCTGTTTATGCATGCACAGATTCAGTTCCTATATACAGATAGGAATTTCAGCACAGTTAAATAGATATGTATGTGATGCATTGCAGGAGTGAAGTTGCAAAGTTCCCAAATGACCCAAAGTTATCTGAAACAGAATAATTTTTAAGGGAGGCAGTGAACAAATTTAGCTGTTAGTTGAATGATAAAGGAGTTAAGCAAGGAATATGTGCATTTGAAGCAGGCTTTAAATTAGTACCTATTCTTGTTTAAGTTGTCTATAAGAATTGACCCTCCATGCAGGTATAATCTTGTCAAAACTCATTAAGAAGAAACAAGCAAAGTCTCGGATTACAACCGTTTCCTACTGAACAAATAGCCTCTCCTCTCTAGAGTACAACCTTTTTACTATTTTTATGATAATTGAAGCTCAATTTTATCTCCACCCCACTCTGTAGGAAAGAACTCCAGTATGAAATCTTATACGAAGAGTTCAAAGGAAGAAAAACAGGGTGTAGTTTTTAGAAGCAGCCTAAAATTACCTCAGCCCGCTCAAATACTATGAGAAGGGCAGTAAGACAGTGACTTTAGTTTTATGGAAGTATAAGTTTCCCACTGATACAAAGCTCCCTTTGCTCGCTCATATGGGCAATCAGGTCTTGCAGCAGTTCAATGTTTTTGGCAAAAATTTATTCTAGGTGACTTTTTTTAAGGCAACAGTGTTCTTTGTGTTGTGGTTTTTATGCAACAATGTGTGTTTCATTTCAGGCTTTCCGAAGACTGGCATTCCTGGTGATACTTGCTTTACAGGGAAGCAATCATATATTAAATGAAGTAATCTAATCATATTACCTAAAATTGCCAAAATGGCACAGTGCAATAATATGATATGCATGGCTCATGATACACATTGAAAAGAATATTCTTGAAATGAAACATGCACACTATATGCCTAAAATTCTATACAACAGCATACATACAGGTGATTTGCATAGGACCAAACAAAAATCAGAAGCAAAGTAAAAGCGAAAAACACTGAACATTTGCTTTGTGCGTTTTACACATTTTCTAGCTGAACAGTTAAAAATGGGTGTGAGTAGGTGTTAACTTGTAAAAACAAACAAAGCAAAACAAAACAAGCTCCGTGGTGAAAGCTTTCCTTTCAACTTTAAACCCAGAGTAAAATTTTACAGTTAAGTCATAAACCCATGAAAATATGGGGTTATAATGGAAATACTGACATGGTCCTAAATATATCAGCACTAGCAGGCAATGCTGCAGTATAAACCTCCTTGTACACAATAAAACAAATCAACCCCGAATAATTCCAGAGGGTTGGAGGGACTGTATAGAATTAGACAGAGGGAGAAAAGAAAGAAATGCAAGAGAATTGCTAAAAGAAAATCTGGGCTCATTAGGACTCAGTCCTAAAACAGAAGGAAATATTATTTCTCAGAAATCTGCAAAAAAAAGTAGTACTGGGATATACCAGTGGTTCCCTGAGAAGTTACCATGTCCTACTTGGTTCTATCATTTGCTAGGTAGTAATGAATAGACAGGGACCCATGTGGTGCAGTGGGTTAAACCATTGAGCTGCTGTGCTGTTGATTGGTAGGTCAGCAGTTGGAATCCACAGAACAGGGTGATTTCCCACTGCTTTGTCCCAGGTCTTCCCTACCTAGCAGTTCAAAAGCTTGCAAATGCAAGTAGACAAATAGATATCACTTCGGTGGGAAAGGAAACAGCGATCCATGTGGTCATGCAAGCAAGCCGGCACCTCACCCTGCACCCCCCTGTCCCTGCCTCACCTCACATGCGTGCGCCTGCACCTCCCCCAACCGACCTGTGCCCCCCACCACTGCCTAGGCAGCTTGGACCCACTGCTGGCACCTGTCAACTGGTTCCCTTTAGAAAAAGTATGAGGAACCCTGTTGTAGGCTAATCTTATCCATCATATGCTCCTAAGACTGATTCAGGGCTCTGGTTTGAACTCATCAGACCTTACACAGCCTAGGAACATCAGCTTAATATCTGATAAAAATTCTCTCCTGGCCTGACTTGACCTGGACACTATGGTGGTCTTTCTTGCGTGCAACCTCCAAAGAAGGTTTAGAGGGTAATGACACTGGTGGGATGACCTCCCCACTGAGAGGAGATCTTATCATGTTGGCTCTTTGGCTTACAAATGCAGATAAGACTAGCTCCAGAGCTGGACACAACTAGCACACATGTGTGGGGGAATCTTTACCATGACCTAATGGATAGACAAGGATAAATGAGAGGTTTGTTTCAGTTCATTTTTTATTAGATTTACCAAAACACCTTCATGCCAGAATGTGGACTAAGACATAATCTGTGGTGAAGATTCCAAGTGACTTAGAGGTCAGAATATGTTCAGCAACATACCTAGATATACATGGCAAATGTGCATGTCTGGCAAATCCACATATTATGCTTAAAATTCATGCTTTAATATGTACATGTAGAAAAAAAATAAATGCGAAATGTGGATTTTCACACACAGCAACAACAAAGTTCCCCATATGATACTACCTGAGTCAAAACAAGCTTCAAGATGGAATTAAAAGAACTTTGGGAGCTCAGCTTTGCTTGATTTTGGTAGCAGTAAAAGGCAGTAAAAGTGAAGGAAGCTGCCTTTACAGGAATGTAGTCCTACAGTTGCCATTTGAAATTCATGGCTTGCTGACCTGTGACAGAACTCTGAAGAACAGCCCTGTTGAGCCAGTCCAGGGATTACCTAATCCAGCACACTTTTGGCCAATCCAGTGACTCCTGTCCACAGGAGGATCAGTAAGGCAATACCCTCTTCTCCTCTTACCTCTCAGAGTAGCATGCTGCTCCTGAAGTTGTAAGCCATGCATAAGGCCTGCAGGTTGGATCTGGTCCGCCATGCCCATTTAACCAGCCCTCGCCACAGGTTTTGCACTCGCCTGGTGCGCACGCTCCCTGCAGTGGCTTGCTCATGAGGAGATCGTTTTGGACTCGATCTCGCGAGCAAGCCGGCACCTCACCCTGCACCCCCCCTGTCCCTGCCTCGCCTCACATGCATGCGCCTGTACCTCCCCCGACCGACCTGTGCCCTCCCACCACTGCCTAGGCAGCTCGGACCCACTGCTGGCACCTGTCAACTGGTTCCCTTTAGAAAAAGTATGACGAACCCTGTTGTAGGCTAATCTTATCCATCATATGCTCCTGAGACTGATTCAGAGCTCTGGTTTGAACTCATCAGACCTTATACAGCCTAGGAACATCAGCTTAATATCTGATAAAAATTCTCTCCTCGCCTGACTTGACCTGGACACTATGGTGGTCTTTCTTGTGTGCAACCTCGAAAGAAGGTTTAGAGGGTAATGACACTGGTGGGATGACCTCCTCACTGAGGTTTGCCTGGCAGTAAGACTATAATATTTTAAGCACCATGTTAAGAATATCTGTACTTCCAGGCATTGCATGGCAGATGATATGAAATTTCAGCTGTTTTAAGAGGTTAAGTTAAACAGGTCTCATTTTATATTGAAATTCATTTAGTTTAAATTGTTTTTAAATTGTGTATGTTGAAAAATATGCTTTATGTTATCTGCATTTTTGCTGAATTTGTATTATTGTATCAAATCACCTGGAAAACTTCAGCTATTGAATGTTATAAAGTGAAAGATGATGATGGTGGTGGCGGCGGCGGCGGCCAGAGCAAGTGTTGAACCTTCTGGGCATACACTCTTTAATGCACAACTGAAGGGATCTGCATACTTATTTCTGTACACTTATTCATATATCATATATCTGTTATGAATTTATTATCAATTTTATAAACCATACCAATAATCCTAAATAGGATTCTCTGGACAGTTATGTATGTTATACTATTTTAAATTATAAATATTAAGTCAAGCTTAACAGGTTCCTTCCTCATTTTCTCCTCTGCCACGTTTCTAGTTCTCAATACTGGGAGAAATCTCTGGAAACTGTGTTTGCTTTGTTCTATTTTTCCAATACTTTATTCTTTTTCTTTCCTATTTTTCCTGCTTGCATATCCGCACTTCCTTGCAGACTCAGCCATAAATATATTGATATATATCACTGTTCTCACAAGTTCTCATTATATCCTGATTCCCAAATCCTTTTTTAAAAGTGTAGTAAATCAAAAGTAATAACCATTGGTCATAGTTCCTGAAGAAGAACCAAAACGTCTGTCTCAATATTACATCCTAAACTCATTAGATTTGTTCTCTGTATTTGGGGAAGAACAGTTTTCTATCTCCTTTCCCCTCCCTACAGGTGCAAAAGACGCATCGTGCTTATCTACTGCAGCACAAACACAAACTGAATCATTTGTGGACTCCTCTCATTCTGACTAGGAATCATATTGATGTTTACCATTTTTATTCAGGAGTACATAAAAGAAAAGTCTGTTCTCTGAAAATTCTTCCTGGACCTAAGCATTGTCATATCTGGAGTAGAACCACTGAGAACCGTGGCACTTAAGTTAGCCGTTAGGATGCATATGGCTGAGCCTGGATCCAAGCAAAGTGGTTTTCTTACAGAGTGAACATGTGAAAAAAAATCCCCAAGAATTGGATGAGACAGTCAATCTAGACTATGTACCTAAACATCTATGTATCAATTCATTAACACCAACTGCTTATGTGTGTGTATCATGTGCCTCCTTCCCTGTATTCTATTCTTACACAATCACTTTCTGACATGTGCTGCGTTTTTATTGCTGCTCCTTATGGCATACTATTTTATGGCATTTTATGGCATGACTCCTTATGGCATTCTATTTTACTATAGAATTGTAAAATACGTTTTAAATTACATTTCAAAATATTATAGATGGGAAGAAAAATGCTCACAAAGAACATAATTTACTGTCATGGAGACACATCCTGCAAGTGTTTTTAATGGCAGTTGGCTCCTTCTCTTTGCATTAAGTAAGACACTAAGAGGCAGTTTTGTTACATAAAAGCTCCATTTATTATATCTCCTCCTTGTTTCACCACTAGCAGGTTACATAGGTAAGGTGCCAAGTTAAGGCAAGGTGCTATCTCATCACTTGAAGAACACCATTAAGGCTTGTTCTTTTTGAAGTTCTGTGACTCATTTCCACTTAAGCCTCTAATACGCATTGCTAAACCTACTTGTCCCACTTTATAACTCAGGCCTGTTCCTTGGACAACCTGCTGTGGTTAACTTCTGTAGCACTTTTTCAAAGTTCAACCTTGGCTCCCAGTTCTCAGCTGTTACTGCCTTACATTATTCTTCTTGGTAATGATTCCAAAGCATTGCAATCATGTGAAAAGGACTGTATTTAGCCTGTGGAAAACTCTTTCCATTAATGTTTTAAAAACACATTTAGCAATCATGCTCAGGAAGCCAATATGTAACACACAAAATTAAAGCTTGACATTCTCTTTTGTTAAGGTAATGTGCAGTGCAGGAACTGTCAAATAATTTTGCTAGCAATTAAGGTATAGCATTCATTTCTTTTAAAATATGGGCAGTAGATTGCTGAGAGAGAAACTGTACTCAAAGGAACTTGTTTTTGACGGATGACTTTTATCGCATGATCTTTTTCAGCACTGCTGTAAAACAGGCTTCTCCATCCTTGTGCCTTCCAGATGCTTTTATCACAACTCCCAGCATTCCTGCATATTTGCCATGCCAGCTGGGGCAGCCATAGTTTGAAGACAAAACGCCTAGCTGGTTTCAACACCTAGTTGAAGAAAGTTGGGATGAAGAATTCCACTATGGAGCATGGCTGATATTGGCAAAAAGCCTTCAGTACAGCACAGCCATCATCACTGGGTTCGTACTGGCAATTTTCCTGGACTTTTGGCCAAGTTTCTTTTTGTGGGACATGCCCTGCACTGCAGTCCACAGGGGAAAGTATTGGTCTCAAATTCTCTTCTTATATGCATCAGATCTGCAGAGACCAGCACGACGCAGCACATTTTCTCATGCCTGCAGTAGTACAAGTCACCAGAATTAGCACAAATCAATCACATTAAACTGATGAGCTGCAATTCTAAGTATGCTTACTTGGAAACAAATTCTATCACAATATCTGAGTCTTGCTACCCATAAATAGATTAGCTTCGAGATATATGAACTGTTTCCATAGGAGCAATAATTCAAAAGCTCAGTAGGAATCATATAGTGAAGAATAGATATGAAAAATTTGTTCACAGCAATGAGCTTAACCTCCTTAAAAGAAATTGAAATGTTGGAGTAGGATTGTTTTTTGCCCAAGTTTTGTCCTTGCTCTTGGATCATTACTAGGACTCCAACAATTGCTTTGTTTATTGTGGAAACCACTTAAACATTTCATGCTACATTATCCAAGGCACACAATATGAAAAAGTCTCCAAATGTTATAAAGATTAGACATCAGTATCAGATTAGACAAGACAGGAGGTTTGTTGGAGCAGCACTGGGCAGAAATTCATAGCAAATCTCAGCTGCAATAACAAAGCACCTTTAAGGACTTAAGAACATAAGAAAGGCCTTGCTGGATCAGACCAAAGGTCCATCTAGTCCAGAATTCTGAGCACTAGGTGGCAAACCAGCTGCCCGTAGGGCTCCTCAGGCAAGATGTGCCCAAGCTCCTCATGTATGTATTCATGCTACCTCTGGTAAAGAATGCAATGCATAACCAGTAATGCTCGTAGCCACTAATAGCCTCTTCTTCCATGAATCTGTCCAATCCTTCTTAAAAGCCATCCAGATTGGTGGCCATTGCTACTTCCCATGGCAGAAAATTATATGATCAGTCATACGTTGTGTGAAGATTTACTTCCTCTTGTCTGTCCTAAATCTCCCAGCAATCATCTTCATAGGATAACGCAGGGCTGCATGTTTTGAGAAAGGGAGGATAATGTCTCCCCCTCCATTTTCACCACTCAGTGCACCTCTATCATGGCTTCCCTCACTCACCCCTCTCACCTTTCCCCTTACTTCCCTTACTCACCCTAAGCTGAACAGGCCCTGTTATTGCAGCCTCTCCTCATGGAGTTGTTGCTTCAGCCCCTGATCATTTTCATTGTCCTCTCTACTTTTCCAGTTCAGTAATGTTTCTATTCAGGTGAGGTAACCAGAAATGGGCACAATATTATAAGTGCAGTTGAATGAAGGATTTGTATAAGGGAAGTCATTATCTTGGCATTATTATTATTATTATTATTATTATTATTATTATTATTATTATTTTCCTAATTACACCAAGCATGAATTTGCCTTTTTCACCAAGACTGAACTCTGACAGGACAGTTTCATTGAGCTATCCTCTACTACCCATCATCATTTTATGTATGTATGTTCATATCTTTATATTCTCCCTTTTTTCTTTTCAAGAACTCAAAGTGGCTTACATCATTCTCATCCTCTTATCCCCACAACAACAGCCCTGTGAAGTAGGCTGGGCTGAAAGTCTATGACTGGCCTGAAGTCACCCAGTTGGCTCCACACCTGGGTTCCAGTCTTGTGCTCTTAACTACTATACCACATGGGCTCTCTGTATGCTATCAAATGCCTGTTAAGTAATATCTTGACCTGGTAACAAAAAACCACTAATGTAAGCACTAGACAGACATCTCTGAGAAGAACATTACACAGTTGGGGAACCACAACTGCGAAAGTATTCTGCCTTGTTGGCAATGGTAAGGCTATTCAGAGCTTTCTCTCTTAGTTCTCTGCTGACATAAGATAGTCATGAGGAAAGTTCAGCTATTTTGATGTTTTTTTTCATTCTTTCCTTTTCTACTGGTTTGATGTAGAGTATCTTATTGTTAGGACATAACCTGAACTCTTTAGTGAATGTAAAAATTGTCTAATGTGAGTCTAATTGGTAGAAGATATTGTTACCTGACCTACTGATATATGTTTTTGCTCTTATGCGACTTATATTTCAAATGACGTGTAATGGAGTTGATGCTATAGTGAAACGTATTATACTTTTTGGTGCTGTCAAATTATCTCTTACTTATGGTGACCTATGAATGAATGCCCTCAAGAACAATTTTCTTCCTGTCAGCTCTTTTCACTGTCCAGCTTTCACACCCATGCATAGTGATTCAGAATATAACAGTGTGCATGCTTTGGCCTTGATGTCCAGTGAAACATCCTTATATTTGCTGATCTATTCTAGTTCCTTCATTGCTGCCTTTCAAAGTCTCAGTCTTCCTTGAATTTCTTGGCTGCAGTCTCCTTCTGAATTGAAGAATGAGCCAAACTATACAAAATCTTTCACAATTGCAATTTCTTCCTTGTTACATAATTCTTCTGTAGTCATGATTTTCGTAGTCATAATATTCACCTGCAGTCCTACTTTTATACTTCCTCCTTTCGCTTTAAGCAGGAGTCATTTCAATTCAGAGAAGTTTGGCTGGCATCTATATTACTCTCTTTCCAGTGCCAGGAAAAATCATTTCTATTTTCTAGGCATTTTAACAATGAAATTTTAACATTAATTTTTTTTAAACAACAGCCCGTAAAAATGTATTATGGTTGTCCCCCCAGTGGATTTGGTGGTTTTGCTGCAATTACTCATTTATTGTTGCTTTATGTTAACTGATAGTTTGTATGGATTGATTGTTTCTTTTAGCTTTATTATTTTTATTTTGTAATTTTAAGGATTGTAAGCCACCCAGAGACTCTGCTTGGAGTAGGGGGACACATACAAATGTCAAAAATAAATAAATAAGTGCATAAATAAATTCATTTCCACTTTCTGCCACTAATATAGTATCATCTGCATAATATCTGGCATTACTGATGTAACTTCTGCCAATTTCCACTCCTGCTTCCTTTGGTCCTAATCCAGCTTTCATTATGATATGTTATGTAAATAGATTGAACAGATAGCATGATAAAATACACCCTTGTCTGATGCAGTTCTGTTCTATTGTATTTCTCTGTATTCTGTCTTGACAGTAGCTTCCTGTCCTCAGGACAGGTTATACATCAGGTCACTCATTTCTTCCAGAACTATCCATAGTTTCTCATGATCCACACAATCAAAGATTTTGCTGTAATCTATAAATCATAGGTTGACCATTTGTTTTGGAGGCACTTTGACCATTATAAGAGTGATAATGAGATTCACGCTTCTGGAAACGCTTCTGGAAATGAGATTCACGCTTCTGACATGGTTTTCAGTGTGCATGGGCACACACATCTCAGATGTGTTGACGTGCATATTCATCAATTCAGAAATGTATATTTTGAGAGAATATTTACAGAGCAAATATATGCTGATGGGAAAGATTATCTCCCTCTGAGGTCATAGGAACTGTTAGAACCTTGGAAAGGGGATTCCAACATCTGCCCCACTGTGCCCCATAGCTGTTGTAAAAGGGATTACACTGGATGCTTTCTGAACTCCCAAAGGGATGAAAGTGAGGATGTGCTTGTGGGTGGGGAGGTGAGGGAAAGGAATGAGACAGGAAAAGGCCTTATACAAGCTTCTCCACCCCTACCTCCTTTGGATGGGATCAGAAACCTGCTTAGAGCATGGGAGTGTTTTCACTCTGACACTTTTCCCACCCTGTCCACAGTAGCACAACAGGATACTGGATCCATGGACATCTCGGAGTATGGAGGCTTCCATCAGAAGAATCCATCAGACAGTTCCCTTGGAAATAAATAAGCAAATGTGTGTAATAATGCAGATTTAAAAATACAGATGCATGAAGAACTGGGATGGAATAGTCTTGTGACAGAATACATGCAAAAATAACACAGACTGGACTAATTCTTCTACCCTTGTTTGGTTCACTGGATTATCAAGTCACACCAAGGCTATGTCCTCGAAGGGCCTCATGGAGACAGCTTCTATGCAAAATCTACACTAAGCAAACAACTGCAGAAGTATTATCCATTGTTTTTCTGCATCTATGGAATATATTCAGAACATTATGGTATAGTTTACTGGTAAGCCCTGGTTTGCATGTACCACCAAAATATGCTTTGAGATATATATGTATGTATGTATGTATCTCAGGTCTTTCTTGTTCTCATTCCACTCTCCTCCTTTAGTGCAGCTGTTAGAGAAAATGAGAAAATTTTGCTTGTTTTCAATTAGACACCATTACCTATTATTCCTAAAACCTGAGCAATCTGTGGTTGGTTTTAACCATAGGTTATGGAAACAGGACAATTTCAAACTGTGGTTTATAAATCTGGCAGGTTCCATAAGGCATGGTTGCTACTGCTCACAGTTTTGAGTTCAGATGAGTAGCTACAGTTAGCTGAAATGAGAACTGGCAACCCTAGTGAGTGGGAAGCAGAGTGCTGAGACCAGCCCTTTCTCAGGCTTGTTCACTGAAAGTGGCATTCATAAACAGTCTGTGTCTAGTCTTGACTTCCATTGCCTTGAAAGCCATATTAAGGATTAGAGTCATATGTTTATGGCTATGAAATATTCTGCAACGTCATCAGACTTACTGGTTTCAAATGGCTGGTAAACTTGAAAAGAAAATCTCTGATAATACTTCAAAGTAGCATTGTTTTATCATTTTTCTAATGTTACTTTGTAAAGTGAATTATACTTGGAAATAGCAGTATGTTCTACACAAGATGTATTCTGGTTATTGCTTTCCTATTAGGATTTTTATAGTTTCCATAATACAGTCAAGAATTTTTAAAACAGTAACAAATCTTTGTTGTGGCTGACAACAGAGCAATATTTGGTTACATTTTAATAACAACCATAAGTTCAATAGCTTGGATGAAGATTAAAAGCAAATTTATATAGGAGAACTGGTTTCGTAATGACCAGTTTAGTGTTCTAGGATGACAAGGTCTAAAGTTGGCTACTGAAAGCATTCATAACAAACACAATCTTAGGCATCTTTTGAAAGACAAAAGAAGAAATGAGAAGTGTCCTGATTCATGATGCACTGCACTGGTGGCAAAATGCATGGATTTAAGGTGATTTAGTTCGACTGCCTTTAATGGGACTAAACTGATTTCAATTGAAGTTCTTTGGTTTAACTGGGTTGGGGATCAGCCTATAAAAGTATCAAGTTCATTCCTTATTGACTTGTCATTCAGACTAACCCTGGTCACATCACATCTCTCTAGAGATTGTGGATAAATAAAGATTACAGTAATTGACTGCTGCATATTCATTGCTTCAACTAAGCACGAAATAATTATTTGCACAGTCTCAGAACTATGCTAATGCCAACCTAACCTTTCTGTCAAAGAAAAGCCAGCAAAATGCAAATATAACTCCAAACAAGATCTGAAATAGCTTTAGAAGAGCCTGTTTTTTGATAACAAAGATGTTGATTTATAGAATCAATTGTCTCTAGGGTGTAAGGGATATCTCACCAGAAGAGTGGCTACATATGAGAATTCTGTTTTCTGCTGGAGGCTTAAAAATGAAATATGAAGATCCAATCCGAAAAAAGGACAATGAAAGGAGGAGAGGAGAGGAGAGGATGCCAATGGGCAGTAGATTTGAAAGTGCTAAAACCTATATGGCCAGAAAGGTGAAGAAATGAAGCTAAAAATAAAATGAATGTGAAGATAAAGCAAGGAAGTCAATTTTGTTTGTAGTTCAACAAGAAACTGTTCTGTTTTAAAGTGAACCTAAAAAACTACATGGTATTTTATCTTGAGAAAGTAAGTGTGGATTTTGGAGGTTCCTTGAACTTGTGTTCTACTGATAAACCAGTTTCTCTATGATCAGTAGTAACAAAAACCATACTGCTTCTCTGACATGGCAATCCTATACATTTACACAAAAGTAAATTCAGCTGAGTCCAGAGATGTTTACACCTACCTTAGTAAAGGATTGTTCTCTGAATCATGATGGTATCTACTTTATTATGAAACCAGAGCTCGCTTTTTTGATGTGTGGTTGGTTGCCCTGAGTTAAGATGTGTGTTTGCATATAATTCTTAATACAGTATTTAGGAGAAAAGTCTGAGATTTTTATCTTTTTTATACCTAATAGCCTGAATTTATGACAGGTAACTATCCTCCATGCTAGTGGCAAGCACCATAGCACAGAGCAAGCCAAGTCAAAATTGGAATAAAAGAAAAACAGGCACCAGAATTCCCTTTCACACACTTGAATCAACCTTGGAGTTGAGGGGAAGATTTAAGTAGCCATCAGGAACGTATCGACTTTATTTTTGGGAAATGACATGGCTTAAGAACTGTTCCATTTACATATGGAACAGTTCTTAAGTATTCCTTTAATGTACACTAAGACCCTCAAAGTGCAGGGGGAATTTTTTTCAGTGTCATCTAGCCTTGCATCTATACCTGAAGAATGGAAATTTTGTATATGAGGCTATACATATGTGTACGTAGCCCTGTTCAGTCATCGGGAAAGTGAACACGTGAAGTGAAGGAGCAGAACCCTCCTACCACCTTCTTCATCATTATTATCATTCTCTAAAGTAGAAGGTGGCTTTCTGAAATGGACTTTCTGTCTCTTCATGTGGAAAACCTCATGAGTGGAAGAGTGTCTTCCCCTGAAAAAGTCATCCTCTGTGTTTACTGAACAATGGAAATGAAGATGGGGGAAGCCAATGCATTCCCCTTCACACATGGTTATTGTACTCAGTTTCAGAATGCCTGAATGGTGCGTGAGTGTGTGTGCACGCACACACATATGTGTCTGAACAGACAGCTGTTTTGTCCATTCCAGCATGAATGGTTTGTTACATTCTACACCACTCAAGATACCCAAGACAACATGTTGAAGAAGGCTATACAATTGGAGGTGAAATAGATACTTCAGGGCCAAGTAAATTGGCTGCAATTCTGGATCCACATAAATGAGGCAACTTGGCCTTTCTCCAGCAGTGCTGTGTGTGGTCACTTTATTGTAATTTGTTAAATTGCTTTCTCCTCATAATGAGGGAAGAAATTCTGTACCATATACAATTCAATTTAATTGCATTAGCTAGAATCTCTCTTATTCATTTAAATAACCTACCAGGGACATATGAGGATGTTAATCCAATGTATTTATTCTAACTTCTAAATTAAATGAAAAACAAACATACAGATTACATTGACTTTCATACAGGTGCCTGTGTTTTAAATTTTCAGTTGATTTATTTATTATACTTGCTGTTTAACAAAGAAAGCACATACATTAAAATGCTTAGCAAAATATGACTTCTGATTATGCAACCATGTGAAATTATAACAATCATGAAACAGTAGATTTCTATCCCTGTATTAAGAGTTTCACAAAATGGCTCATATGAATACTTGATTTTTTTAAAAGTCAGGATTTAATTCACATTCATAAAATGTTCATAAACTTTATATATAAAAGGGGTCCATCATGCTATTTTGGGTGGTGCACAGCTGCTCCAAATCTCAGGTGTCGAGCTGGTTTCAAGAACACATTTTATGAACAGGTCTTTGGTTTTATCAGGTACTTGTAGCTTGCAAAGAAAAGGTAACAGCTGAAGAAAAATGAAAATGTATTGCTGATTCTCCAAGTGGTTTTATTGCTCTAACACAACCATGTTCATGTCCTAGCACTGTGATGCAAGTTTTTCTTTGATCAACAATAATGACTTCATAAGATGCTTGACTCACATTCTGCAATTAGTAAAGAATGATCTACTTTTTGTTTAATAAAGAATAAGAGGCCTTGGACCAAATTATAAAGCCTTTATTCACAGTGATGGGCAGTTACTCAATTGTCCTATTGATCGGGTGTCACACTGTCCTTTATTAAAGAAAAGATGTAACACTGATAGGCTTGGGGGATTGGATGTTATTGATAAATGGCAACAGATGTCAACATCACTGCAAATACCAACAAAAACATCCCCATTGAACACAATGAAATATATAGATAAGTTAAACTATGCATTATACAGCATCATGAAGGGAAAACATTGAAGAGATGTCTAGAATCATCTACATTTCAGACGTTGTTATACTGCTAAGAGATTTGGTCAAATGATGTGGATGTTAAGAAACCACAGAATGACTGGCTTGTATGAGGAAGAATAAGACCCATCCATTGCACACTGAAAATTAAAAGAACTATTATGAATGCATTTAATCACCCTGAGTGGAATCTCATTCAAAATTCCAACCAAAGGAAACTAAAACTTAAGAAAAGGCAACCATGCACAGGAAAAGTTGTTCTATTATTGCCTAAATATTCTTAATGTTAAAATATGTTTCCTGTTATTCAGTGCAGAGTAAAGTCACTGCCACTAAATATATTGGCAAAATTAACATAAAAATAAGTGTGCTTAGGTCCATTAAAGTCAAGCTACTGTTGGCCATTGTTCCATCATTTTCTCAAAAATGACTACATTGATTGGTTATATTTCCTCACCTTCTTTTTAAAGGTTGCCTTTCCCATGATACTGCTGTCATGTACTCCTTTGAAACAATTGATTGGACATTATACTCAACAAGAATAAAATCTGTACCCAAATGTACCATTGTTACCTGATGTGCCATTATTATCTGAGCTTTTTTTGTTAGTTTTGCTAGTTTTTGGCTGAACACAGTGAACATACCTTCCTTGAGACAACTTCAATCAATGGAAGGGTGGAAAGAAGTCTGAGGAAAAGGCCTTACCTTCTCCCATGGCAGGACATCTGTGGTTGAGGTATTTCTAAGAGTGAGTAAATATTAATGATTTAACAGATAGGTTATTGTGATGCAAATAATCTTAAAATCTAATTTTCAGAAGAAGCCTGAGTTTGGCTTTCTGCACACCACTCTAACGTGTATTTGCTTCTGTGTGTAGATACAGCCAAGTATTTTGTCCAAAGACTCATCCTAGCCATGCTACCAGCAATGGGAGAAACAAGGAAGCTCAACCTTGTTGAGGTTCTCCAAGTCTCACCTCCAGTCTCACCGACTCTTATTTCTCTTGCCAGATGTGAGATTTCTTGTTGCTGAGCAAAGCTATGAACAGCTCATTCTCTATTCTTAAATGAAGACAAACAAAATTCTCATACAGCTCTACATGTTACTTCTCAGATACCTACTGGCAGTAACACTTTTGCCCAGTTTGTATTAAGTCTCTGTCCATCAAGAGAACACACCTGATGCATGACACAATCTTCAGTGGTGCAGAACATCACACAGTAACATCAGAAGAGCAAATGTAAACATAGGAATGATTTAATTATGTTTTGACTGAGAAATTTAGTATTGGTCATGTATTTTTGTTCCTAAAGCCACAGTTCATACTTGAAGTTGACAGTGCTCTAATAGGAGGTATGTGGTGATGGTGATCTTCTAAAAAGTGTTTGGAGTCTCTCAACTAGTAAAAAAGACTGGAAAAATAAATTAGGAGAATATGCAATATTATTATTATTATTATTATTATTATTATTATTATTATTATTAT
>NW_025336087.1:26510966-26519764 GCF_004798865.1 Varanus komodoensis | reverse complement strand
CATTGAGTTACAAACATAATAATATAAAATTAAAATTATCAGTATAAAATAAGTAAATAAATAATATAGGAGGAGAAAAGAGAAGGAAGAAGAAGTTGCCCTGGCCAGATCATATATTTTAACAATTAAAATAATGGCAAATAACCAGCTATATAAATAGAAGACTGGCCAAAGAATTTAATGATAGATGGAAGGCTTACTATACATATTTTACCTGGTAACTGAGAGAAAAAATGGAATTTATGTAAATAACTTAGCTGGTAATTTAATAACTCTGCTATATATAAAAGACCAGTTAAAGAAATGTATGTTAAATGGAAAGCCTACTATATATACTTTATTTAGCAATTGAGAGAAAAAATAGAACCTATAGATATTTTTAGTGAATCACAATTACCATATAAATGTTTTGTAACCATTTAAAACAAATCTATAATAATGGAAAGTATGTTATTATTAAGTATTCTGTATACAATGATCAAATTAATATATTTTCTTTACAAGTCTAACTTTTTATTATGATATGATGATCTGGGAAAAAGGCAAAATTAATTGCTGGTTGGTTTGTGGATATGTTAAAAAATGAATTACTATTTACTTGATACCCATGTTAAAGATGTTTTTCTTTTGCAATACCCAAGTATTATTAAATCAAAACTATAGTTATAACAGTTATAAAAAATAATGATACTTATTTACTTGTGCAACTTCTGACAATTAATGCTGCATGTAATTTTTGTGTAATTACAAATTTTTCTTTCTTTCTCACGTTACTTTTTCTTGTTTTATTTTCATCTTTTGTTTATAAAATATTTTAAAAAGTGTTTGGAGTCTTTAGTATGATGCACTAATAAAAATTCAGGACAGGAAAAAAATAAGTCTCTTTTCTTTATTTTCTTTTCTCTTTTCCATTGCAGAGCATTGACTTCTTTTTCCGTACCCTTGGTCTTGCTTCTTTTGTACTTCCTTGTATGTCTCCGACCATTAACAAGAATGCCAATATAGCTGCTTGGTTAACTCAATCTCTTTCTGCTGTTTGGCTGCATAACCACCCTTTTAATTGTTTGTGGGAGGAACCTTACAGGTTGCTAGCAACATTGCATCCTTGCCTCAGATACCTTCCAGTAATGTTGTTGGCACATGGCTTTGGGGCATACAGAGCTGACTTTATAGCCACAGGCGACTCATTTTGTATTCATACCTTTGTATTCCTCACCTGATAAAATGCCATGCCAGCTAATTCTGACTGCTCAGCAGTAGAACGTCATTCAGTCACAAGACTGTGGTCCCTGTTGCTTTGTCTATTCACAGCACTACCGCTTTGAACAGACGAGATAGCATGACGATACGTTAATGTATTTCTGAAGCTTTGTAGCAGGTGAATGACCTCTTGTATAAACTGACCTTCGTGGTTACTGTAAAACAGCCTAATTATTGCAATCTTCAAGTGACTGTAATTAATGTATTCTCCAAAGCATTAAGGTATTAATATTTCAGGTTGCAGATTGTCTGTAACATTTGCTGCACAACCTGCTATTTAATGTGCAAGCTGTGTCATAATTCACGGCTAATCTTTCAAAACTGTACATTTAAAGTGCCATCACCTAATATATTGCTACTGTTAAATTGTAGGATTAAACCCAGCTCGTCTGCAAATTAGCAATTAGAAAACAACAGATGCCTCAGATACTATTGGTTATTAATACAATAAGAACAACCAAAAAGGATGCAGTACTGGGAGCTCTGGCCTTGAGATGGTCTTTAAATTGACAAAACACATCAGTCACTTGATCTTACTGCTTTGAGAAAGTTGTGGGGAAGGGTCTTTTCCCCCCCTGACCATAAGCATCCAGTCCTCATGTGATTACAATCCCATGTAATTCTAGTACCATGGAGGTGGAGCATCTAAATCCCAGGGGTGGGCTATTTAAGTACAGTGGGGTCCCCATCTTAGTCCTTCCTCTCCAGCAATACTGGGCACCAGAGATGCAAAAGTAAAACAAAGACAATGAGTCTCTTTCTGATCTTCATGAACAGGACCAATTTCTCTCAGTGTCCCATGAATCTTATGATCCACACTCCTATGATACTTTAAAAAAAATGCAAGTACTCTTCCTAGTCAGAATCTCTCAGTCCTAAAATTATATTTTCTGTGCTCTTTTTAAATGCAGCAGCTCCCAATCTCATTCTTGGGGAAGGATATAGGGTTTCTTTAAGCTTTCTCTCTTACTGAAGTCCAAATCTTTATTGGGACTACAATTTATATGGCAGAAGGGTTCAGGCTCATCCCAAATATAGTCCTGATCTGCTTCAGGGTTCCTGCATTATACAATAATGCATGGTCAGAACTTAGGTGCCCTCCAGTTTTGGCACCTAAGTTTTAAAAAGATGCAGAAAAGCTAGAAAGGGTACACAGGAGGCAACAGGGATGATTCAGGGGCTGGAGGCAAAGATTGAGAAGACTGGGCATGTTCATCCTAAGGCATAGAAGAGTGAGAGGAGATATAATAGCACTCTAAATTCCTGAATGGCTGTTACAAAGAGGAAGGACAAGATCTCTTCCCATTCATTTCATAGCGCAGAACACAGAATAATAGACTTAATTTAAAAGAAAGCAGATTTTGACTAGACCCCTGGAAGAATTTCCTGACTGTCAAAGCAGTACAACAATGGAAACTATCACCTGGGCAAGTTGCCAGCTGTCCCTCACTGGAGACATTTAAAAAGTGTTTGAACAGTCATCTGAATGGGATGGTGTAACTTAGTGTTCTGCAATAGCAGGGAGTTGGACCCAGTAGCCTTCTGGGTCCTTCCAACTCTACTATTCTATGGTTCTATGAACCTTTGGTCCTCTTCCAGCTGAAAGAGACAAAAATGATGTCTATGGAGCAAGTAGGCAAATATTGGGATGCTGTGCATGGGATGGAGCTAGAACACTTACCCGTCTTCCTAGCTAAGTTGATGCAGACCATAAAATGAAAAAGTTTCCCTGCACTCTACTTTAACCTAGAGACTCTGGTTTAGATGATGTGGATCACAGAAACAATGAGGCTGCATTTCACAGGGTCAGATAATAATTTGTTAAAAGAATCTGGTTTAAGTATTCTGTATACAAGCTGGTATCCAAAGAATGGTACAACATGAAAGCTACTTATAAACCATATGTAGGATGAAGAAAACTATGTTGGTGTCAACAGCTTGGCTGTTTAATAAGTTATTTCCATCCTATTTTTATGTTCAGTTATGAAGCACTTGAAACCTCTCAGAACAGTACTTAAGAACACTCAAAATTTCAAAACTAACCAAATATCAAGTTAAAAGTTCATTTTTAATGCAAGTGCTAAAGCTAGGAATAGATGCAAAATTTATCTGAGTCTATTTTTGACAAGAATGCACAACTTTGACAACTGAAAATGTTCCTGTGTTCAAAGTTCATAACAAAACAAGCAAGCAGAAGTGTACCAAAAACACACAGGAAAAATATGTACTTTTAAAACATGCTCATAATCACAGTCCCCTAAGAACATGTATGAGAAAACATGGATTATACCATGCCTCCAAGAAAGAATCAGGTTTTTTTTCTCTCAGATTGTCCACAGCCCCTTTTTTAAGATACCTAGCCTTTCAGAAACTATTCTTTCATTTGGCATCACAGTCTAAAATTTAAGTTTCTTTTGTTTGTGTGTGTTTTAGTTTGTTTTTATTTTAAAAAGGAAGGGTTTTAAAATGACTATGAGTTCCCCAGTATCACTCGCTAATGGGTCATATGATATCAAACTATTTCCTAGCCGCACTTCACTTTCCTTCACTTCCTTCTCTTTCTTCTGATGTTTAACTTTAAATAAACTATTTTGGTTTGTTACACTAAAAGTTCTAGGGTTTGACTTTCTGCTGGATGCACTGAACTGTTGAGCTCGGAAGAATAGCACACTCTGGTGTGGTCCTAAGGACACCACAAAGGGGAAAGAATAATCTGCAGAAATGTCATATTTGTGTCAGAAGGGATCTAGTTGCCTATGAACCCTGTCCTTGAGCTACTGCTAGCTTGCTTAAAGGATTTGATGTTCTGTGACTTTTATTAAAGTACAGAATTCTATAAATATATTATTAAGTACAGCACTCACCGGTTTCAGAATGTGTCCTTGGCACTGGAATACTGATACTGGCAAGCTCGAGTACAAGATTTGGATGCCTATTTGCATGGTTATATTACATTCATTTATTTTTCCAGCCATTTTCGGTGTGTCTGGGTAAGGGTGAAATAAGGGGGCAGGCCTTTTCCCTCTACAAATCCCTGTTAACATTTTGCAATACATTCTGAAAATGCAACATGCTAAACTAGTTCATATCCCCACCAGGCTACAAGGTATGAATATCGATACAATCCTCGCATAGTACTATTGAGTAATGTTACCAACACTATTAATCTAATTAGCAACTAGTATTAATAGATGCTATTTTTCTGCCAGGATTGCATTGTGCATGGAAATCCAGATATCCAAAAATCCAATGTGCATGAAAATCACCGAAATGTTAGATGATGCTGAAGATGATGATGCTGAAGATGATGATTATATTACATTTATACCACACCTTCTTTCCACTTGCGAAGAACTCAAGGCACATTTTTACAGGTTTTTACAGGTTTACCACATTTTTTATAGGTTTTGAAGGGATTGATTCATTACCATAATCTCTAGATTCATCTTTTGTTTGCTTGTTTATATTTGTCCTATCCCTTTGCTTTGTCATCATAGACCTATCAGTGGGTATTAATAAAGTTCAGCAAAAATAAAACCTTCTTATTCCAGGCTATAGACAAAATTACCCAAGAATTACTGTAGTTGTAGGGCCTGCTAAGTAAATACAGTAGCCTGTATTATATAGAACAGTAATAATTGCTGTATACCATTCATTCAGTGCAATTCTTAAGCCTGCTTATGTGGCTGTTCTTGAAAGGACCTAAGTGAGCCGAAATGCAAATATTATTGTTTGGGTGGCTTGAAGATCATACATGCTGATTTCTTTGGGACCATGATGCTTTACATCAGTGGATATCTTTCACAATGAGAATTAAGAAGGTTTTGTGAAAAATTAATTATCAATTAACAGACAGCAAGCTATATGACAGTGATCAAGAATAGGAGTTTAGATGTCTAGTGTTCAAATCTTACCTTGGTCATGAACTCACTGAATGGCTTTTGGCAAAACATTCTGCCAGCCTCATCACCTATCTCAGGGGAAGGCAGCCTGATGGTTTCCAGATGTTGTAGACTACAACTTCCATATTCCGTTACCGTTGGCCATAGTGGACAGGATGGGATTCATAGCTGGACAGCTGGAGGAGAACAGCTTTCCTACATTAACCTATCTGATAAGGCCAAGAAAATGCAAGTGGATGTTACAGGCCTTTCATAAGCATTATGAGGCCATCTGAACTGGGAATAGGATGATGCTGTAGAGTCAAGGTTTCCTCATATGATCTTGGAAAGTTGATGCAACATGCCTCTGCTTAATTTTTGCTATTCAGACTGCTACATCTCCGAATGCTGCGTTCAGACCCATAGGTTTTAGATATAGCAAATGATGTGATAAGAAGCTTGCCAATTTCACCATGCATAACTTTTAAATTGTGAAGGCGTTTAGCTGTTATATTTGAGGGGGAAAGAACCGCTATTCAAACACTGTCCTGGTAGTTAAACAGAATGTGAGAGGAGGGCTAGGGAGGCCCCCTTCATTGTGGTATTTGACACCCTCTGCTCTCGAAAAAGAGTTTCTGAAGAGGAGAGCCTCCTGAATCTGTGAAGCATTCCCACAGAACTGAGAATGCTGCTCATTCACCTGATGGGTTTTTCTAAAATCAAAATGACATAAAGAAGTAGTAAAACATTTTGTGTTCTCTGTTGTTGGAAGTATTCCACTTAGGTTTTGCAGCCTCAAAGGTACACTTGGAAGCTATATTGCTGCTCTCATTGTTTCCTTAAGCCAAGTGGACTTCCATAAATCACATCAAAACATTTAAAGTTTTTTAATGGCAACTCAAATCTGAAGTGCCCATCAGAGCAAGCAAAGTGATTGGTAGAACTTGTAAATGTGAGAAAATGCAGAGGGGAGCACAGGATGGAGCCTACCTTTCTTCTTCTGGTAGCCCATGTAACCAATACCCTTATTATTTTGCTTACCGCCTCACTCCCCTCCAGTCTGTACTCTCCTCCTAGAGATTCCTACCTACCACACCGTAGCATTAAAGGAACATACATGCGGCAAAGCCACAGACTTTACAACACTTGGGATGTTGATTAATTGCTTATTTAATTTCCTTTCTAGATCACCCAGTAGTTGCACCTCCTGGGAGCTGAACAACAATGTATGCACCACAAAATATTTTTTTTAAAATCAGTGACATATCATAGAATTTCATTATCATGTACATTGAAGCGCAGGAGATTTGGAAAGGAACACATATGGTTAAGGGGTATTGGAAATGAAAAGGCCTAGGTTCTGGGCAAAGGACCCCAACTTTGGGGAGCTGGTGGGTACATTTGAAATGTTGAGAGTACTGTGGGCACACTTACAGAGTATGTATCATTAAGAAAGTTGCTTAATTTGGCCATGGTGAGCATGGCCAATCATAGACCAGTACTCTCCCAGAAGGCCATCTGGTGCAATGAAGAGAAAAATGCCTAAGAACCAAGAACCTAAGTAAGGCAGAAGTGAGGCCTGATCTCCAGTATACAAAACAGGTTTTGAATCCACGTACAAATAGCGCCGAAGGACAGTACCATGCCTTGCAGCATTTCTGCATCTCAGTTAATTAAAAAATAACAGTGTTAAGGAATACAAGTGAAATAAGGAGTAGCAGGGACCCCAGCAAGCACCAAGAAACCCAAAATACGCAGTCAGCACTGCAGTGCTTTTGTACCTTGGATGTCCAGTGTTCCTGCCCCAGGGCCAGACTGAACATTCTGTTTCATTTGCTTAATGTTTCTTCCTGTAGTGTGAGCATATTCATTACAAGTTCAGATAAGGACCATCACACTCTAGGAGAAGGATGGTTAAACCTTCTTCCAAATATTATTTCCTGTAATTTGGCTTCTCTGCTTTCCTGTAATTTTGTATCTTAGGGAAAAAGTCTCCACTGCAGTCATCAGGGTCATTTTAACTCCCCACAGGTTGTACATGGGAAACTGGTGGAGGGAAAGCTGCAGCCACCACCATGCATCCCAGGCTGCTGTGATACTTCTCTGAATTTGAACTGTGAATAGAACTCTGCATGCAGGAGCAGCTTGTCTGTTTCATGGGTTGCGTCATGGTCCAATAAGTCAAAGGAACGTTTGATTAACAATGGCAATGGGCATGGAAGAATTTGTCACTTTCAGTTTCTGCAACGTTCAGGTTGCAGACCTTATGTTACTTCCATCTTGAAAATGAAGACATTTGCATATTTGAGTAGCAGTAGTAGTAAAAACCTTTTTTAGCATAATTATAAATATTACATGTGACATAAAACCTTAATCTAAACTATAGAGGCTTAAACCAGTTACATCTCTGAAGAACAGGGGCAGCAGAGCTCTCTTCTCAGGAATATTTTAGAACATTCTTATGAAACCAACTAACCAACCAACTTTCACTAATCTGCAATTTCCAGAGGTACATTGAGAACAACTTGTTGCATTCCTGCCCTGAATGGATAAAACTGTCAGGTTAAAATGAAATAAAATAGATAATCAAATTTTAAAAATCTCATATTCTTTCCTTTCTAATAAGAAGGAATTTGCAAAGTTTGGTAAATTCTTACTGAAAACAAACTGAAACCTGCATGTGATGATAAATGCCTCTTCCATGTATAGGGAACTCTGCTCCCTACTACTGAGAGGAAGAGTGTTAGAAGAACACAGCCTTTGCAAGACACAAAATGTGCATACAGAGAAAAAGGTGATGGAGGAGAAACAGGAGAGACGGTTGCAGCACCTATACATTACAGTATGGTTGGCCCTTTCCCGTGCTTCCTTGCCACTCTCTTGGCATCCTCAGTACTCCTTTCTGTGTGCGGCAAAGTACCTTTCCTCCCTGTTCCCTTCACAATTAACCTTTCTGCACTAAGTGCAGTCTGAGGCCAAGGACATATAGCCCCTTGCTTTGTGTCCTATTTGCATTAGGGTCCCCCTGTGTGACATTTACATGCGGCAGCTGGGAGCTGATTTGCACAGTATCTTATATTCCATGGTGGCGGTTTTTGTTTGATACTTTCTCCAGGAGTAGTAGCCAGTGATGTAGTCCAGACAATTCTCTATGGTTGTTGGCGATGCATTGGGAGCATGCGACTCATCCACATCTCCATCCCATTTTGGCAGTCACAGAGCTCTGCGATGCCACATCCATCCCACTGTCCCACCAAATCGCTTATGGCACTGATATATCCAGTGCTACGCCTGGTAGGTTCAACCATATTTCATACCCCCTTATCTGATATGACTGAGGTATATGATTTTGCTTGAAGCACATGCAGATGTCAAATGCAAATACCATATAGAATTTATCTACTAGTCAAAACTGGTTGACTTGTTTGGGGCTCATTCATCATACTTGTCTATTCATCTGTGTATTCATTTCATGTGTGTCCCACTGATTGATTAGACATAGCATTAGAAGCGAAACCAGCAATTTATATGCATCATTGTCTTTTTTGGTCTCAGTATAGGGAATACTCCAAGAAAACAAAGGTATTTTCTTTCATATACAAAACTTTCTTTCCCCCTCCACAGTAGAAGTCATGCTATCTTTCATCCTTCCATTTT
>NW_025336087.1:26277670-26510866 GCF_004798865.1 Varanus komodoensis | reverse complement strand
AAAATGGAAGGAAAATGAGAAGACCGATAAAAACAGTTAATAAAGGTCAGATTCGTTTATTCAGAGCCATCATTTAGAGTTTGTAGCAAAAAGGTAGCTTCTTTCAGTTCCTATTTCATGAACGTGGTGAGAAAACACTCATGCCATATTGATGTTCAAAAATGCACTTCCTCGTCCATTGGGATAAATCATCACTCCCATCTGAAGTGCAGTCACTAAGGTAACCGCAGTGGCGACTGCTGCAGAATGCAGCGAAGGAGTTTGCAGAAGCTGTAAGTTATCCATGTACTTATGATTGCTCTTTATCTTTGTTCCTCTGCTAATGCATCATAGACACATGACCCATATGTCTATTTTACGAAGAGTAGTGGTTTCAGACACAATTGTGAGCATTTATAGAGACAAGTCCTGCAACCTTCATGGAGCAAAACTAGTTAGGAAAAAACAGGATGAAATCAACTTCTATGGAATTTAAATATGTTCCAGAACTTTAGACTCATTGTTTTCTTCCTGATCGACCATTAAGCTTAAAAAAATGTTAATTACTCAATTTGGGGGTTTGGATCCAGGCATACTTATAATTAGAGGAGACACACCGATGTCACCTATGCTACCTGGCAATACAAATCACAGGTGTGAACATGGTAAACAGGTGGAAAGAAAGCCTTGTCCAGAACTGGACCCATAGTAGGGAGAAGGGTTTCAATTCCTCTAGTCCCATGGTAGGGGCCAAATTCATATTGTCTTTTTGACTTATTCTAAAGTTTTTAAAAATTGAAAGGTCATCACAGCTGCTAGCCATGTCTTTAAAATAATGTCTGTTTCATCCCTGAATAATGAATTTGATTGCTCTTTTCACACAATACTCTGTAATGTTACCTCAGCTCCCTAAGTTCAGTAATGAATTTTTCATAATCTTTTCCCGCCTGCTTTCTAAACAGTTAATTGGTGATAGGAAAGACATAAGCTTCTGTAAATGACTAATTAAGATTATCTCTACTATCAAGAATGTGGCAAAGTTTCATATTTAGAACAACATACTGTACACAGCCTCATAAACTTCTGCATATTGATGCACTGGAGGAACATAAATGATGTGGAAAAATGACCTTCCATGCTTTTATCCAACTGATTTTACTGAACTGCACAAATTTCATAACAATACATAAGTATAGGCATTCCGGAAAAAAATAACATTCCTTACTAGGTCAACTGATCTACAAAATATGTCAACCTCACAGAAGAATGCAGAACTGCAGTGGAATATAGAGCATGCAAAATATGTAAGGATAGTGCAGAAACATGAAAGAATAGGATCGCTATTTAATATTTATTTTAAAATGTGCTCCACTCAGTCACTTATGAGCATTGGTACATTATTATATTATTGTTTAATCCTATGCTTTGCTGCTAACTAATGGCTTATTGAACAAGTTCTTGTATGCCTGCAAGTGCTGAAGCAACTGTAGTGTGAAGGCATAGCTATACCTTCCTCACCACTCAACAATGAACTCTATAGTACTAGAATACTTCTGGAGCTTTGGACAATGTTGTTGTTGGTTTTAGTTCAGTTTACAAGCCCAAATTTATATAAATCTGTGAATCTCTTCCAGCTTCATATAAAATGAAAATTATCAGGCAGAGGAAGAGGGCAGGGAGATAAAGGATGGCATTTTATAAAAGACATCTCTACCTTCCAATCAGGTAATGGCTTTACCAGGGGTCTCCAATCACAACGAATTCAGGAGGGATATTAAAACAGCATATCAGAATCTGCTAAGTGTTTTCATTGACCTTTATGTGTTGATCCTGTTAGCAACAGCAGTACTGAAAGTTTGTGATGGGAGTTTGGTAGTTGACTTTGGCTTGTGTGACCTAAACCTTTCCTTATCCCAAATGAAGCCAGACCAACCTTTGACTAAAATCCAATTGTCTGCAGCCATTATTTAGTTTTTTAGTTTTTAGTTGTTTCTAGAAGTATCCAGAAGTTTTTAGTGTATAGAAGCTTTAGCTTTTGGAAGTTCTTAACTTTTCATTTTAGTTCTTAGTTTGTAATTTTCCATTTTATTTCAGGATTCCATTTTCTGTTTTCCATTTTTCTTGCTCTTATTTGTTCTCAGTCTAATGTTTAGTTACTTACAGGTCACATTAAACTGTAGTGTTCTTTGCAGGTGTGCGTTTATGAATATAGCATTAATTCTCTGACTTTGTGCCTGAATTCTTTGTTTCTTTGTTCTCACTTGGTCATAAAAACACAAGAACAGAAGAAGAACTCTGCTAGATTACTGGTCTGTAGACTGTTTTTCACAGTGGCCAACACAATGCTTCCAGGAAAACTTCAAGCAGGACACAAATGCACTGTCCCATCCATGAGTCCTACCTATTGTGTACTGCTTCTGGTACAGGTACTCATACAGAGACTTTATGAATGTACAGTCCCTGATAGCCTTATCCTTTATCAAATTGTCTAATCCCTTTTAAAAGCCACCACTACATGAGGTCACTGTGAATGCAATGGTTCTGCAGAGTCAGGGATGAAGTTTGACTTCTTTAGCCTCAGGAAAATCTCAGTGGAATTATCTTGCTGCTAAAGTGTAAGGGATCATCAGTACTAGGAAAAGTCCTTGCCAACCTGTTTGATAATCAGATGCTGGTCCAAATGTCCAGCATAGCGTACACACATAAGTGAATAAAGTGAATTTTATGTTTGCAAGCCACTTGAACACAGCTTGAAACCCAGAGCAGTCTATGGTCCACAGTTGGGAACGTCTTCCCTAAATGAGTGGCTTCTGACATTGTTTCAACCCCTGCCCTATTCTGGGCTCCACTCCTGCTTTCTGCCAGGTATCAGGCTTGCTTTCTTGCTTGCTTTTATTTCACATTAAAGCACATTAATGTAGCTAATGGAAGAAATGGCCCTGAACCACGGACGAGAGTGTTAGCTTTAGGTCACATCATATACACACCTTCAAGGGAGTAAGAGCCATTAAACTCCATGGAGTGTGCTGCGAAGTCAACATGCGCAGGATGGCATGATTCACTTTTGAGACAGACAGTCAACTTGCTTTCTGCAAATGGTTTCGCATAATTTCTATTTGAATCATTTATTTCATTTGCCTTCTCGATCACATTACGCGGCTCCCTAAATCCAAAACTTTACTCCTTTTACTGATTCTCAACTGAAGGCAACTGCCTCAATTGATTTTATAATGGGCTTTATGCAAACTGAAACAAATGGAGTAGTTAATTGGAAGCACAGCATTCTTCTTTCAGTGCACTGTGGGTATTTTAAGAACTTTCAGCCCTACAGTTAGTAAGTCTGAATCGTGCCTGAGAGATAGAAAGAGAAGAAAAAACACAAGCCAATATAGTGTGATGAAGGCTATTTCTATTCAGACACACTGATATTTTGGTCTGCACTTTCAACATATGACTGACAGTACTGCTAAAAGCAGCATACAAAACAACATCCTGTTAACATCTCACCATTTATTTTCATGAACCTTAATTGACCATTTTAGGAAAGAAAAGGCCAGTTATGATAACAACATGATAAAAGCTTGTAATTGACAGAAATGCATAGAGTTCTGCTAGCTAAAAGCACTTTTGACTGATGGAGACCTGCAGCAAAGGTATGAAAGTTATAGTCAATGGTAACAAAAGTTTCCAAGATATTGATTCATTTATTTATTTACAGGAAGAGAGGAGACAAGACAGTCTGGATGCAAATTAGAGACTTTTCAACTTTTGAGAGCAGCCAGACAGAAAGGAATTGCAACATTTCAAAATTGTTTTGCAAGGTGTCCAATTATTCCAAATTGTGCATGATATATTGTGGAAAATTGATATTATTTAAAAGCTTTCTAGGGTGGTATTATGCTGTCAGCACAAGGTTATTTGATGCCCACATAGTCAATGGACTTTATTAATATTTTCAGGAGCAGATACCTACCAAACAAGTTGTCTGCAAATGAATTTGGACAGATGTATTGCAATAGAGGCAACCAGTCTCCTAGAAAATAAATGTGGGCAAACAACAGTCTGCAGGATTTCCTTGACTCTGAGACTAAACAGAATTTGAAAACATAGGGATGAAACAATTAAGGAAGTGAAAGGGGAAAAGTTTCTTGCTTGCATGGCTAGGAGTCCCACTGAAAACTATAGCATTTACTTCTAAGCAAACCTGTTAAAGATTCTCTTCTAGAAGGGTAAGACCAAAGTGAATCATGAACAATATCTGAAATTTTCATAAAGTCTGGGGGACTGGAGGGTACAAAATGTTGCAAAGACATCATGTGATGTCACTGAATCTGCCTATCAACTTCAGAAAGCACTAAGTGGGAATACTTCTTCCTACTAAATAAACACATTTGTTTCAAGTATGTTCTCCTCCATTGCTCTTCCTCAGAGGCATATCTCTGAAACATTGGTCCCTGATATTAGTCCCTGATAAGTGACTTGCTCTTAACCTGTTTGGCTAGGAAGATCTGGCCATTTTTCTTCTTTGAACTGCAACCTCACTTCCAGTAACTAAGTTTTGGGAGAGCCACCTCAACCTTTTACAACAGGAACAGAATTGCACAAATCAAGTTGCCACCAAATGAGCACTGCTTGTGCAAAAGGGATGGAGCAGGGGATGGGAGTGACCATCTGGAGAACTGTTAAGGGGTCAGACTGGCACCCCACACCACCATCTCCACCAAGATTTTTACTGTTCTTAGATTTCTATTCCATCTCATGTTACTATTGATTTCAGTGAAGTCTTCTCCACAGCCAGTATTTTTCATAGGGAAACTTCTGCTACATGTTGCATTGGTGCTTTCGACTTTCTACAAAACTTTCAAGCATTCTTCTTTCCATCCCCTATCCCCACTTCACCACTCCAAAGGGATCAGACCTACCAAACAACCATCAGTTTGGAAAGCATCCTCATGCTATAGGAAATGGAAAGAGGTACCTTATATAGCTTTCTATTCTCTGAATTTCATTCTTATTTGCTCTCCCTTTGACCATTCTGTGAATTGTTCAGGGTGTCCAAATGGTGTTAAAAAAACTGCTTGCTCTGCAAAGTCATTAAAAATGTATAGAAATAGAAAATGAATGAAATGTCATTGATTTTCCCTACAGTTTTGTTTCCCCACTGTTTCCAATTACACATGACTGAAAATGATGAGGCGCATTTGTTTCATTTTAAAAGTGAATGCACATTCCTAGTGAATGATATTCATATCAGTAAAATTCAATCAGACATATAGCATGTTAGAAAGATGGGTTTTCAGGAACATGTTTTAAGCATGTCTGATAGGATAGGCTGCTTTCTCTAGCCTTTGGAAACAAATAATCTAGATAAAAGCAAGCATGCAGAGGTACCCGCTTTCACTGGGCCTTTTAATCATTCTGCATGGGCATTTTATATAAAACTGTAAAGAAACTGGATCAAGGGCTTGTTAGCAATTCAGTAACAGCACAAGCGGTGGAAAAGCCTAATTTCAAATGGAGGATTTGGTACTTGAAAATCGTTAATCAGAACAAATAAGACAGTGACAGAATCAGTCTCTGGCTGTGGTAATGGACGGGATGAGAGCCGATAGACAGTCAGTCCAGATAAGATGAAGGCACTGCCTGTAAGTGGTTCATCCACATTCCTCAATGGTGTTTCATCAGTTGTGTAGTGAATTGCACTCTCTCTAAAGCCAGAGTAGAGAGTTGTAACTTAAAAGGGGGCTTGATAAATCAGGAATGGGTTTGTGGGTTTTCACAACCTCTCATCAGTCAAAACTGTTTTGCTGCAATTGTAGAGGTGTTTGTTAGTTAAGGGGTTTTTCCCCTTTATTGAGCTAGTGCATTTAGGATCTTGTGCTACAGATATAAATTTTCTGAGGAAAGGGTTACCCTATTCCCAGAAGTGGAGGCATGGACAGCTACCAAGTTAGTCTGCATATATCTACTTCAGCCTGAACCAGGAGACTCTAAGAACCTACAGACCACTTCCAGGGCATATGAGCAAGGGCCCAAGCTGAGACCTTCTCTTTTGGAGGACTGATGCAAGAAGAAAGTAAACAGGTTCAAGATTTTACCTAATAGCAAACACTTTCAGTTTTAGTACCTACTAGGTAACATAAAGGTATATTGTCCAACAAACTGCATTCATGCAAACAAGATAATTATAGTAACAAAACAGCCACTGCAAAACTATCTGAAACTGGCTATGCGCACCCAAGAAAAGGTGTTCTGGTAGGACAGGGTGCGAATTTTGATACTGAAAGTCATGAGCTGAAACAAGATAGAGACAAAAGGCTGCCAAATGAAGATGAAAGCCTGTAGCCTGCCATGCCTCTTTGTATTGTGGAGAACCTTCCTAACTAGCTGCCTGAATTGAGTTTTTTTGCAGGAAGAATGGGGAGAGGTTCTCCAGATGCCCAGCTGAAATTATTCAGTCTGGTTTGCATGAGTTTTGCTCTGGCCTTGAAGACAGCACAGTGCAAGATAACACGCCTGGATGGTTTCACAAGTACATGTAAGCCTGTATTCATGAAACAGCTTTTACAAACCGCTAAAAACTAAACAAAAAATAATTCTTGACTTCTTGGCTATAACAATAATCTTACTGTTATAGCAATTTTAAGGATTTTATGTTTATTATTTTTATATTGAATGGTTTTAAACTTCTGTAAGTAATTTCCCTCTCCAGTATAGCTCTGTTCATGTGCAGGTGAATGCTTGGATAGCCCTAGATTCTCACGGCTATCTTAACAAATGTGCATACAGTGTGAATGCATTTGGTGTACATATACAGTGTATGTTCAGTATAATGTGTGAAGAGTGAATTCTCCAGCTAGGTAAATTCAGACCCTGGACTTAATAGTCTTACAGGTCACACTTTCAATAGCTGAGTTTATTTCTTCAATTCTGAAGTACACCCCCTTTTTCCAACAAATATTTCAAGATTTTCAACTGCTTACACATGACTTAGGATAACAAAACAGTTTACCTATTCTGGTTCAAAAACAAAAATACTCAGAGCATTGGCAGTTTCACATGTTAAATGTATTTTCATCATAGTGATGAGCTAGTGAAAGGAACTAAATGGACTTTGCTTCTGCTGCCCTCAGAACTGCCATGCTCTGAGGAACTGTGTGATGCTGGACTTCGGTTAAAGGTCCAGTCCTAACTACACCACTGTGTCTGACTACCAGTGAAGGCTTTTGGCCAAGAGAAGAGAAGAGAAGCAATGAAGCACCCTGATTGTCCCTATGCACTGGTGAACACCCTTAAGGAATATAGGGAAATTCCTCATTGCATTTGGCAACCCATCAGTTGGCTGGCTGCATGTTTGTTTGCTATGGTCCTTGTCTGGTAATACAATGGAATGTATTAGAGTTCTTAGATTTTTTTTGGTGGAGAGAGGTTCTATCAGAGGACACTGTAATTTCTCATTGGTATGCACGCACTGTTATATGAAAATGTATATGAGCACCCCATGCAGGCTTGAATGTGGGCTTGTGATATATTGTCCCCTAGAAATCATTGGGACATAATATTATGTCTCTCAGATCAGAACATTTATGCACCTGGGACCACAAGAAACGTTGCATTGCACAATTGGTGAATGGAATGGGAAGATTAATGTGTTTTTGGATTTTGTTTATGTTAAACTTACCACAGCTGGAGAAATGCATTGGTTCAAGAATACATCAATGACAGCATTTAAATCAAGCACATTATTTATGCTTGGGAGTAGATATTTTATTCTGTGTGACTCTAACTGGAGAGGAATCTAGCCATGGAAGCAAGAATGCAGTTCTGCTGACCCAGTCATGCTGAAGACTTTTCCTTCAAAAATGAAGCGATAAGGGGAAGGATCCAGCTTCATACAAGTGTCACTAAATGGTTCATTAGCTGAAATTGCAGATAGCGTAATAACATTCTTAATTATCATGTAGGCTATCATATTGAGATGAATTACAACTATTTCAGAAGCAGGAATAGAATTCCAAAGGAAGGAGATATAAATTAGAATGTGACTAAAAGAAAATAGAAATGAACAAATTTTTAAAATATTAGGAACCAGGACCAGTTGTTCTGCCCCATCCTTCAAACAGACTGATATCAAAGCTTTACTTTCTAGTTTGTTGTTTAGATTAGTAATAAGCAAGTTCATTTTCTATTCTTAATTGGAAATGAAAGAAACAGGAGCAGAGCTTGTGCATTTCAGACAGCAATTCTGAATTCAGGCAAACCATTAACTTCCTGGAGACATCATCAAACATATTTATTTTATTTATTTATTAAAACATTTTTATGCCGCCCCATTCGCCGAAGCCTCGGGGTGGCTTACATCACTAAGTTATGACATGCTGTTTCCAGCAGCTACTAAACCATGCCATGGCAGCCTTGTCCTTTCTCTAGGATACCATTCTATTGCTGTTGTTCAACTGTTCCTGCTGTTTTGCTGTGACCAACAAATAAATTAGAGAAAGGAAGGGCCAAAGGAATTGTGAAGGAGAACTCCCTGGAACCAGCTGCAAGGACATCACAGTACAATAAAGGCTTAAATTCAGCAAGCTCTGGGCTCAGTGAATATACAGCAAGATGTCCCAAACTGGAAAATTTTATTTCCACAATTAAGTCTGCAAGAACTTTCCATTGTTGGTTCAAATTGACTATTATCTTCTCCCACCAGCTCCCATCCACAAACACATTTACCAAGTGTATTAGGTATGCTACTTTTCACATTATAGGGTCTTTCATTTAGTAGTTGTTTTCTCATCTGCTCTGATTTTACTGCTTTGTGGGAAAAACTCCACTGAACCTGAGGATGGGAAGGTTTTCAGGTTCAACTTTACAATCTCTTCAATGTTCATATTTTTGATCCTTTAATTGTACTGTGCCTATCTTCCCTATCATATTCTTGTCATGAAAAGAAAGGTAAGTTTTAAAAATCCAATTCAATTGTCTTGACATCTCTACTATCCCAGAATAAAGGCATGGAAGACAAGACTATTTTGTCCTTTTATTGCAAAAAACACAGGTGGACTATTCATCCCCATGAAAGTGGGGACAATTTTCAGATTACTGGGACAATCAAAATGATAAAGGGACTGAACACAGTTCCTGTAAAGAAACATTGTGATGACTTTGCAAATGGTTTGACATAGATAAATAGTAAGGTGGCATAAAATACAGGTGTATAATCCAATGAAGTTTGATGGTGGAAGTTTCAGGATATAGAAAAGGAAGTAGTTAAACTATGGAATTTACTGGGTTTACTTTAAAAGAGGACTAGACAAATCCATGCTGGGTAAGCCACAAAGAGCTCTGCGGCAACTTAAAGACTAGCATGTTTACTTTGGTGTGAGGCGTGTGGGCTGCAACCCATGACGTGAGAACAGTAGCACTTTCTTAAATGTTCAAGGGAATACCTTACAACTTGTACTCTGATGCTTTGTGGTATAAGTTGAGTACAAGAGTGCAATAAAAGTTGAATGAGAAGCAAAGGGAAACATTATTGACATTTTGTATGTAAAAAAATCCTTACAGACTCATTCATACTTTCTTTTTCTGGAGCATGAATAAGGCAGAACATTCATCTCAGGGTATCTTTATAAAACAGTTTCCTCATTTTGGTGTCAATACTTTACATCAAAGGAACAAGAATGGGAAAGATGTTCTATTTCCAATGGAGTTAGAATACTAAAGAACTAATAACAAATTTAACAACTGCCACAAAATTAATCATAGCAAAGAATTGGAAAATACAAAATAAGTAAAATATACGTAAAATCAAAAATTGTATGATTGCTACAGAGAAGTTTGGAATATAGCTATTAAGGATAAATTAACCTGTGACATTAAAGTGAGAAAAGGGCACATAAAGAAAAATAAGGTTAATGACATTTGAGGTGCATTTATTGAATATGTCTTTGAAAAAAGGGAAGGGATTTGAACCATCAAAGGAATCATTTTGCTGTTTTGGAAGGGAAAAATGTCCTGGAAGAATGTTTGAATGAGTTCTCTCTGTAACATTTACAATATCCTATGGTCCTGCTGGTGGCAAGCACAGTATTTTAAAGATTTATCTTAGTTGTATGTCTCATTGTATATGTTTTTTATTTAGTTGTAAGTGATTTTGTATGTTAGAGTGGAAAGGTATTTATTTATTTAGAATGATGTTCTTCCCACTCCTTATACCATTGACTCCCAGAATAGTACAGTGGAGCTGGCTAGGTACCAAAATAGCTATTTTGCTTGGTAGGTAGGAACTAGGTTTGTCCATGAATAAAGAAAACTTAATATTCATTTGTTGCTTAATACCCGAATGTTGCTTGATTTCCTTTCTGCTTCATAGATTTGCTTTATTTCATAAGCAAAGTTTTGTTTCCATTTTCCATCAATTTAAAAGGGAAAATCACAATGCACCTACAATGTTTATATTCCTTAACAGATTTGGATGAAATTTGCAAGGCCAGCATCCCATTCTGAGGAGATGACAGCCAAATCTTGTACAAATTGGTTGAGGGCTTTTGTGCTAGACAGTTTAAGACGGAATATTTTAAATAGTTGTCTCTGTCTTGCTAGGCAGTTTCTAAAATACAAATGAACATTCATTTCCTAAACACTTTGGTTCCAGCCACTTAGTTTTTGCTTCATTTGCCTGACCTCTCACTTAGTTTTGAAACAACTGTGAATCATCCATGATTCATTTGGGAGCCAAATTGCATCTGAAAGTATCACATAAACCACTTCTGCCACCTGCAAACTATGTAGAATTTGTACGTGTCCATTCAGACTTCACGTGGATTTTGCATGCATATATTGTTGGTATTTTGCTATTATCTATTGTACCCAGAAGCATGCAAGGAATTATAAATTATATCTGTGCACATGCTAAGATTTTTTTCTGCTTAGAAAGAAGCAATACTTTTGGGTTTGAGAAGTACTGTGCTCTCTAGAAGTATTTGCATGCGATGCACATAAATGCTATTCGCTGTACATGATAGGAATGAGTAATCATATATTGTCAAGCAAAGTTGATATTAATTTATGAACATATCTGTCATAATTTGCTTGCAGCTGCTGGACTATTTATGTTAATGAACATGGCATCAACTTGTCTGAAAGGCTGTCATGAGTTTGTGTTGCTTCAGGTGGGGATGCATGAATCAGTCTACATCCAGTCCATGCCAGATTCACATCTCTTCAGTCATAAATCCATCCTGAAACTGTGCAATCTCATTCCTATGGACAGGTAACTTCCATGGATGAATATGGAGCAACCAGTACTGCTCTACAGGGACCTTTAAGTGGAATAGTGGCGCATGCACAGCTGATTTGTGCTGTAAGCTCTTTATCTACTTCTAAAATGAGGATATTAGATCAAACGCTCATTCAAAGGTCAGAAGCACAGACTTTATTTTATGTATCTTTGTTCTCAATAACATACATGTGCACAATCCATCCCAGAGGAGGAAAAATGTCTTAACTCCTAGCCCATGAGTCAGAAAGAGCCCATTTTGTTCATATAGGTCCTAAGCAGAAAAGTTATGCAAAAGACAAAGAATTGGGAAACAAATAATGAGACCAAGATGGTGCTATGGAAATGGTAGACCAGCAGAACTGGGTGGCTGTACAAACAAGTATATTGAGGTGCTGGTGGAATTCTGGGCTACAGAGGTAGCATGCCCAATTAGATTCAAAGGGGATGTGTTCAGCTCAAGTGTTTTGGAAGCCACCTTTCAGTGCTCTTTGTGTCCTGTGGGATCAGTTCTGTTTTTGGATACAGAACCAGCAATTCGCATAGCTTGTACTCCCTACAACACACAACAGTGGTTGGATGAAACCGTGAGTGTGCTATTTCACACACAGAACTCAGTTCTTTACTCATTGGGACTTTATACCCTGGGAAGTCATGCTTTCTCAGGAGTGATGCTTCCTCTTTGGATAAAACAAGATATTTGTCTGGGGCAAACAACAGGAAAGGGGAAGACTCTGAGCCCGGAACTATGGGTTGCTTTTCAGAATAGAGTGGAGAGTCATGCTAGGAATCCTTGAGGAATTATATTGAAAGTCGTTCATGAGCTGAGACATGCCAACACAAGGGAGGCATCATAAATGTGCCAATCAACACATCTAGAGCTTCTGTGGAACTGTCCCACCCAATTTTTTTAGCATTCTGCAATTTTTTTAACATACACAGAGAACATTTGTTTTTGTGGAACCTTTCCTGATGTATGTATGTTGTATATATTCATCCCAAAATTTAACAAAACACAGAACCCAAATGTCAACTGCATCCAACACTGTGAATAAAGCTAAATCGTGCAGAAATCATATACAAGATTGATGAAGGTTGTGGTAGAACAGAGATGGCAAGAGCTTACATTGAAAAGGGTTTCATGCATCCTTAAGGTTTTTTAAAGCAGTTAGGAGTTGTAGTGACTGGGCTCACACAGTGCGCAAAGCTGTAGATTGCCTGGATGCAAACAGGGTCTCAAAGCTGGCTAACATTGAGGTCAAGGCAAATAAATTTCCTTTTAGCCTCTTTTTAAGAAAACTAGCATATTCAGGAAGATGTAGTAGTAATGGTTTCATTCTTTTAGGCACTTTACATGATTTTCTCTGATGTGTTAGACATCTGACTGTTTACCCAAGGGACAGTCTGTTTATAACTTGTAGTTTGCCAAATCTTTCCCTTTTTGAATTCACTCAACCGCTGCTGCAATAGTATTCAAAGAAAGGTGTACGTTAAGTCCTTATTTCACTGAATGTGTACTTCCACCTATTGAAGAAAGTACAAACACTTAAGTGAGACATTTCATGGTTTATTATGTTTCTTTTTATAAATCCAGGCACTCATTTTATCCTGTAGCACTTCCTTCACTTTCAAAAATTGTCTGCTGTGTCCTTACGCAGTAGCACAGGAGACTGCCATTCAAGAAGCAAAGCTAAAAAAATATAGATCCTAATGTGAAATGAAATTTCTTGTGCCACTCTTTGGATCCTGGCCTATATTAAGTAGGATCTTAATGTAAAATGAAATCAAATCACAACATTTTGGGAATGCAATGAAGATGCAATAAGACGTTTTGTACACAAAGCACTTATATTTTTCCCCCTGCATTTTTAAAAGTTAAGTTACCATAAAGCTTATAGATGCCACATCCATCATACCTTTGGGTAAAATTTATTTCAACCTGATTCATTTTTCATCATGGTGACTTTTCTTTTATTTAATAGGCTTTCCTTAAACAACTCTCAACCAAGTGACAGAAACAACCTTACAAAAAGTGATTCCTCACAGCAGCCTTACATCAATGCCAGCTGTGATTCCATTTATATTGAATCACTGTAATCATTGGCAACTACTCATGGAGTTGTTTTCCATCCCTGATTTAAATGTAAACCACTGCAGAGAGTGTAAATGCTGAACACTTCATCTATATTATTATTTGTAAGTAACTGAGGACTGTAAATATAAGCTCCATAGTACCCTTTCTTTGATTTTTGGAACATAGAAAGGTTAAAAAAGATAAACATGAAGCACTTCATACTAAGCCTTTACCACTCAGATGGCCATTCTGGATTCAGCTTACAGAGTCTGGGGAAAGATTAAGCACCTTGTACTGGCAGAGTACTAGCATCTGAGATCCACTCTGTGGTTATGCTGGCATTACATTTATCATTCTAGGGCATAACAAAGGCACAGCTTCAAGAAATCATGAAACAGAAACAAAAGTGGCAGATAAATGCTCACAGGAATATTAGAAAAGGGTGACCTAGTAAATTCCGGTTGTATTCTGCCCATTGTGGGAAGCAGTGCAGTTATTGCAAAATGGACGGCTTCAGAAATGCCGCATAGAAGGACTGTACAATTCGATTCTTTCAAACTAGTTCTTAGCTCTAGGAATGATGCAAGATTATTCTAGGAAAGGAGTGGCATACATTAACATGTTACTTCGATTTAATAGTCAATAATATTTCTTTTTCCTGCTTTTCCTATGCAGACAGATGAAGTGCGGGATTCCAGCTAACTCTGCAGCTGATCAAAGCAATAGATATATCCCAGACAGCAAACCTAGATTTCAGACAGGAGAGTATACAGAAAAGAGCTACTTCATTTTGTCCTTGCATCTCATGTACTTAGAGCATGAACAGGGCTTTGATGAGGCTTTATTGCCATTTGTTCTCTGAATATACCCGATGCCATCCCACCCTTTCTCAGGCACACAGTCATGTTGACAAAAATGATTTGTGAACTGGGCAATGATGAATCTGGCTGGCGGTAGATCTGATTACTGTGGCAATACTTTTTCCAGCCATGCAGATGGATATACAGGATGAGTAGGACAGTTCAAGTCATGAGATGAAAATGCATATCATAAGCTATGCATTATCCAAGTCTCTCTAAAATAAAAAATAAAAGAACAGGAGAGCAGACCTAAAAATCGGAGAGTTTTTCCACTTAAAAGGGGAAGACTTCATAGAAATCAGCTCTTTTTGTGATTCATATATTAATGACAATAATAGTTGCTGCTACTACTTCTCATTTATATAGCATTAATAGTGCACATTGGCATGTTTAGAATACTGAATAAGATTAATTCATTAATATGTTTTCCACCATTTCTTCTCTGAATTCAGAAAGGTTCAAGGAAATGAAAACCCTAAGCAAAACAGTCACAATACTACAGCTCATCCTAGCATGTCATGATCTCACATAAGAACTATCCATTATTAAAGCAACAACAACGATGGCAGCTCAAAGGCTTTCCTAGCATTTTAGTTTTTACCTACCACTTGAATTGTCAGTCATAACAAAGTTTTCCTGGGAAGGAAAAAACCTGGGGACATCATGGGAAGGTGCTCAGTCCTGACACATGACACAAATAAAGATGAAAAGGACTTCCCCTACAGATCTCTCAGTACTGTGTATGTGCATGTGTGTAAACGTGTGTAATATTAGTCTCTTTCCACACAGTGGAAAGAGACTAATATACAGGAGCTAAGCATTTCCACAGTTCTTGTGCCACCTTGGAACCATGGAAGTGAGCACAGGAAGGAGTGTTTGCTGGAGATACTCTAACACACACCGTGGCATCTTCAGAAACAATGGGAACTTATTCATTACAGAAGAAGTTAAAGATAAGCAGTTATCACTTGGGGGAAATTAACTAACAGGACACTTATAAAGAAATTCCATGATGAGCAAACTATTCAGATGATGTGCAGATCTATGCACTTTGGTTGATGAGTGGAATATTAGCTTGAGTTTTCTGAGCAGTGGTGCTTGGTCAAGGCCATGCAACTATCTACCATCTCATTTGGACTGGACTTCTTGTTCTGAGATAAGTTGCATAGGTCTAAGCTAGGGATCTCAGAGAAATCTGCAGCAGAGACAAATCAGTTTGGATTTCTGTGAATCTGAACTGCAGTAGATTACATCTTTCTGATTCATGCAGATTCTGCAGACTGGCTTTTCATTTTTGAATGACTGGAACGAACACACAGTTGTGCAATTGTGCATTTATGCTAACATGCATTAGCACAAGTGCACAGTCTCAAAGGGATAAAATTCTAATTTTAAAAATCCCATAGAACCATAGAATAGTAGAGTTGGAAGGGACCAAGAAGTCTACTGGGTCCAACCTCCTGATGTTGCATGTCACCAATTTATATCATCCCATTTAGATAACTGTCCACCTTTTTTTGAATGTCTCTAGTGTGGGAGAGTCCAACACTTCTCTCAGCAACTGGTTCTGACAGGGAGGAAGCTTTCCCTGATATCTAGCCTGAAACTGTTTCATCGCCACTTGAGTTGATTATTCTGTGTCCTACACTCTGGTATCAGCAAGAAGAGATCTTGACCTTCCTCCTTGTGATAGCCTTCGAGGTACAAATAGAGGGATATCATGTGCCCCATTGGTCTTTTTTTCTCAAGGCTGAACATGCCCAGTTCTCTCAGTCTCTCCTCACAAGGCAGTGCTTTCAAACGCTGGATGATTTATGTTGCCCTCATCCTCTGGACGTTTTCTAATTTTCTGCATCTTTCTTACATCTTGATGCCCAGAACTGGACACAGTATTCCATTTGAGGTCTGACTAGTAAGGAGTATAGAAGAACTACTACTTCTGTGATTTGGAAATAATACTTCTGTTGATGCATCTCAAAATAGCATTTGCCCTTTTGCAGCTACATCACATTGTTGGTTCATTTTTAGCTTCTTTTCCACAATAATGCCAATGTCATTTTCTTTTGCTGTACTGCTGAGACATGTATTTCCCACCTTGTATTGATGCATCTGGCTTCTTTTTCAAAGTGGAGGACTTGGCATTTGTCCCTATTGAATCTCATTCTGTTGATTTCAGCTCAGCAAACTTATTATGTTGCCCTGGATCTTCATTTTGTTTTCTTGGATGCTCACTATTCCAGTTTTGTATCTGCAGATTTGATGATCATTCCTTCCACTTCATCATCTAAATCATTAATAAAGATGTTGAAGAGCACAGGGCCAAGGAGTGAACCCCGTGGCACCCCACTAATTACCTCCCTCCAGATTGAGAAGGTGCCATTTATGAGCACTCTTTGTGTCTGATTTAGCAGCCAATTTTGGATCTAAGAGTTTATTTATCTAGTCCACTTTTTGCTAGTTTGCTTATCAGGATGTCATGGGGCATCATGTCAAAAGCCTTGCTCACATCAGTGATCTTCCAACAGAAGGAAAGGTTCACAAACACAGATGGACACAATCCATATATCCCTAGTCAGGGTACAGCAAGTGAGGGAGCTCCACCACTACTGAAATGGACAGAAAGATTGTTTGGAGGCTTTCAAGAGCAGAAGGACAGACAAATCACTCAGGTGTTTCATGAGGAAGTTGGCAAGGTATCCAGACTAATTACAATTTCTGTGACAAAAGGGGAGCTTGGTGTGGGGAGGGATGACTCCAGCTATTTCACACTCTCAATCCAATTTCTCCTGTCTCATTATGGAGAACTATATTGTCAATAAAATGCTGCACACTGAGGCAAACCTTCCAGAAATTGACTTGGCCTCTATTGTGAGCTGTAATAATAAGAGGCTAACAAACCAAGGAATGGACCCTAATTCTTCTTACTGGTCAACCCAGAGACAAAGTGACTGGAATTGCAACCAAATATATATTTATTGTACCATTTTCATTTTAAAATAAATAAATTATAAAAGTTTACAGTGTAAAATCATAACAGCACATGCACTCCACATACAATAGAAAGAAGGAGGTTACATCTGTAGATGTCGTAGCTGCAGGAGATAGGATAGACCTATGAAAAATACATTTCCTTGCCTTCATTAAAACCATTCCTAGCCACATTTATACTTTTACAGCATAGAAAATTGTGCCTGTTTAAATTCAGGTTGTCGTAGGTTTCTGCTTGGGTAAACCAAGTACTTGGGCAAACATGGAAAGCCTGGGGTAGAATGGTGAAGCAGAGTGGCATAGTAATTATGTTTTATGTTGCTAGCAGGCTTGTTCAGGACTAGCAGAGGAAACTTGGTATCACAGGTTTGTCAACAACCTATGGGAAGGCATTCGAGGCCTGGGAAGTCTTGGAGATCTAAAGTTTGTCATGTTCTGGAAAGCAGATTGAAATCAGGAGCAGGCCAAGAAACCAAGTGATTTCAGTACAGTTGGAACAGTGTGCATTACAGAAAACAAGCAAAGCAGCAAGTGGGAGTAACTGGAGAGCTTGGAAAGCTGAGTTCCTATAGTGTAAAAGAAAGCATTTAAAAAGTCAAAAGGTATAAAGTTTATACATGGCAATAACACAACCGGACAAGAGGAAATCTCTTAGTGACACCAACTGGATGGCTCAGGGGAAGAATCTTGACAAAGCTATAAAAGAAGTAACCTCTGATGGAAAAACTAATGCAACGGGCTGCTTTTGAAAATGGTCAAGAAACTTTACCTGGTCCAAAATAGGGCAGCAAGAATGTCAATGGGGACTGACCAACATGAGAATATTATGCCAATACTTTTGTTATGTACTAGCTGTTAGTCTACTTCCAGGCCTGATTCATAGTGCTGGTATTAAAAGCCCTAAATGACTTGTGCTTTGATAGCCCAAAAAATCATCTCTTCTTTTTATACCTATCCAGATTACAAAATCAGCTCTTCTCTGAAAAATCCCACGATGGGCAGTGAGGTGAATAGCTAAGAAGATCTTTCTTGCTGTAGCACCCGCAGTTGTGGACTGAGCTCCCCAGAGAGTTCTCATTGTGCTCTTTAAGATGCCAGGTGAAAACTTTTTTATTTGCCAATCTTTCAGTTTCTTCTTAAAATCTGATACTGTATTTTAAATCTTTGCTTCTATTTGCTTCTATTTTTAATTTATTTTAGACCTTTGCTGTAAGTATTTAAACCTTATATTGTATTTGAATGTCATGTATGTCACAATTTTAATTGTTGGGAACTGCCCAGCTATTCAGCATGTTGAAATTTGGTGACTAAATAAGTATAGAAACAGTTTTCTAGTCAACACAGTCTGAACTGGAGTGGTGGGTAGTTCAAGCAACAGAATTAAATAGTTTCCACTCCCTTGTCCTGGTACTTCCTCATTAAGGGACTGGTATAGAAATACACCATGGCAGGGCAATGCCTAGTGGTGCCAATGGCAGTGAAATCACACAGATAGTGTAGGAATAATGGGCCGAGCTGTGTTTTGCCAAAGCTGGATGCATGAAGTCATTGCTCTTTGAAATGATAGGCCATTCCAGTTAATGCAAAGACGTTTGCTAGCATAATATATTGATAATAGCAGATAATTATATATAAGTATATGATATATTAATCCATAATGTTCTAATACGATATATTATATTATTCTCTGCATTGCTGTTGTTGTTTACATACTCTAAAGGACATGATGCATGTAAGGAAAGGGGACAGGAGCAACAGGGAATTAAAGGTTTCAGCAAAGGATGTCAGTAATCAATGAAATCTGTCAGGATGAATCTGAGAAAATAAGTAGATCTTGAAGGATCATCTGAACATTTCTTCATGCAGGTGTATGCACTGCAAGCTCAGAGAACTCAGAACTAGTACGAATTGTGTGTGTGGGGCGGGGGGAGAATGGGTAATATAGTAATATGGATTGCAACCTTATCTTATCATCTTATCTTATTTACTGCCCAATAGCCAATGCACCCTGGGCAGGTAACAGCAACTCATAAAATATAAGACAATACAATATAAAATTCCGATAACAACAAACAGATCATAAGTATTCACTACAAAATGTGTAACATATCACTTAAAACAGCTAAGAAAAGTTAAACTAACGGGACCTGTTAAACAGCTGATGAAATGCTCCCTTGTACTTCGTAGAACTCTTAAATGCCTTAGCAGAGAAGGCAATCTTAATGTGGCCATGAAAGGCTGGAAGAGTTGGTGACAGGCAGGCCTCAGTGGGAAGCTTGTTTCATGCATGGGAGCCCACCACTGAGAAGGGCTCCTTCATGTTTCCAGCATCCCATCTCTCTCAAAAGTTGTAGTCAGAGGAAGCCTTCAGATGTTAATCATAGTGTCTGAGTAAATTATGATTGGAAGAAACATTCTGTCAAGTTTTGTGGCCCAAACTGTGCAAGGTTTTAGAAGTTAAAACCAGCTCCTTGGATTGCTTTACCAAAACCTCCCATGAGTTCCCATATCAAGGCTGGGAAGAAAACAGCCATTAAAATAGCATCCATGGCTTGAAAGGCAAAACTTTTAATACTCTGTGTCACCTTTCATGATTTTTCTTCCTGCAAGGTCCCCACATAATATGATCCTGCAGTTATCCATTGATTTCTTCATTCTTTGCCTATATCTTTTCACAATGGGGAAAGTTCATTATTGTTTTTCTGGTGTGCCATACCCCTGCAAAGAGCCAGTTTTGTGATCCTTGATCCTCAGCACCCATGAGGTTTAACTGCTGGCCAGGTTGAAACATTTCCTGTGATGTTTCTGAATGGACACATCTCCATATCATGACTTTCCTCCCACTTGCTTCATTTCAGTTCCTGTTGATATAATAGAAACATGGCTAGTTTTACCTTCACCTCTGCCCTGGTTTTTCATTTCTTTTTGTTTTGTTTTATGGAGCAATACTTGCTCACTTCGAGAGTAACCTCCTTCTAGAAACACACAATTGCAAACATAAGAGTCTTTCACACATCCTCCTCACTTTTTGACAAAGGTGTAAATACAGGTGAATTGATTCACCTGTGTGCACACCCACAAAAGCAGTAGGGAAATGGCAGAGGAGTGGGGAAGAAGTAAAAGAAACAAAAGGTAGATGTGGGGAGTAGGTAAAACCACGACAGTGTGGCAGATACTGTGTTTTTTGCATATTTTTTTAAGTGAACACAAAAAACTACTACTGTGGATCTATCTCTCAGATACGTTGCTGCTACTGCATCAGGATTTAAGTTTCAATAAATAGGAAAAGTAGCAGAAAGGCTTTTTGGCTTTTATGCAGCTACTTTTCTTTAAACACATTCAACGTTATTTTTCTTGTGTGTCATAGTAGCATAACAACAACCTTGGCAGTCAAAGTGCTTTTCCCTTTTGTATTTTTAATGGACAGGGGGGCTGTCTTCAGTAGCCATATTGATATTCATTTTCCTTTGCTCAACAATGGATGCTATCCCAGCTCACCCAGATAATGAATTATCCATTTGAAATGCAGGAACATTTGAAACAGGCTTGTGAGAATTAGGGGTTATGTTCTTTTTGATGTTGATAATGGCATTATGCATTGGAATTGATCACAGAAGAGTAGAAGAATAGAGAATAAAACTTGGGAAAGTGTAATAATGTGTGGGGGGTGTTATGTTTTGTGTAAATGAAGTTGTTGAATCACTGAGATGTAATCTAGATGCAGTGTAAGAAAACCTACTTTAAATTCAAGCGATAGTTTACTGTAATTTATTCTCCTATGAAAGCCTGAAGCTTTGCTGATCAGACCCTGGGACGGAGAGATGGAAGGAAGGAAGCTTATCCTTCTTTATTATGATCATTAGCTTGTACATTGTCTTATTTCAGAGGCTGAGGCAGGTTTTTCTTTACCAAAAGTCATCCAGTCACAAACAGATAAATACAAAGCAGCAAGTACTGCACATGGCCCTCACATCGCGGAGTACAATACTGTACCTTCAGCAGTGCCACGTGCAGGCTTTGTTTTCCACAAATAGTGTGCAGGCAGGATAGCACTAGCAGGGTCCAGTTCCCAGTGTTCATGCATTGAGATCTACATCTGCAAAAAAATGCATTTCTGTATTTTATAACTTACATGCAGATGAATCACCTCAGTGTTCTCTGACACTGATTGTACGGTTAGCCCTAAGCTAATTAGAATCAGTGTCTATAAAGCACATTTTGCAGCTTTAAATTTTGCTTGCTGCTAAGGAAACAGCATCCCTGAAAAGTGGTTTATACATCTTTTAAATTAATTGCTTGAATAAATAAACTACCCATGCTGGGCATCAGGCATGCTGGAGAAGAGCGGAACCAAAGACGGATTATATGTTCTTTAGGCAATGTCATGAGCTGCCAGTTTCTCTTCTGTCTGTAAAACAGCACTTCCCATGAGTTTAGAGGAGGGAAAATGGGGTATTATTTCTAAATCATGAAAAAAGTACAATTTCCTCTTGCCTATTCCTGCTATTTTTCTATAACTGAAGATTGTATGTCAGAAAAGCAAGAAAGGACATGCTACTTGTGTAGTGCCCAGATCTTAATTCTGCATGGCAAGTGGAAGCAGATACAGTAGATTAACTGTCTCAGGTAGAAAAACCTTTGAATGAATGCCTTTGAAAAGTCTTTGAATTAATGTACATAGTAAAGATGGGCATAGATCTGCCAGCAGAACAGCTTCTACTAGGAGAGCTGTGCATAATTTGCAATAGAAAGGCAAGGGTCTGTGGCTTCTAACAGAAAGAAATGAAAGAGGCTCCTCTACCCCCAAATTAAAACATTAAAACAAAGAATATGATGCTGGAGACAAGGCCTGAGTTCAGTTCTGGTAGCAATTACCTTGCTTAAATATGTTCCTTGATTCTAAGTGTACATCTGACTCAAACCTAGATAGGATTTTCATGGGCTGTAGCAAAGTGCAGAGTAGATTCTATAAGCTTCCACATAAACTAGAAACAGACTTATTTTCCCATCCCTGCATGTCACTGATTTGATTTTAGTGTAAAGTCTTGAGAGGACTTTAGGTGGGATTTTATGATTCTTTCCATAAAAGGAGCAGAGATCCTGCAGCAGCACACTAATAAAGTCTTTATGAAGCCATTAAAAGGGCCACCTGAACAATTAACCCAAATAGATATGTGACATCATCAGAACACCAGGTAATGATTTACTACAACCACCTTACTATTAGTTAATAAATAGCTCTTGTACTCATGAGTTGCTGAGAACAATACAGACCAATGCAGTGAAAGAAAATTTACAATGGTGCTTATTATACACAATACGGCACAATATCATTATGCTTGCTGATGCTAAGCAGGATTTGTTCTGGTCCATGCCTGGATGGAAGGCTGCCTGTGTACAACACTTCTAATTCCCTAAGAGAACAGAGAAAGGATAAAAATGTTAGGGGGGTTGTGTATTTATATAGATCTCACCATCGAAAATCCAACTGTAAGACTTTAAATGGGCCTAGAAACCACGGTAAAATTATGCAGAAGTGGAGTTCTGTCAAATGTGGACGTATGAGGTGGATCACTTATCAGAAACATGTTAGCTAACTAAGGAGGGGAAAAAGTCTCTCTTCTGCTTCTTGTTTATATTAACAGGTTCATATTTTGTTGAGCTTCAAGATTGCAGCTTTATATTTGAGGGGAGCAAGCTTTCTGTAAAATCAGGGTACTTGCCACAGCTAAGTATTTCTCCTTTTTTCATCCTCCATAGATGCAAATGTAGACTTCCATACAATGCAAGAACTAAATATGTAAGACTTCAGTAAGTATCAGGGTGATGTTTTATGAATGGGTGGAGAGTCAGTATCAGTATATGCATGCTGAAGGGATAGGTGAAGACTGGTCAGCTCCAGGCACTCTTGGATGAAATGGATTATCTGAATCTATCTGGTTTTAGACCTTGTTTTGCAATAGAGACTGCCTAGGTTGCCCTATGAAATGACTTCTGCAGGGAGAAAGACAGGTGGAGCGTTTCCCTGCTGGTTGTCTTGGACCTCTCAGTGGCTTTTGATACCATGGGATCCTTCTGGATAGGCTGAGTTGGGAGTTGAAGGCATTGCTTGCAGTGGTTCCATTACTACTTGACTGGCTAATTTCAGAAGATGGTGCTGGGGAATTTTTGTTCTGCACCATGGCAATTGCGTCTTGGCTTACCACAGGGCTCTTATCCACCATGCTGTCTAACACCTTCATGAGCTGGGTGAGGTCATCAGGAGGCTTGGGCTAAACTGTCATCAGTATACTGATGACATTCAGCCCTACCTCTCTTTTTCATCTAATGCAGGTGAGGTGGAGATGGTTCTCGAACCCAAATCTGGCCAAGGTGATGAAGGCCAATAAATTGAAGCTTAATTCAGATAAGCTGGAGGTGCTGTTGATAGACTCAGGGCTTTTTTTGTCATAGAATGCACTGGAACGGCATTCCGGCACCCTTTTTTCAATGGATTTTACAAAGTGATTTTGGCATAGCGGATCAGCAGCAAACATCATTAACATAGTGCCTGCAGACTGCTATTGTGTCTGCAATCTGCTATCTGATAGTGAGAGATAGCTGCTCGGGGCAGACCAACAGACCGGATGCTGCTCCACTGCTGGCTTGGGATTGGTCTGTGTGCTTACTGTCGATGACGCGAGTTCCGGCACTTTTTTTTTTAAAGCACCGGATAGACTGGTCCTCTGTTCAGATAGGCGATGCCTGCCCTGTCCTGGATAGGGTTGTGCTCCCCCTAAAGGACACGATTCAGTGCCTGGGAGTGCTTCTGAACACAGAGCAGTCCCTGGAGTACCAGCTGTGCTCTGTGGCTAAGAACACCTTCTAGCAACTGTGGCTGATATGTCAACTATGTTTCTATCTGGACAGGCAGAATTTAGCAACAGTGATCCACACTTGGTAACCTCTTGGTTGGACTATTGCACTGCACTTTATGTGGAGCTGCCCTTGAAGATGGTCTGGAAGGTTCATTTGGTATAGCTTATCTGCTAACGAGGATGGGCAGGGAAGAAAACATAGTGCCAGTCCTTTACCATCTACACTGGTTGCAGATTGAAGTCCTGGCTTGCTTTAAGGTGCTCACTTTAAGTCATAAATGGATTAGGACCTGAGTATCTGAAGGAACATCTCCTTCCATGTATCTCTATCTGGACCTGAAGCTTATCTTCTGGGGTCCTTTTTCAGGAAGTGCCTTGAAGAATGTCAGGAAGGTGGCTACTGGGGGAAGGGCCTTTTTGGTTGCGGCACCCCATCTGTGGAACCTATTCCCCAGAGATACATGCCTTGTGCCAACTCTTTACAACTTTGGTGCCAGGCAAAAAAAATAAAAATTAAAATTGCTCTCTCCGTGTTTTAATGGGTAATTAATGACATTTTATAAAATTTTATACATGTTTTTAAAGATTTTGCTGGGCCATTGTGGTCTGTTTATTCAACTATTGATTTAGTTGTTTATGCTTATTTTACCTTTGTTTATTGTTTTATTTCTTATTTTGTTGGTTGGTTCAGGTGCTAAAATGCATTGAAATGCATTGAGTTGTACTGCTATATTGCATTATTACATTGTTATTTTATCACTATATTTTATTTTTAACTTGTAAACCATTCACAGAGCCAATTTTGGACAGTATAAAGGACAGTATATAGAAGCTTATATAAATAAAAATCAAAATTATAAAAATAGACTTTGCGCAGCCATTTTTTCATGGGTCACACATTTAAAGAATGCTCAGATCACTGCTAAAATTTCAGGGCTGGTATGCGCCTTAACTTCTTCTGTGATGGTTCCCTGAGCCACTGTGAAGAGATGGAATGTTCAGCCGTGTGGGGGTTCATTAGGGACCTGCAAAAGCTGGGTTTTTATTGGTTGCTATTTGCTTCAGAGGCTTTTCTTCAGAACAGGATCAAGAGTTCACAGGAGGATATTCTGAAACAGGTGGGTTAAATGGCCAGTTAAGAGACTTGACATTCAAGGAGGTACATGAGTTCACAGGAGGTTACAAAGTTCAATCGAGGAACCTCATGATCAATAGGCAAAAGAAACCAAAGGCATTTGGATAAATCAAAATGTAATTATGATTCTATTCCTGTTTGGGTGAGGAAATAAAAGGACTACAGATAAGTAAAGCTGGAAAAGAGGGTATACGAAAGAAGCAAAGAGAGATTTGATGTTAGAACCCTTCCACAGAGAGACCTGCTCTTGGAAAAGGAATGAAGGCTCTGCACACAGTTCTACAGCAGTGAAGCTGAACTGAGAGCCAAACTGGACATTACTTTTTAAAGGTATAGCTACCAAATAGGTCTGTTGCCATGTTTCCTTATATAGTAGGCACAGGGACTCATAGATTGACAGCCAATATGGAAGGTAGAAACATTATATTTCTTTGCTATGTGCCTGATCCTATCAGGGTCCCCATCCAGGCAGTTTCTGTTGCAAAACAGTGATGTATTTGCTTTCATTTTGTTCATTTTAAAGGGTTGTCTCTAGTGGTGATGTCAGCCTCATATCATCAAAATAGAGAAGAGGCTATTGCATTTGTCTCTGGGCCTAAAATTTAGGTATAAATTTAGTTTATACTGACATCAAGTGATGATGGCCACCCGTTTGGGTGACTTTAAAAGGGAATTGACTTTAAAATGGAAGAGGAAGCTATTAGTGGCTATTAGCCTTGCTGGCTATGTGCTACCACCTTTACCAGAGGTGGTCTACCTGCATGCACCAGTTGGTTTGGAGCTTGACCAGGGGGAGCACTTGCATCCATCCTGCTTGTGAGGTCCTGTGATCAGCTGGCTTGCTGTACAGAATGCTGGACTAGTTGGACCTTTGGTCTGATCATGGCTTTCCTTATGTTCTTTTGTTCTTAACCAGAACTCTATGAATGGAACCAATCTCAAACAGTCAAGAAGGCACATTTGCTTTACATGGAATTCCATGCAGACCCTCATCATATGTTGGGAAACTGAGCATAACTTGGATCATCCCAAAATGTTCACAGTAAAACATATGTTAGATCAATAGTTTAATAAGAAATGGAAAAGATTATTAGGCTGGAAATCATAGAGAGAATTGAAAAAGAAACATATCTTTGCCATGACTTTACATCCTTTAATGTAACATTCCTTAATGGGCTTTTGATTATTGGCAACATTTATCAGAATTAGAAGTGGAGAACAACATATTGCAAAACTCCTGCCCATTTCAAACAGGGCAAAAAAAAAAAGTTTTTCAGTATCCAACAGGGGAGAATCTTTTCTACCCCACTCCCCAATATGATGCCCCTTAGTGTAAACCAGTGAAACTTGTCTCCTTGAATATAAGCCATTCTTTCATATACCGTGTAACCCAGATTTCATTCTTCTTGCATTGTTTCATTTTTCTTGAAATGCTTTCTTTACCCAAAGTGTGGGCTCTGTTGTCAACTAGCAATCGTCACTGTTCCATCAGAGTTCATGCAGTTCAATTTTTTTCCTGCCCTGTATTGATTTCTCTATATCTACTGCTTTTGTTTTCACCCTCCAAAGAATTTCTTATTAAAAAAACTAAAAAAACCCCAACTATTATATATCAATACAGACATGCTTCTTTTTAAAAGATAGAGGATACAAAAAACATGAAGCAAGGCAGAAGCAGACCCTACAGCCTTAGGCTATACAAGCTGAAACAAAGAGATACAAACCTATTCTTAAGTTATGAATAAATTTTTAAATACTAATTGCAACCTGGATGATAGATGTCACAAAAAAGCTGCTCAAATTATTATTGTTGTTCATCTATGGCAAACAGACCTTTAGCGAGGATGCCTAAATTTGATTTTGTATGCTGGTTTAGATGCATCAAAGTACCAATGAAGGGTGCATCCATCCATAAACAGTCACTGCTTCAAAATGTTGGGTTGAATCCAGAGGAACTTCTCCATTGGAAGAACTTCCTTCGTTAGAGGAAAGTGCTTGCCCTGGCAGAACAAGCTTTTCCACAGAAGGAAATGTCTCAAGCAATGGCCAGGGAGTTATTCCACTCATACTTACAAGTTGAGTGGAACTGGTTACCTGAAGAAGCGCTTACGTCCATATATGCCTGCCTGCCCCCTGAGATCTGCGGGAGAGGCCCTTCTCTGAGAACCCTCCGTGAAGAAAATTAGGAGGGTAAGTACTCGGAGGAGGGCTTTCTCTGCGGTGGCGTCCAATCTATGGAATGCGCTCCCCAGAGAGGTCTGCCTGGTGCCGTCGTTATTTGTTTTTCAGCGCCAGGCGAAGACCTTTTTATTCAAACGTCATTTTAACTGTTAATACTATTTATTTATTTTATTCTTCAGCCAGGGCGACTTATTTTATATTGTTAACTTGTTTTATATTTTTACTGTATAATATTTTAACTGATATATTTGTGAGTCACCCCGAGGCTTCGGTGAATGGGGCGGCATAGAAATTTTCTAAATAAATAAATAAATAAGTTGCCTTCAAAGGAAGTGAAATGTGGGTGAAATCTATTGTGTAGCTAGATGTCAGTGGACAAGCTGAATTATCAAGGAGGTGCAGTCCTCCACAGTCTTTCTCTGATTGCCTTATTTAGTGCCAGGGAAGATTTTTCTCTTTTCTCTTGCTCTCAGATGGGAATTTATCCTATATCTGTTTTTATGTTCCCGGGAATTGTCTGCTAGCATATATACAGTTTGCATACTTAACTGAAACACTTTGGAATGATAAACCTTCTTTCTTTCTTTGGAATTTTTTCTTGTTGCTACATGATGATTTTCTACCTCTAAAATTGACCTAATCATAAACATGCAGTGCTTAATTTTTTGAACAGAGAATTTAATTCAGCCCACTTTTGAGAAAGAATTAGTCTCAGTTATATACTGTAGGAATTTTTAAATAGTGGGAGAGTATCTTTCTTCCAGAAAGATAGGTTGCCTGGAAATGCTATTTAAATCCATAAATCTATGGAGAGTATTTTACTCTACTTATTCTACTTCTTTATCATTAACAACACCTGCAAGTTCCTGAAATTAATGAATAGAAAGTCATGTTTGGAATTCAAAGCAGAAATCTACCTGGATTGTCAAAGGTCAGTGTGAGTATAGAGAACTCTTTCCAGATGAAACTCACTTTCATGGTATGGCTGCTACTCTGCTAGGCAGAAGCCAATCCAATGCAGGGTGAAATGGGAAAAAACTGGATGGGAGGGATCATCATCATAATCAGCAGACAGTCTTCATTGGCAACCCTGGCTCCTAGATTATTGGCCAAGGCCATTCTTTCTATCAGGCGGAGTGAAGTGGTCATCTTAGGTGGCATATCCTTGGAGGTGGCAGCAAGGTGTTGGAGGAGAGAAAACAAATTGTCTCTCATTCTTCAACTATCGCTCCCTACTTTACTTTTATTCCCTGCATGCAAACTCCCTGTTTCCAAAATTAGGGCAGTTTTGTGAAGTGTATGAAAAAGATATACCATGCTATGTATGAAAATGTCCTCTGCCCATCCTCTGAGCTATGACCTTCGTATGCTCTTTCCCCAGTTGCACACATTTTTTCTCTTGCTGTTGGAACGTCCAGCAGTGAATGATTCTGGGTACTAAATCAGACTCAAAGAGTGCTTAGCACCTTCTCAAATGGGTGATAAAGAGGCCTTCCATGGGGTTCAGTCCTGGGATCAGTGCTCTTCAAATTTTTAAAATTATGTCCAGGCTAAAGAGGTACAGGGAATGCTGATCAAATGTGCAGATAACATAAAATGGGTGGCATAGCTAACACCCCTGACAAGAGAAAACAAAATATTGATAGATGGGCTGAAAACAACAGAATGAAATTCAATAGGAGTGACTGCCACCTTCTGCAGCTAGGAAAAAGAAACCAAAAGCAAAGTTTCAAGATACCTGATACTTGGCTTGACAATATTAGAAGCAAAGAGAATCCTGAAATTGTAGATCACAAGCTAAATATAAATGCAATGGGGCTGCAAAATGCAGAAATGTTATTTTTGCCTATATTCATAGATGTACCACCTACAAATCCCACAAAGTCCTAACTCCCTGATATTCAGCACTGATTAGGCTTCATCTTGAATAATGCATCCAGTTCTGAGCTCCACCATTTAAGGATGCAGACAAACTTGAAAGAGAGCAACAGAGATGATCAGGGCACTGGAAACAAAATGCTGTGGGGTGATACTCAAATAAATGGGCATGGTTAGCCTTGAGGAGACAAGGCAGAAGGCACAGCCTCTCAAGTACTTAAGACACTGCCACACAAAGAAGAGTCAGGATCTTTTTTTGATCATCCTAGAGTGCAGGACACAGAATAATGGGATTGAGTTACAGGAAGCCAGATAACAGCTGGACATCAGGGCAAACTTCCTGATTTTTAGAGCAACACAACAATTGAGCCAATTACTGGAGGCATTCAAGATGCAGCTGTACACAGAACCCTCAAGCAGGATGGGTACAAGACCTCTGCCTGTCCAAGCTCCTCAGCAACTGGTATATGTAGGCATTGCTACCTTTAGTAATGGAAGTAACCCATAACTAGTAAGTCTAGTAGCCTCTGATAGCTTCCTCCTCCTCCATGAATGTGTCTAATCCCCGTTTAAAGCTATTTACATGGAGAGCCATCCAAGTTAGAAAGGAAGTGGTTGTGCCTGCTAGCCCTGCCCTCAACATTCCTGCTTGCTCAGATCCTGGCCAATTGTGTCAAGGGAGGAAGTCTGAAGTGGACTTCCTGCCCATTTGCATGAATGTGTGTGGTGGCCTCCATGTGGTCAGAAATGCTTTCCAATCTACACTGGGTAGTTAATGAAGCTGGCAGTGAAGCTTGCCTTGCCAACCATGGGCCCTCCACACTTGAAACCCTCTCAGGTAAGCAGAAACACCTGTGTAGGGGGCTTAAATGTGTTATCATCCACTATCATGGGATGACTTTTGCCTCAAATCGTGAGCAAGAAATAAATAAAGCCATACCATAAGATTGTCTGGCTGTGGGTTCAAGCAAGACAAAGGAAAGTATGTGTAATACAGCAAAATTGACTGACATAGTTCATTGTCACAAGAATTGGTGATGGCCCCAGCTTAAATAGTTTTAAAGCAAGAATATACAAATTAAGATGGATCTAATAGCTGTTCTTTGTTTCAGGCAGGTATTCCCAAGATTTACTTTGCTATTACTGCTGAAAAGTTCAAAACAGGAAGAAAAAAATACTTCCAAACCCAGTCTACTACCACGATAATGTTCAGGGAAGACAAAACTGAACTTAACTGTCAAAGGGTCATTTGAATACAGCTTTCTAAGTAAGACTAAGATGTGATAACTATGAATCTTTTCTGGCATCGTTGTGCGATTATATTCTTTAGATGTCCTCTTCACTATTAAAGCATGGATGGCATGCTGTCATTTAATATTTATCCAGGGATTTGTATCTCAGTTGTTTCTTCCCAGGAAGTCTTTTAACATTTATGAAATATCACCATGTAAACACCATTGCAGGGGATCCAGAAATGGAAGCAAATGCCCTTGCTTTGACAAGGTTGCTGAAGCAATACCTGTTGAGACATGTTCTTTGTGCAAAATTACTATGTAAATAGCAATTTTGCCCACTTCTATCTGAGCAGGGGTCGGAGATTTATTCTGAGGAATTCTAAACCTTATTTCCAAGTTCAGGCTTTTGCAAAATAAAATAGATTTCAGTTTCTGAAAAAGACCTTTAAACCAAAACATCTTCTTCTGGATTACCTGCATTAGTTGATATTAAGATGGAGTTTCTTCAGAAACTATAAGGACATTAAAAACTTTAGTCCACTGATAGCCAGCTGACATTAAAAAAAAAAAAAAAATCATGCATGCAGGAACATGCTATTCCCAAATGAATTACAGCTCTAATTCTTGTTCAGCTTGCTTTTTCTCTGGGAACAGTCTAGTTTTTGCCTTAACAATACCTTGTACATTTATTATTTACTTTTTATCTGAATATCTAGTATGCTTCTTAATTTTCTTGATACTGTAATAATTAATACTATCAAGCTATTAGTTTTATTTGAGCCATTACTGCTATGAACACTAACATGTAGCATGTGTTAATAAAGTTTTAAAAATTAATTTCTACACCTTCATATCACTAGCATTTTAATTTATCTTAAATTAAAATGCCAGACCACAAAATCCTGGAAAATTCTCATCAAAACTCTACACAAATGTACATCAGCTGCCACCAAGAATGTACAACAGGGGCATGGAAGTGTCTGTTCATTAATCTTAGCAGTAACATCACACAGATGCTGGTTTGGATGGATTCTTGTGATAAGCATTGCAAGTATATGGCTACCAGTTTGAAATAGTGAAAATACTTTTGACATTGAGGCCCCTTGATTCTTACCACTTTAGGACATTATGCCTCCATCTCTTGCAACCAAACTCTTGCACTGCCATCCCATGCTGGGCTGCCCATCCATGGACAAACAAAAGAATGTTGATGTTCATTTTGGTTCTTCTAAATGGTGAATGAACTTTCCCAATGAAAATAATTTTAAGAAAGTAGTTGCTAGTACAGTAATATTGCTGGAGTGTGAAAACCAAAAGAGGTTGAGCAAGGTGGCACAGATTTCTTTGAATCTCCTGAATTATGAAGATCTCTGAGGGAGAAAAGAAGCAGGTATAGGTGCACAGACAGTAAAACTGCATGTTCAAAATAGGAACTGAGCCAGGGGCTTACTCCCAAGGAAGAATGCATAGGATTGGAACCTTTTTGAATTCAACAGAACTTGTTTCAATAGGCATGTATAAGATTGTGCTGTCAGTTATGTAAACCTAACAGAACAACTCCAGAAGTGTCTTTCTGTCTTCATGATCAGAGAAATGCTCCTAATCTATGGTTTTGTCATGAAAAGGTTCATAGTAAATTCAATTGGATGCTTCAGTGACAATTACAATATATCAGTCAAACCTCAGTGCATGTGTGCGCCATCCCGCACACAAGCAGGCATGCGCGCACACGCACACATCTCATAGGGTCTTAATTACAATGGACAACATTTTCAGAATCAGAGAGCAAGACAAAGAACAGCTTCAAGCCTTCAGAACACTCATGTTAAAGAGTCGTTCAGTCATAATAACAATAATTGCAGCAGAAAGGTCACCATCCGTAATAGCTGTCTAGAAAGAAACAAAAGAAAATGGGTGAAATCTATACCTTTCTTTTTTGCCTTCGATCATAACCCATGTCCTAAATGATTTAGTCATAAAGCCAAGATACAATGTGCTTCATTGATTTAAACTACTTTTTGTCTGCTGCACTGTATACAATAACTTTCTAAGATTCATTGGCCATTTTAAATTCAGACAGTCTGCAAATTGCATAGCACCAAAGGGAAGTGAACATAAAAAAACAATGTGGCTTAATATTGAGTTACTCTCCATGGCATGCAAGGTACAAAGCAGTATTGGCAATGGCACAAATCTGGCAAATAAAAATACCTAGATGCTGGGAAAGGATATATAGAGGGTAAAAAGATGAAGCAGTTATGAGCTCATTAACAATAATTCTCTTGCAGGATCACTTACTTTAAAATCCCAGAAAGCCAACAATGAACAATGCAAATATTGAACTAACAGGCAACAGATTTTAGAAATATTACTGCTATTTTATACGAAATAGGTATGGGTAGGTGATAGTAACTGCTTTTCTAAGAAACTTCTTTTCCTGTTGCTTGCACTCTGTAGTATGAAGCAGCAGCTAACATTTTCCTTTTAAAAGTTTGCTTTAATCAATAAAATTATTTTTATGGAATACAAACAATAAAGCCATCAATCTGTTCGGTAGGAAATGAAGCTAAAGCACTGAGTGGATTATATTTAGAAGCAAAAGAAAAAAGACAGGAAGACCAAAGGCCTGCTCAGGCATTCTTCCTCCCAAGCTGAGAGAATGCATAAGGGAAGGAGCATGCCAGAACTGTCTCCCGTTCGCATCAGAGCTGCTGCCCTACATGCGTGGAGTCACAGGCTGTGCCGAAGGCCCTTCTGCATCTGTGTAGGGCATGGGTCCTCAAAATAAGGCCCGCGGGCTGGATCCGGTCCACCATTACCATTTAACCAGCCTGCTCCACAGGTTTTGCACTTGCCAGGCGTGTGGCTTGCTCGCAAGGAGGCTTTGGACTAGCTCGGAAAAGATGATCTCTTCTCAAGCAAGCCAGTGCCTCACCGTGTGCACCCGGCAGCAGCTTGCTTGTGAGCAGGTCATTTTGGACTCAACCTCCTCACCCCGCACGCGCCCCCAGCTCACCTTGTGTGCACGTGTGCTCCTCCCCCTCACGGCCCATGCCCCCTGCTGGCTCTGCCTTGGCAGCCTGTGCCCACTGCTGGCACCTGTCAACTGGCCCCCTTTAGAAAAAGTTTGAGGACCCCTGGTGTAGGGTTTCCAAGCCCAGGAATGGGGGCTGGACTGCAGCCTTCCTCTCCTCCTGTGTTCTTCCTTTCAGCATGCGAGGAACAACCTCCAAAAACTGCTGTTGTAACACTGTAGGCCAGTGCCTGCCTGCTCAAGTCAGAAATAACCCCTATTGTGTTCAATGGGTTCATATGCAGTTCTAAAGGACTGAAGTCCAAGAAAGTTTCTGTCTGTCAGGGCTGGGAACACAAAATAGAGTCATAATTTCAAGTTGACTAGATTCAGACATGAGATTAGGCTATTGGACCAGTGATGCTCATCATCATCATCATCATCATCATCATCATCATCATCATCATTATTATTACATTTCTATGCCGCCCCTTGCCGAAGCCTCGGGGCGGCTTACAACACAATAAAATACATTGAAATACAATAGAACATAATAAATTACCACTAAATCTTTGACAGCAACCAAGAGGCTTTATGGAGATACATGGCAGTTTAGAATTACAAAAATTAAACATGGAAACAGAGAAACAGAGTGAGTCAGAACGGACCTTCTAGGCTATTTAATCTGATCCCTGGCTCCAGCTGGCTCCACTTATAATATGCCTACCATGTGTATGTCCAGACTATCCTTAAACACGCTCACCAATGGGCTTCAACCATCTCCTGTGGAAGCCCATTTTATGCCCTAGGGGTCCTAACCATGAGCAAGCACTTCCTGGCATCCACCCTGAATCTTGGTTCCCTGAGTTTGGCTCCATTGGAACGCATCTCGCCCTCCACTGCAGGGAAAAAAGATCATGACCCACCTCTATGTGGCACCCCCTCACATACCTGTATGTTCCTAACAGGCCCCTCTGAGTCCCCTCCTCTCAAGGCTGAAAAGACCCAGCTCCCTCAGTCTTTCCTCATATGGATTACCCTGCAAACCAGCCACCAACCCCATGGCCCTACGCTGCACTGATTCCAACGCTGCTATATCCCTCCTGTAATGAGGACCCCAGAACTGAACACAATACTCCAGCTGCGGGTGCACCAGAGTCGTATAGAGTGAAAGTAAACAAACAAACACATGTTGTGTCCTTCCACTCAAACATGAACAGCTTATTCAATGGATTTAACATATTTGTATTAGCCTGGTTTAAAGATAATTTCATAGTCTGCAAGTTACAGATCAAATGGTATATAATAGGATATGTCAGATGTCCTAGTTTTTATTGGTCTAGTTTTTTTTTAAATAACTAGTTGTTTAAACTATTTTCAATATTGCATATTAAGATACTATGTTGTATCAGTGTTTTGCATTTTGGGAAATGCCGTAACCACCCAGAGAACTTCAGCTGGTGAGTTTTATAGAAGTAAAATAAATAGATAGATAGATAGATAGATAGATAGATAGCAATAATAATGCTGTTAACTTTGTCATGGATACATCATTATCTGATGGAGCAGGGATAGGATTTGGCCCAAGCCTGGACAGGTCTATCCAGCTAGTTATTTTAGAGGGCGTGCTAATGTTGTGCTAATTACTGTAGCAGGGCTATGGAGCTGATTTATATCAGTGTGCATTCACATGGGCCAATTCACATTAGAATCATTTCCTCCCCATTCCCATTCTCTGCCTAAAGTTCCCATCTCTCTGTGGGACTCGGGGGTGAATACAAAGGAAAAATATCTCCCTAGGATGGTAAAAAAAATAGGGAATTTCCCCTTTTTCCCTTTTCCCCTTATTTCAACCTTGTCAGTTTAAAATGAGAAGGGAGTGACATAGTCCCAATCTGAATCAGGTGTAACTTCATGTTTTCCCATATCATGTGGGCTGGCTTACAGTCTTCTTGAAGCAGAATTTTGTCCTGGATTGTAGGGGCTCTTGAGCTCTGCAAACTGCACAATATTCCTGGGACAGTCTTCCTGGGACAGTCCCTGCCCGGTCTCTTTATCTTCCATTAGCCCTAGCTGATGTGTCTAATGGTCAGGAATGCTATGACCTGTATTCAGAAACAGCCAGCGAGCTCCAAGTTGGGGCATAATGTCTTGGAGCATAATAGTTACTCACACTTTTACTCACCTTCATTTGTACCTGAACTAATGACCAGAAGTCTTCTCATTGTATTTTCAGGATATGCAAGTTATACCACGCTGCCTCCTTCCTGAAAAGTAAAATAGAATAAATAGACTGATGTGAGTGATTATCAGCTGGCAGGTATTTTTTTTACACTAGACCTATTGTTTGAGTTGAATATGTGTAGACGCCAAAATCGAGTTGCTAAACATCTCCTGCATGCAGTTCAGTTAATGCTGGGAAAAGAAATTTATACCAGAATATATCCAGAGGTAATAGTCTACTGTTTGTCAAATCACATGCGTAGCTGAAGCAAATACACAGAAGATGTTATGGATTGTACCCTCAAGGTAGGATAATTTACTAAAACGGACTTTGTTTTATTGTTTAATAAGCGAAGCCTCATATCCTCGATTGAGTCTGTATGCTCCCAGAAAGCACAAAACTGAATCTACTATTTAAAATGTGCCTTATCATGATGTAAACACATATTGTAAGTGTTTCAGCTCACTGAGCTTGGGAGAATTCCCTATTAGAACTGAATGCAGATTTGCCATTTTGCGGTATAATGAATGCAAGTGCATCTCCTTTTATTTATTTGTAGATGTATGCTGTTTTTAAATCAGCAGTTCCTGCTTACCTTCCATCAAGTCATTAGGGCTTGATCAAGTTCATTTTACAGGCTGTTTAAAAAGCTTTTCTCCATACATCTTTTCCTCTATCTCAGTATTGTTCCTCATACCTTTGATTTTACCAACTCCGTGTCACTTCTGGGACATAATATCACATAATATTCCACAGGAATAGCACTACAATTCTGAGGTAATTCCATGGCAAGCAGTGGAGAGGGCAACAGAGCAGTTCTATTCCACTACTAGGAACCTATATGTGGTTTACCACATTGACTAGGTGTGTGCCATTGTTCTGACTGGAGCAAATTACTCCCATCAGATTACACTGACTACATAGCAGCAGCATTGTTTAATGTTTTTCTTCTTCGTTCAGCTCAAGCTCTTGGCTTTGCCCTTTAATGGTCCAAATATTTAAAAGAACCACTGGTGTCTCTATAAGTCAGCTTGAGAGCTTTAGTCCTCTTCTGAAACCCATGGGTTAGGGCCTTTTCATTTGCAACACCGGCCCTGTTACTGCATGCTTTTTGATGGCTAGAAAAGATGGTTATCTTTTAGTGACTTCATAGATTAGTGCTATTATGCTGTTCCTTAATCAAGTCTGTTTTATCAATTATTTAATGTTATTTGTTTTTATTACTGTGGCACTCGGTACTTTAAGCTGCCTTCATTATTTAGAAGAAAAGTTAGCTCGCTCTATCTATCAATCTATCAGATTTCTATACTGCTCAACAGCCACACCACCTGAATACTTCCCTACAATTTAAATCCATAAATTACTTCATAAGACATTATAAATGTCAATAATTGAGATAAGCTTAAAAACCAGTGAGACCTCCCAGCAATACAAACAAACAGAATACAGGAAAGAATGTAAAACAGAGTTTGAATGTAAAATTCCTGAGAAAATACAGTCTTTACCTGGTGCCATAAAGGATGCAGAGTAGATGCAAGGAGAGTCTTTCTGGGAAATACATTCCATAGTTGGGGTGCCACAATATAAAAGCCCTTCTTGTTAGCTTCCACCCACTGACATGAGAGCCAGTGTGGTGTAGTGGTTAAGAGCATGGGACTGGGACTCAGACGATCTGGGTTCTAGTCCCCACTCAGCCATGGAGCCAATTGGGTGACTTTGGGCCAGTCACAGACTCTCAGCCCAACCTACCTCACAGGGTTGTTGTTGTGGGGATAAGATGGAGGAGGAGATGTAAGCTGCCTTGAGCCCTTTGTAGGAAAAAGGCAGGATATAAATCGAAAAATAAATAAATAAATAAATAAATTATTTGGCAAGGCCTTCTACAGAAGGACTGCTGAGGATGAGCCTGGCTCCAAGCTGTTTAGGGCTTTGAGTGTTAATACCAGCACTTTGACATGGCTTGGCAGCCAGTGCAGATGGCTTAATGTGATCATTCTGGCCAGTCCCTGCTACTGCCCTGTTTTGGAGTAGCTGAAGTTGTCGGGCTGTTTTCAAAGCAGGCCCATGTACAATGTATTGCAGTAATCCAGCCAGGAGGCTGCTAGAGCATGGAAAGCTGCAGCTAGTCTATCCCTGTCCATGTAAGGCTGTAGATGGTGTCTGAGCCTAGTCAAGGAAAAGGAGCTCCGTGCTATCAAGTCCACCTGTTTTTGTAGTGAAAGTTCTGGGTTCAGGAGTACCCTCCTTAAGTTAGGTGGCCTTCAGAATAAAGCATATAAAGCAAAAATACCATGGAGCACCCCACCACCCTGGCTGAAGGGATGTTCACCGATGTTTTTCCTCTTGCCTATGAAACAGGATTCAGTGTGAAGTGTGTGGATATTAAACAGCATTCAGAACTTTAAAATGAATCAACACTCTCCTGCTGTAGGGGTAGAATGAATATCTTCCCTTGAAGAGCATGCTGATCTTTGCCATCCAGACAAGACCCAGAAATCCTATTAATTTTTTCCTGTAATGTTCAAAGTAATTCTAGATTTATTTACATTTGCATTATTCTTTATATTTAGTGATCTGCTCCAGTGCATTCCTTCCCAAGTCTATTGGCACTCAACATCAATAGTCCATAGGCCTGGGCCCATTCTAGGGGCCAGTGCTGGTTCACTCTTGCTCATGCACATGAAACCAAAGCCATATTCTTTTCATAGGATTATGAAAGCAAGAACAAATTCAGATCAGTTGTACTAATGCAATAGATTATATTTTTCCAGAATCCAAAGATAATTCTTCATGAATTTTTTACTTATGGAAGGCCAATGCCCTGCCCTTTTTTCCCAACACAGTGAGTTGCTTCTTTTTTTCTACTTTTTTGAGGCCCTCATAACTCTGCAGAAATGGAAGGAATTTTAATATAGTGATAAGGGAAGAGATATTGGCATATATATCATGTCACATTAAAATCTTCCAAGTGACAGCAGGTGATCCTACTCACCCTTGTCCCCAGCTTGAAGGTATAAAAGATTTGTAATAGTTTCTCTTTATGAGGCTATATTGAGGTCAATCTGCCCATATACCACTTTGAGAACTGAGAAGCATCAGTAAAGGTACTTGCTGCATAACAATTCAAAAGCTTCCTATTGCAATGCATTAAGAGTCAACAAATCAAATGTTGCCAACATAAACCTAATTGCCAATTAATGGTCCAAGTCTTCTGCTAATAACACCAGCTGTTAATTTCTAAGGGACAAGTTGCGATGATCTTTCATTTTAGAAAAAATGACCAGAATTGAGTATGACAGGGAAGAATGACTGGTCATTAGTTCTGTAGGTAGGTATGCATGATGATAGATGATAGACAGATAGACAGGGTAGTGATAATACGCAAATGATCCTACTCCGAAATTTGTAACTTCTCCACATGTCATGAATACAAAGCAGCATTTTATTAATTTGGGGTGGGAAATTTATTTGACCGGCTGCAGGGGTGGTTGCCTTCCCCCACCAAATGCATGCATGCAAGCACACACACACACGCACGCGCGCACACAAGACGCCTTTTTTGAATGATACCATGTGATAAAATAGGGACATCCAAGGGAGGATTGGATAGCAGTCAACTCCAGCTTTGCTTCTGAGCAATACAAATATAACCTTCCTATGTTAAGTATATGCATTAAAAATGGGTTGGGGAAGAATCCTGTACAATAGTTTTAGTGCTCCCACAAATTGTTTCTCCCCATCCCAGTTCAGAGATTCAATTTAGTCCTAATATACACACATACACATTCACACATACAGTTAAAGTAAACTAGTCTAGCAAAATAACAATAGCTGGCTCACCAGTTCTCCCAAGAAATCAGCCTGTGAGCAAAAGCTATTGCCACTGCATTAGAGAAGTTTATGATAGCACAGTATACAGTAACTCTTGCTAGCCATTGGACACTGCCCAATAAGTTGATTAGTGGATAGTGCATAGTTAATAGACTAAATAACAATAATCAAACGTTTTAATTTGTTGTGTGCAGCATTCTGTGAGTACTGCTTGTGAGCTTGGCTTTGACACATGCCATTTCAAAGTAGGCTAAACCAAATCATCCTTGTGGTTTCAGTTTCATATGAACCATTTATGTATTCTATGTTTGTTGTGAAGTAGCATGACTAGCAGGTAAATTCTTATGAGTTCATAATATGAGAAGTCAAGCATGTATCTATTACTTATTATGCAATTTGTAATGCACATGATGCCATCTCTGGGATGACTGTTTCATCACCAGCCATTAGAAAATCACTTTGCAATGACAAGAATATCTCAAAGACAGACTTATGTTTTAAGTCCCAATTTTCCTTTCTTCTTTTTTAGCCTTAACAATTTATGGGACACAATATCCCATGGGACATTTCCAGGCAGTTAAGTGAAGAATGGGAGAGATTATAGCAGCCCATGCTGGCAATGGCAAGGGTTCCATGCCACTATTAGGAATATATGCATTGTTTGTCTTATTTACTGGGTTCCCATGATGCGACAGCCAATTCTGGGTGTCAAGCCACAGTTGGCTCTTGTATTATGTGAACTTAGTCCAATTTCTGCAAGGTGGCTGGTTTGTGAGCAACAACATTTGTGACAGTCCACAAATACTAGCCCATCCTTCCTTTACCACCTTATCGAACTCTTAACCTGAAAGGTATTTCTGGGTCTCCTCATCCATTACTACATGGCAACAAATGTGCATGGTTTCAGATGAATAAAAACCCTATCTCAGAACCATTCTGCTTATATGTACCAACTAGATAACATGTTGATTTTCTTCATGTGGTTGTGGTGGTGGTTGTATTCTAGACTGCCTTTCCAGAGTAGCAGTATGCATTTTAAAGATAATAAATAATTCAAACATGCATTTATTATACTTATAAAATGGAGAAGCAATGACACCATAAAACTGCAAATATTAGAGGCAATGCAGCTATTTTTAAATGTCTGGACAATATATATGAATTCTTCCTCTGCAGAACTCATGATAGCATCCGTAGTGGAAACATCCAAAGGATCATTGTGGTCATGGAATGACAGTGGTACACAGCTATTCTATCCATCCGATGGGGCCTTCTCGGTTTAGCCCTTCTTTGTCTTCATTTCTTCTCCGTTAGGACTGAGTTTGTAGTTTTGTGCTGCTTGGTAATTTAGTACAAATGATTGTTAGCATTTCCCATGAAAAGCATTTAAATTTTATTTTTGGGTATGAATTAAATGTCAGCCAAAACCTGTGGAGGTCATTCAACTATTTGTTCGCCATAGTTCAATAGCTTAGATAGTTGCTACCAATTGTTTCAGTGAGTGTGAATAAGGCATGCCTGTGAAACAGGTGGTTCTAGGCAGTACTTAGGCCAACTTGAAAATGTTCTTTCCTACTAGATAGGCTTGGCCAAGGCTAACAGCCTGGTATCAGTCATATTTTAAGATTCTTTTCCAAATAGTAATACACAACACAGATTGACTTTATTTGGTTTAATGGGGGCAGGTGTGATTATGGTAAACACCAAAAACAAACAACAAACCTATAAAGGTTAGAGTCTGTCTTGGAGCAGAGCTTCCATACAGACCTAGCTGTAGAAGGTGCAGTATGTCAGCCACAAGTCTGCTATTGTATCTTTGACGATAGCAGAAATGTCAGAGTCAATGGTAAGCCAGAGAAAACTCCTTTTCTGATCCAGCATAGCTAAATCAAACCCGCCCAATGATCAAATTCATAGCCATTGTCCAAGGCACCAGATTTTTATTATTATTATTATTATTATTATTATTATTATTATTATTATTATTATTACTATTATACCATTTCTATGCCGCCCCTTGCCGAAACCTCGGGGCGGCTTACAACATGATAAAATACATTGAAATACAATAGTACATAATAAATTACCATTAAATATAACAATACAAAAAATACATTGATTTACAAATACAAAATTAAAATTTAGCACCACAACTCACCTGAACACCAAATCAGGTTAAAGGTGGAGTTTATTAAAACACTGAGAGAGGGAGAAGGGGTATGAGATACAGAAAAGAAAATGGAAACAGCAAGTAGATAGCAGCAACGTTATAAAAGTTCAACCATTACTATACCCTAGTCCCAAACATGTCAACTCCTTGTTGTACCACAGAAGTAAAAATAATAAAACTAACCCTAAGCTACACTTTCTCTAAAGCAGGTTCCTCTGCTGTGAAGACTTCAGTGACTGGGCAGGGAGTGACAGATCTCACCAGATCAAGACTGTTGGGAAAGTCCAAATAAATCATTTTATAGAAAGAATACTTTTGTGTGTCTTTTAATATAAAATCTGGTAGCAGTGCTGTTGCTTCTCTCCACTCAAAGAAACTAGAACTTTTGCCCAGCTCCATACACCTGCAGAAAGCAGGCTGTCCCAAGGATTCTATCATACATGCATTTTCTTGCAGAGTCAAAAACAATGATTGCAAACACTGGGGAAGCTGTGCTTCCTTTGCGATGTAAAAATACCTGGCCAGCTCGTGCTTTGTCTTAAGGAATTCTGTATCTCTGATTGCAAAAACCACAACATTTTAAACCTAGATTTCTGTAACTACAGATTGTTTCATTTGTTATCTGTTACCTAAGCCTTCAATGGGTCATGATGTTTCTGTATTTTTCCCCATAGTCCTCACCTTCTCACCAATTCAGAATCTCATCACTGCCTTGAAACTATATGTGACCCCCAACTTATAATATGTCTATGCTCTGGAAGCTCATAGTCAGTGTGGTGTACTGGCTACCCAACCCTACTGGGTTTTTTTCTCTGTCAGATAGGAATTCTCAGATATCCTGCCAATAAACTGCTGAAAATCAGTGTAGTGTCTTCTGTGTGGATCTGAGCGTACATTCTTCTGGTTCTGTTATTCTGAGATTTCCTGACAAGACCCACCAGGAGACAAAAGACTCTCTCAAGTCAGGATCTTTTGTAGCCCCATCTCCAGGCAATCCAAGAGGCCTCGACTTCCCCAGCTGTAAGCCGTCCTGAGATCTGGTATAATAGGATGGCATACAAAAGCTTTTAATAAATAAATAATAAATAAAATAAGTCACAGTGTTACTGCCCAAGGTGACCAGTTCTTAAGTAGACATCTTTGGCCCATCCTCAGCAGGAAGTCTGGGGGTGCTAATTAGTCCCTCATCTTTGACATTTGGAGTTTTAGCTAAATCACTTAAATTTAAGTTAACCTTTTCAGAGCCTCTGCTATAATGACATGGGTATTATACTCTGTACCTACCTTGTCTTTATAATCTCTTTTCTGTACTCTACTTATAAAGCTCTTTAATCTCTATCCACAACTGTGCTTATTATCTCTGGATCCAAAAAAATAAAAAACCACTGCACCTACAGACCAAAATCGGCAGGATTTCCCCATTTCCTTTGTAGCTATTGTTAGAATAGTACTCAAAACTACCCAGTGAACTTTGTGGCTGTGCAGAAATCTGAATCTAGTGCTCCTAGCTAGGTCATAAACCAGATCATCTAGTCTCTGCTGAGATCAATTTGTGCCACCCATCTGGAATTGCTGCAATTATATATGCAGTGCTAGGAGCAGGTTGGCAAGTCATCTCGCTTCTTTTCATGTGCACATAAGTGACATTGGTCTAACCGGGCCACTTTCTTTTCTCTCCCATTTTCTAGCCATCCCACATTGTGCAAGATGTCATGCTACCCTTCCCTCCACCACGGGCATTTATCTATTATTTAGTTAGTTATGGAAGAATGTCTATCCTGCCCTTCTGTGCTAATGGGGCTCCTAAGACAGCTCGTGTTTATGCAAGTCTCTCATGCCCTGAGCTGATCCAACCCTGTGCATTTTGCTGTGAACAGGGCTGGATCACATCAGCCATGACAGGAAGATGTCCTGAGACACTGTGAACAAGCAGCTGTTTTACAGGAACTGACAAGCAAGGATGCAAACTTACAGTTACTAGCTAGACATGTAGTAAATAAGGACCAACAGACCAAAACTTACATATATTTCCCTTTTGCAGTGAAACAGACTCTTGTAATTAAAAGCAACAGCAGTAACACACACTTTTCAGTTTATTTTAGGCAGAAGCTGCAAGAAGAAAGCAAGCCATAACATGTTAGTATGATTGCTAGCAAACAGCATGCAGATAGCAAACTAAAGCAACTATTAAAAATGGCAGGGATAAAGAGAGCAAAAATCCCTATATATTTAACAGGACAATCTTACAACCACTCAAAAATGCTACTGGATGATGGCAAGTATTAGAAATAAACTTTTGACTTTAACAACTCTGCAAGATGAATTCCCCATTTGCTGTGGAGGCATTCATTGTCATCACTTCTGTTTATCTCATCATCAATTGTGTATGCATTGGTGTGACTCCTTATCTGTCTCTAACCTGGCTAGGCCAGAGTAAGCAAGACTTCTCCTGCAGTAGCCACACCAGTGTTTAAATCAGCCATGCCAAGATCTGTTCCAGTTGTTCCTAAGGAGAATCCAACACTGTTGATTCAGGAAAGAAACCACAAAAGCTTAAGCTTCAGGGTGGGGTAGAGGCAAGATGCTACGGCTGCTTTACTGACTCAAAAACAAGGGTTCTGGGGAAGTTCAGAGAATGTGTTGGAAAGTGTAGGAAGTGTTGAAAACAAGATTGTGGACATATTCCAAACACTCCATGCATGATTCCTACCAAGCAGAATTGCCTCAGGAAGATCACAAGAACCGATCACTGCTGTTAACAATCTGCTGAAGTGAGAGTTGTATAGACAAAGCAATGTATTTTTCTGTGCCAGGAGATGGCACTCATTCTATTAAGCATCTGCATATAAACACCAATTTGATGCTTTTCCTTAACCCTATGAAATTCTTTATAAAGGAGGCTCTGGTTAAAACGCTAAAAACCAGAGCAGAAACATGGAGGAATGGGGGAGGAGACAGGAAAATGGACTGGAGGGAAAGAAAAGAGGATGAGAAGTGAAGCTTAAGGGAAATAATGAATTCACAGAATCACCATTTTAAAAACATAAGAATTATTTAAATACAATAGTGGTTATTTATGAGTCCTTTTTATTTTAATACAGAAAGATATTTCTAGTGAGTGGACGGAAGTGTAGCTTTCCATTGAGTGTAAGGTTGCCAGTCCATCTTATTGATTCATTGATGTGCTATTGCCTTAGAAATTTGGAAAGTACCCCCCCTTGCAAAAAATGGTTTTTCACTGTGCCCTTATATTTAAAATGTATCAGCAAAGAGATCCTTGGACACTAGCAATGGATCCACACTGATCATAAGCAACAGAGTTATTGCTATCAAAAGAGAAATCACCAACTCATTTGAAAACCTTACTGTAAATATTGATGTCTTATCATCCCAGTGGTCTTCTCAGTGTTTTCCTTGGAGAGGGCAGGTAATTCATTGTCTTATCTTCTTTTGAGTTTCTTAATCTTCAACCCACATCGTGGAACAACTGGCATCCCCTTAGCTCAATTCCTACTGAATTGTCTTTCTAGGACATTGTCATTGTCCAGATTTCAGCCTCCTTTGCATTTTTTTCAATATAAATCAAAACATGCCCCATCCAAGGGTGTCTGGGGTCAAAAATGATCCCAAATACAACTAATGCGAGATTTTGTTAACATGAGATAACGAAGGCTCAGATGACTCTGTGTTCGCATGTTGGAAGCATGTGGTAGGGAAATTGGCTGCTGTGCTGCTTTGGCTACACAATCTACTACCACTGCCCACATTGGAAACACTTTTCTTCTGTCTGCACATACAGATAGGAAGGCTGTGGATGGTCTGCCCACATATACAAAGCAGTGATGTATGACGGATCTGTTTTGCGGGTGGGAATCCATTGAATGCCCTGGACTTGACTTGTCAGACTTGGGCTGCTTTGCCAGAGCCCTGAATCTGAATTCCTAGCAAGTGTGGCCAGTGTTAGTGCAATGCTTGCCAGGCCTATACACTGTGCAAGCAGCATCCCTCTTCCAGTCCATGTATTTTTTGCTGCTGCATATGACTTGGGAAAAGGTTGCCAGGTGCTCATCCTTCATCCCATGAGCATTTGTGGACTTCCTCTCAGCTCAGCTTGCTTTCCAAGACAGGGCCAAGCATGAGAGGAAGTCTAGATGCTAGAGGGATGTATTCTGCAGAGCTTTGGTGTATCCCAACGTGCACTCACTAAGCTCTTCCCATAAGAGGGGGATCTAAATGATTCTGGTGTGCAACAACAGCAGAGAGGTAAGGTAAACTACATGACTCCCAACCACCTTTGCGATTGCCTTTGCAACTGTTTTCCTATAGCAGGGCTGTGGGGAGAGAGAGTTGAGAACCATGATTTAGCATGGAATTATGCAAAGGTTCTCTTAATTCTGTATTAATTCTATCAACTTAATTCTCTATTAGGACTGTTTTGTGAGATCAGTACTGGGAACACTATAGACAAAGCCTATATGCTTACATCTTTATGCCCAAAGAGCCCACTGAATGGGTCCGAGCAAGGGATGAATCCTTCCCTGTATCTCACTTGTGTTCAGCCTAAATACTGTTGAAGGCCCAGAGGAGAGAAAATTTCTGAATGCTGTCTCTCACCTCTTCATTATAGCTCCTCTCTTCCATATGCTCCTTTGATGCTGAGGGGTTTCCTGCACGTAATGTTCGCCTAGCATCTTTGCTACAACTTCTGCTATTTTCTTTGAGGAAGGAAGAGTGTCTCCTTTTCTCTCGGTTTCTATTACTTGACATTAATAAACATTCCATTATACATCTACAAGACAGCACTGTGTTATAGCTGTATTATAGTGGAATTACAGCAATGCTCAAAGCTGGTTTGTTCTGCATTTGAAATTTAATAGTTGACTTTCCTTCCTTTAAAAAAGCTGTAAAAACACAGGAAAGGCTCTGAAGAAGAATGACACTATAAAAAGGACATACAAACTTCTGTGAGTCAGCACTCACAAGTGTACAGTAAATGCCTCATGAAAAGAAGCTCTTACATTCTACCTACGAACTGCGGAACCTGATGAGAATTTGCATGCTCATAGTGTTTTTTTAATATATTGCCTCTAATTAATATATTAAGATGATTAAGAAAATTAAGATTGTCTCTGATTCTGATGATTAGACCCATCATATGTTTCCCAAACAGGCAGCCTTTACCCTAACTTTTATAAATATGGCAAGTTTGGGTGTGTGTTGAAGTTCTTCAAAGCCTGAAAATCACATGCCATATGGATAGAAAACACAGATGTTGTAGACAACAGAGGAGTTGATGGGTCTGCATTGAAAGCAACAGAGAATGAAAACAAATGAGAATGAAAATGAAGGGGCACAACAAAAACAAAACCTAAATTACTGTGATTTTGACAAATTAACAAATCAAGTTTTCATAATAAAGATTAATTCAATGACTAAGCAGAAACAAACAAAAACCTCCCACCCCTCTCGTCACAGCCCAACCAACAATTCTTTTAGAGCAAGAGAAGGGTTAAAGGCAAGCCAGTCTTTTCTGATAAAACAGCAAGGCATTCTGCAGAAGAAGGAATCAAATTATTTCATTGCCATCAGCAGAAAAGATAAGATTTGTACTGGTGCATTCCTATGACGGTTAATAGACTCTGCTTCATTGTTAATAAGATTGTTTCTGTCTGTGATGGTAAATGTTTGATAGATGATATGGCTTATATTAGTTGATAGGATGCAGATGGTTACCCATAATCCCCAAACATCATAGTAATTTGTGCTGACAGGTTCTTTAACATGGGCAGTCCTGCTTGTACAAATGTCCTATGTATTCTTGTACAATGCACTGTCTCTCAGTGGCACATGTTTTGCTGAATGTATGAATTTGTGTACAACACGTTAATGACATAATCGGATGAATCAGAATGGCATATGCATTTTAAAACAATGATTAACCCATGGGCTGAGAACCAATCCATCTCAAGGCAGTTTTTACAAATCCCTGCATTAGAGACATTTTTGTAAACTGTTTCAGAAATGCCACCTTTGACAATTGACTATCTGAAATCAGATTCCAGTAAGAAAATGATTAAACCTATCTGTAGGAAAAGCATGCTTGAGCATGTAGCAACTAACATAGCACTTAAATGAGCATGACCTTGCAAATCCACTAGTTTTATATTTATATTTACCCATACTCTAGTCACACAGATGTGTTTACCCCAGGCTATTTTCCCCTAGTTATTTACTTTCAGAAGTCCTGTTAGAAAGAGAAAGCTGTGTGTTGCACTGGTTAGATCATTGGATTAAAACAAAAGAAATCTGGGTTTTAATTTATAAAGCACACTGGGTGACTTTCAACTCTTAGCTGAACCTACTCCATGAGGCAATTCAAGCTTAAGTAGGAGGAGGAAGTGGAGGTGAGACTTCTATTCTCTGAAGGGGTAAAAACCAATCTATAAATATAATAAATAAATACCAAATCCCACCAGGGACTGAAAGGAAAGGCAAAGAATGAGTTTGGGAATGTATGAGTCACTTTATCTGTTATTTCAGAGGCCCTGCACCTTTGGCAGATAATACAGGGCAGCCGACAATAAGCTTTTCTGTAGTCCTTTCTGTACTGACTGTACTGGTTAATAAACTCTCCCCAGAGAGACTTGTCTGGAGCCATCTTCATGGTATTTTCAGTGTTAGGTGAAGTGAGGTGAACATAGAAGATCCTGCTTGACTGTAATAGCTGAAGTATTTCAAGAGCTACCAAAAGAATGCTGATAAGGCTGGAAAAATATGCTCTTTGAAGAGATATGTGCTTATTTAAGCAAGTATTTTCCCAGCAATAAACAGGGGAAGCATTTTACAAAGAAAAGCTGCAGGTTAAATATCTACACAACATTTACAAGAAAGATAGTATAAGGATTAAATGAGTAGGTGTTATTCACTCGGATCTGAAAGCAGGTTAATTTCAGTGCATTCCCTACGTATCTATCTTAAAGCTAGTCCCACTTGGTTCAGTAAGATGTAATCTCATTTAAGTGAGGATGCGATTTCCACCTTAAGATAGTTCATGGAAGAGAAGCTTCCTGCCTTACTGTCATCTGCATCCCCAAAAATCCACTGATGGGACTCAGGTGTGGGGACTGAATTTGGTAATGAACTGGATGAAGGCCAATAAACTGAAAATGACAGTCTCAGAACTTACTAAATTTACCGCATAGCATGCAACTACCTTTCTTGTTTTCTGTACTCTAAGATTTGCTTGTTTGTTTATCACCCAACAGATAAAGGCTCTCTGGTCAATAAGTACACAGGACCCAGTACGGATCAGGATCACACTATAAGTAGAGGACAAATGTATTTATTTATTTCCAAACACTTTGCTCTCAGACTTGTCGTCTATGTGATAGATAAAGAACAAGGGTAAAATCTACAGTATATTGGCTAGTCTTCATCCTTTAACTGCCATGCTTGTTACTGGTGACTTTATGTTAGAATGAGCCAAAATAAGAAAATAAGTTCATACCTGAAACATGCTTTGTAGCATGACCCTGAATCCTGATGAGACAGAGCACAACATGGGTCTGGGGCTAAGAAGTCAATGTGTCCTGGATGGAGTTAGTTAGCTAGTTTGTTAGATTTGTTTGGAAACCACCCATTAGCATCACACTTTCTGGGCAACCATTACAATAAAAGTATCAATAACATAAATAAAATGATACAATTAAAATAGCATAATAAAGAACAAGATAAACGTACATATACATGTTCAAGTAAAAATAAAACATAAAATAATATATTAAATTCAGTGTCTTTAATGCAGATGATCTACAAGGTGAAAGAGTAGTCTCCTAGATCTAACTTTGCCACCATAGGCCCAGGTTCCTTTGGTGGCATGAATATCTTTTATCACCTTTAGCTCATTATCCAGATGCCATAGACATCCATAGGGAAAAGAGAAGGCACCCATTGACCCCATCTGGATAGGACAGATTTCCACCTTTATTTTGAAAACAAACAAAAGCAAACCTGCTGCCTTTCCAATCTGAGATATGAGGCAAAAAGAATAGTGATTACTTGACCATACATATAAGAAAAGATACCCTGTTCCTCCCCTTTGAGGCTTTTAACCAATGCATGGAGCTATGGCAACATTTAGCACACCACTTCCCAAAGAAGAAACTCTTTGGCTCACTGTATCTCCTGAGGAGAGGAGTGTCTTGGAAGGCAAGGAGTGCTGCCTCAGAAATCATTGACAAATCCAGGATTTTAGTGTAACTCTGGTTGTAAGTAGTCTGTCTACCCCAAAAATAAAAAGTTTTTAAAAATTGCCCTAACATTGCATGTGGATAATGTTCATCATTGGTCTATCTGCCATACAGGAGTTAGGACTGTGTCAGAGTCTGAGTTATGCCAGTCCTGCAAATCAGAGCAGTGTGTTAGTCCTATCACTCTGAGGTTTAGAGTCTAGATTGGGGTGCTAGTGTGTGTGTGTGTGTGCGCGTGTGTGTAGATTTATGAGAATGTGAAAATTTTAATTTGAAAAGAGATCACGCAGCTCCCTGCAATGTTGCCTTCCACTCCTGCGAAAAACCAAACTGCAGATGCCCATGCCAGTAATGCTATTCCCAGTCAGGAATAATCTGATCCATGCTTTGGTAATATTCTGGTTGGATTCCTCTGTTGCAATTTATATGGAATTCTCTTTCAAGAAAACTCAGGTTTCTTCAGTTAGTTCAGAAAGGTTTGTTCCTGCTACTCTACTTTTGGCAGAGTGTCCTGGGCACAGCATCTTTTCCAGTCTGGTTCAAATATTCCTCATGGGAAACAGCTTAGAACCCAAATCTCCACAGGAAAGCTTCTGCCTATACCAGACAGACTTATGTTTTGAGCTGTTCTGCTGTCCCACATGACTTCCACATTGCAGAACTGCAAAAAGGGTTTTCCAGCCATGACTCCCTCTTATGGAATGCCCTGCCCAAAGGGGTCCCCCTGAAGCCTCCATTTTCAGTGGCAACTTGGCCACCTTTATTTTTGAAGAACGCCTGAGAGTCCTCAAAAAATCCTGCATTCTAGTTTTAGTTTTTATCTGATTTTATCAGTGATGCCAGGCTTTTACTGTCTATTTTTATGTTTATGGTATATCTGCTGTTTACCACCTGGAATTTATTGGCCGTAGTATGGCATAGAAATATCTTAAGTACATGAATGTTGTGAAGATCACTCAAAATAACATCCATGGACACCTGAGCTACTTCGATGAAATGTTATAATAAGTAACAGGTATCATTCTGAAAGACTGGACACCTTTGCTCTTGTTTACAGCCATGCCAAAATGGGGAGACTTCTGCCAGGCATAATGCTTTTAAATCTTTCCCCATCCCATTTTGGTTAGCTCTGATTTAGACAAGGGTGGGGAGAGGATCTTAAAAACATAATTAAACATTGTGACATTTCTGCTTAAAGTCTGTGTGTTCTAAACTTCTTTGAGCACCATACCGTATTTTTCGCTCTATAAGACACACTTTTTCCCCCCTCAAAAGTAAGGGGAAATGTCTGTGCATCTTATAGAGCAAATGTGTGTGTGCCCGATGCCCGGGACGCTGCTGGCCCACCTGTACCATGTGGCACCACCTGGCCGGCAAGCGCTCAGCGTGCCCTGCTCCGCCCCTCCCCCCCTCCGGCGCAGGTGAGAGCTGTGCCGCTCAGGGGGAAGCATGCGGAGGAGGAGGAGCTGCGGCCTTTAACCTGCTGGCCACACGGAGAGCATGGAGAGACGGACTGCTCACCCCCACCGCCTGGGAGGACCTGCCGCCGCTGCCGCGCTGCCCGGAAGACCACTGCCGGCTTGCTGCCGGCCCCTCGTAGCACCACCTGGCCGGCACGCACTCGGCGTGCCCTGCTCGGCCCCCCTCCTCCAGCGCAGGTGAGAGCTGTTAATCACAGGTCAGTGTGTGTTTTCAAATGGCAACCCGTCTTTTAATGACGCCCATGGGGAAGTGATGGGGAATGTGCCTGTAATTATCAGGAAGCTTTCCATGGATCAGTTCTCTGTTAGTTGATCAGACACATTTTTTTTAGGATCAGTGGATATTGGAACAGCATTACCTTCGTGTATGAAGTTTATTCTTCAAAGGCTACTTAGTCCACTGTGTGTTTGATTTACCATACAATATCTCATTTTTTGTCAGAAGTTGTTTTCTATTATTTACTAGTAGGGCAGTGTGGACATTACTGGCTTTTTTAGATTTGTTCTTGAATTGTCTGCAGCAGCTCTTGTATAACTGGTGTAGATTGTGGATTCCTTCAATAATTCCACTACTGACTAAGAAAGTGATGTCAGTGATTGTGAGCAACAGAGCTTCATAAATTCTGACTCTAGTGATGATGAGTTCTATGGGTTCAATGAAAACTAGAAGAGTACTCGAACTTTAAAGTCTCTCTTTTGTTAATGACAGTGATGACGGTTCTTAATGCCACTGTTGACTGCTGTTCACTTTACAAGGTTGAAATACAGTATTACTGTATTCTGTTATAGTTTATTAAATAGTTTAGTAAACCATTTGATTCAGAATATTTTTTTCTTGTTTTTCTCCTCTAAAAACTAGGTGCGTCTTATGGTCAGGTGCGCCTTATAGAGCGAAAAATACGGTATATTTTCTCAGAGAATTGATGCTTCCTTTTCAGATGGATTTTCTGATGTGTTATACCAGACCCAGAATGAGAAACATTTTGGTGTTTTGTCAAGCTGGTCAAGGCTTGGTTCACCTCTGCTACAGAGATTTTACATCTGTCTTCGGTATTTTGCCCAGCCTCACATAGAGAATCTGAATGTGATATCTAACTGAGTCTTGTACAGATGTACCTTAAAGGTTAGAAAAACAGCAAGTGGCGGGGGGAGTTTAATTTCATTTTTGAACAACTAGAATGACCTTAACAACCCTGAGGGTCATCACAGTTTTAAAAATAAAAATAAAGCTTAGCAAAAGTTCAGCTCTGGAAAAGAAAACCACACACACGCGCATGCATGCCTTGTTTACTCATGGCTTTCTCTGTGTTTTCTATGTAGGAAATATTCTCCTTTAGTTTTCCTATGACATTGTAAAATGTTTACCACTTAAGACTAGTCTTGCTTTAGTTATGGAGTGCTCCTGAAATAGAAGCATATTCTTGAAATAATTGAATGAGTAAAATGTTCTGTTCTGTTTTCACTTGTCTTCTTACTTCTTTATCGTTATATTTATTTATTGAATACATCTATCAAATAGATGGAGAGGTGATTTTTATTAGGGTTTTTTCACAGCGCATTGTATCCAACTGTGTCTCTCTACCAGCAGAATGTGTGTGTGGTGGTGGGGGTGGGCAATTTGGATTACTTATTCCTCTTGCAATCCTCTCCATGAGGCAACCTCTGGACTAGATTTAAGGTTCAGGGAGCTGCAGGAGGGAGGGGAGTCTTATTGTATGAACAGAAGCTGTTCACCCAACACTGGATATTGCCCAGTAAGTAACTTTTTATTGGAGTCTTTGAAATGGGTGTTAGATTTGCATTTAGTTTAGTAAAATATCTACAGTGAGAAGCAAATGGAATTAAGAAATTTACTCCAATTTCTGTGAACTTTGGATATTGGCATAAAATGGAAAAAAAGAATAATAGTGATACTTGCAATAATATGCTTTGCCATGGTCACAGTAGAGCAACTATTGTTGTTGTTGTTGTTATTAATAATAATAGTTTAATAATGTATTGCTATGCTGCCCAATAGCCAAAGCTCTCTGGGCAGTTCACAGCAAAAGGTAACAGGTTACTGTCTGGTAAGGTAAGGCTTATTGTTTCCGTGAGCATGAGCTGACTTTTATCAGAACAGATCAATCCTTGGCTGCTCAGTGTGAATATCTGAAGCCCCATAGAGCTTTGGATCTGATCAAATTAATATACCAGTTGCGAGGATTATCCTAAAAAAAAGGAAAGACATGATATAAAGACATGTTATTCTCAAATAAAAAGAAAGGCAGGCTATTAAGCTTCCTTTATCATTTCAAATACTGGTATTGGTTGCTCATCATCAGAGACATACTAGGAAGGAACAGAATGTTTGTCATCATCAAATCATGTTCTAAAGAAGCTTCTCTTTGAATTTGTGCGTTAATGTCAACAATTAATCTTGGTCTCCTTCAAACAACCTCATTAATTAATAAGACAATGGAGCATTTTGAATTAATTAGCAAAAGAGTTTGGGAAATGCAATGTATACCTTCTTCTGTATTGTACACATTATCCTGGTTTTATTGCTATTCATCTGTAATGAACATTTCTCACAGGCATTATTCACCAGAGTCCAAGGTTAGGAAGGCATGTGGAGTTACCCAATCAGATATTAATGTTAGTATTATGTGGATCAGATATTGCTAAACAAATTTGTCTTGATGATTCTGCTGCATGACAGTCAATAAAGAATAGTAAAGAAAACTGCTTTTCAAAAAGGTGGCTTTTTAAAACAATAGATGACAACATGTATTGTATTGATTTGGTGCCATTCTAAACAAGGTGGGATCAAAGAGGAATAAAACCTATTGCCAGACATGGTATTCTTGAAAGAACACCAGGAGATAGGCAAGAATTTTATTTCCATTCTGTTTAAATAAGAATTTACCAAATTTCACAAGTTCTCAAATTCAGAACAAAAAAGTGCTTGAGATTTAATACACAATCAAAAAGCAACAATGTGAAGAAAAAAAATGAAAGATTTGACAGATTTATTCATTCAGACCCTGAGTTTGAATTCCTAGTGCTAATTTCTAATGACACGACAGCTCCTCAAGTGAAAACAAACCCTAAATGGGCTACCATGGCATATGAACTAGGTTAGTCTGGCTCTACTGAGTCGCCAGGACATGGTCTATATTTCAATTCTCTTCAAAATCTATTCATTGTTCACAATGGCCGTGAACAGATAAGACATCTATTATTCCTCATTTGTTTCCAAGTGGAGTGTTTCCTTTAGTAGCTCTGGAAGTCAGGCCTGAACATTAAGCCTGAAAAAAATATGAGACAGCAAGCTGCAGAGGCAGCCCTGGTCTTTAGCATACAGCTAGGGAACAGTTGAGCATTTAGGCATAAGAGTTCTTAAAGAGTTCCTTCACCAGGAGTCTCTTGGTGTTTGTGGTTTTTGAACTAAATCTCAGGCAAATAATACCACTGTTTTCAGGGTCCACAAATTGCTTGAGGACTGAGCTAGACAACTTGATGAGATCAGACTGCGAAAACTGATGCACAGTACAGAGGCTGTGGACAGTGTGAATATGAAAATATTAATGCAATGTGTTGTGATCTTATATTTATTTTTTAAAATTGGAACAGGATGGATGGAAAGATGGATGGATGGATGGATGGATGGATGGATGGATGGGAGCACAGGCACACACACAAACATGCACACCAGGGAAGGGAAAAGGGTGAAAATGTTATAGAAAAGGCAAAATAAGAGGAAAATGGAATAAGGAGCTACATTCAACAACTTTATCTGGAGCAGAAGTTGCTTCCTTTTTTCTCCAGCAATCCAGAAATTAATTGCCAGGACTAACCTTTTTAGTTGTCATTGGAGAATAAGTGCCGGGATTTTTTAATCTTTGTGCAAAAGTCAATTAGAAGTCAAATATTTCAGTTCACTGGAAGAAGGGGGAAACCACTGCTATTTAAAACATCACAGTTACCTTGAGCTCAGAATCAGAGAGAAACTAATGGGAATGTAACATTAAATCTTGTTTCAAAACAAATGAACAAACAACTCTCAACTTATGTTTTTTTGTTGGTGGGGGGGATCATTCCTCCCATTTATCACACCAGGAGATTTGCTGAAAGTAACACCAGATGTAAATTTTTAGACAGTCGGCTTTTTGTTTTGCTTTGTTTTGTCTTTGCACTGTAATTATGTATGGAATTTAGGGACTACTGTGTGCCAAACACTTCAGTTAAGAAGTGGTGAAGAAAACACATCAAAGTTAGTCTCTGTAGCATTCTAAGTGTTCAGAAGCATAAAACATATTACTGAGTGGGCTCTAAAATTGTTTTCATTTTATTTCTTTGACTTAGCTAAGATTGAGTAATACACCATAAGAGTTGCCTGCTCTCAGTGAAACACCTAACCACCAGATTTCAATTAGGAACTGGCTCATGATCCTAAACTCATTTATGTGGAAATCGGTCCAATTGATTTCAATGGCACTTACTTCCCAGTTAGAGTGTTTAGAATTTGCAGCCTAAATCTGCTTAAATCCAGGCAATCTAGCTTTCATTGACTTATGGATCGACCTGGAACTGTATTGACATCAGAGGTGGCCTACAAGTGCATCTTACAACCCAATGTGAAATATATTTACAGGGACTGATTTCTATGTGAGCATCTTTGCAAAGGAGGTCTTAGAGGTCTAAAACTCTATAACATGTTAAATATTTTTATGATGCACAGACTAAAAGTGGTGCCTGGCCTTTTGACAAGTTCTAACAGTTGGCCACATGCTAAGGCAGCAAGAGAATGCTAGATTTTGCCAGAAGAACCTGTCTTGCTCTCTCTTTTGCCTCCTCTCCCACTGAGCAAAGTAAAGCCAAAAGTGGCAGTGAGAAACTGGGTTTTTCATCTCTGAAGGACAAGTGCTCTCTGACTGAAACACATGGGTATGTTCTGAGAGCTTTCCATTCAGGGGAGATGGGATTAAATGCACGACTGTCTTGCATACTTTTTAATGTAAAGCCACAGTAGTGAGCTGGCCTTCTCATTTGGAAGCAATGGGTGGCAAGATTGGTACCTCCTCTCTGGCTGAAAGAGAATAATTCTGTTTCGAGGGCTTCACAAGCAGAGTTTATAGTTGCTCTGAGCAATGCTCAAATAATCTGCATGGGTTTGTATGTTTGCATGTGTATCTGTGGATGGTCAGTGGGCTCACCGCTTTTTACGCAGCACCCAGTGAGTTGTGCCTAGTGCCTGCAGCCAGACAGCCTCTCAGTCCAGCAGACTGCTGGGGAGAGAGATGTCCATGCCAGGAACATCCCCTGCTTTGCCTCGCTTGCAGCTTGCTCTCTTTCAGCCAAAATGAGCAACACTGAAAGTGGAGCAGGGATGAAAGGGAGCCAAGGGAATGGGGGGAGGAGAAAAGGAGGTCAGGGAGAAGGTGGGCGAAGGGCATGTGGGAAGGGGAGGAAATCCAAGGTGAAGGGGAAGACAGGCAAAAGGAGGCAGCAAAGGAAGACGTGGCTTGGGAAGGACCACAAACAGGTGCATGCATTGCTGATGCTAGAGCAACACTGGGCTAGGATGAGGAGTCAGATTACAGACTGGTTAAGTATCCAGAAAGTTTGCCTGCTTGTGGGAGAGGAAGTTTTTGCTTGATCCCTTTATTGGCTTGTCCAGGGTTGGACTGAATCAGCAACTTAATAGTTCTGTTAGAACGAATGGAGGAGTGAACAGAGTTGCAATGGGAGGGAGTCTTGGGAAAGCAATTGGCAGCCCTGGGTTTATTAGAGGCAATTCATTCAGAAATTCCCGGAGACAAGGTTGTTTCCTGGAGAGGATAAGATCTATTCTGTGATGGGTTGTTGTTAATAGAACATTTTTGGCTAAATTTACATGGAATTTTAATGAATGGAACTGGAAAAGCTTTCAGTAAAATCAGTGCAGGTGTCCTTTGACTGAAGTCTCACTGATGGAAGCAATGGATCAAGGGGATTTTTATGTTCCCCTTCTTCCAGACTTGCTAACAATACCGCAGTCATGCAACAAAAGCAAACTACACAATAAATTGTCACAAAACACTGGGAAAGGAAGGAAAAATTTTAAAAGGCCTAAACTTCCTTTCTATTGGCTAATACCTGAAAACCATTCTTAAGTTGATTGAAATCTTCTGGGAAAAATTTCAGCCAGAACAAAAGTCTTTCATCTGCAGCATTTTTCTTGCCTGAGGCACTTTCATCTGGGGTTAGAAATGACCCCAAATGGCCCTAATGCTAGTTTCTTGTTCAAGTGGCAATAGTGGTCGAACAGCCATTACTGATAGCTACAGATACAGGCTACACAGTCACAAAATTAGAAATCCATGTCAACTGACATAAAACACACACATTTAAAATTTAAATCTCTAGTTATGCATCCATTTATTTATTTAAAACTTTTCTATACCATCCCATAACAGACATCTTGGGACAGTTTACAACAAATTAATACAATAAAATAAAAATATACTGGTTACAACAGAATACAATTAACCCAGATTAAGTTCCTTAAACTTTCACTAACCAATGAAAATTAAAATTGGAAATATTTATTCTTTAAGACACCTATGTCTATCTCAGACTGAGTTTATCCACTGAGTTTATAAATCGGGAATACAAATGAGGCTTTATTTGTATCATAGATAAGGAGCATATTTCTGGGCCATCACTTTGCTTTATTCTATTGTACCTTCATTTTGCATGCCACAAACTACCGGGAGAAGCTAATTATCAGAGCAGCTAATTATTGGTAGTTTACGAAATAAATACCAGGTTTAACAGTGTGGCATTTTAAGTAGCTATATTAATCAAAGAGCCTAATCAGGTTATTGGACATTACATTAACGTATTAGAAAATTGCTACCACATCTTTAAAATGACCCCATCAGCAAAGCTTTCATGCATCATTGCCATATTCTGCCGTATTTCACTCTTTAAGTCATATTCCTCATCTGCTGGAAACTCTGAATCAAAGTTTATCCATCTGGACAAACATACTGCAAGGGGAATTTTGTGATGTTTGTGTTCTGCTGTTGGACTCCTGCTTGATAATATAAATGAAGCTACTGAGGCTGTGAAAAAAAGAAAATGATGCAGCCATTTTGTGTGCATTATGTTTCCATACTGTATGTTTTTCAGGAATAATGAAGGCTAAAATCCCCAGCCAAGAACACATCCTGTGATTTTAAGTAAAAGGAAAGGGCATGCAACATACTTTTGGTATAGCATGTGTTTTTCTAGAAATTTGTTTTTCATCATCTAGAAGGCCATGAATGACTAGCTAGGTCTAAATGATCTTTGTTGGACCTGTGTCGGACCCATTTGCCTACCACTAGTACAGATTAATTAGAATAGAGGTCTAATGAAGGAACACCGCAGAACCACCAAAGAAGTGAGAAATAGTAATGTGAAACATAGGAAGCAAAGGAGGATGAGAAAGAAACTTAGGCTGATTGGAACCTTCTGAGAGAAACATTCAGACCTTTCACATGCAGCATTAGCCTTGCATGAAACACTTTTATTTGGGGTTAAAAATACCCCTGAAATACAACTAATGCTAATTTTATGTTGACACTGGATGTTATCGTGTAAATGCTTTGGAACAAAAGTGCGCAGGTGCCCTCTTTCTGGAACTCTGGAACGCCCCACCTCCTTGTTGTCAGGTGGGCAACATTGTTTCATTCTTGGTGCTTGCTGAAGACATTTTCATTTAAACAAGCCTTTGCTTACTAGCAGCCATCGTTTTATTGATATAGTATGTTTTTAAAGTGATCCATTCTATGTTTGGATCTTTTTTTATTCCTTTTATTGCATATTACTCAAGAATGTTGCTGAATGTAGAATGGTATATACATCTGATTAATAAGTTTAAAAGATGCATTTTTATCAAATGGCTTTGCAAAATGGAGCTATATAAGCTGCCTTGAGTTCTACACAAGAGGCAAAATGTAGGATGTACATGCATAACAACAACAACAACAATAATAATTATAAACAAATTCTGGTGATTTGCCACCACAAACCTATAGTCAAACTTTCCCCAATAAAATTCATAGGGAAAAACCCTGAGCAGTCTCAATGACTGCTTTAAAATCTGTTTCTTTGATGGCCACTATCATGTGATGAAACAGCACTAAAGGCTGAAGAAGCCAAAAGTTGCTACAATTACTGAGTATAAAGCAGAAAGTGTTAAATGGGTTTAGAACATTTAAATTTATTAATATACTAAAATTTTCTAGAAACCACCTGTGGGAAAAAGCAAGAACCTTTATTAGACAGATCAACAAATTACTTCTTCACATAGCTAAATTATGCAGTTCTCTAATGTAGAATGTGGTGAAAACCAATGAACTTTAATGGCATTCCAGATAAATTTGTGGAAGGCAAGGCAATCAATGGCTGAATATGACCTCCAGTATGAGAACTGCATGCTTTTAAACACCTGTTGTTACAGACCATGGGTAGGAGGGTACGGTTTTGCTTGTGCCTGCTGGTGCACTTCCTGTGGATATCTGGCTGGCCACTGTGGGTATAGAATACTGGGTGAGATAGGCCTCTGGCCCAAACCAGTGTAACTATTTTTATAAGAACATGGTTTGACTTCAAGGCTAAATAAAGATGCCAGAATTTTGCTTTGGTTTGAGTGTGTGTTTTTGTGTGTGCAAATGTGTATCCATGGGGCACAAGGAGAAGGGTATCCCACAGAGGTGGTAAAGACTATTTTCGGGGTACATTAGGCAGAGAGCATGATTAACTCAAACAGCATTTGGGAATGATAAACTGTACGGGAATGGAGAAAGGCAATAGACTGCAGTCATATGTGGTCTAGGTAATGGAATGCATCTTTGTGCTGATTGCCACATTAGCAATAATGAATCTCAGTCAAAAAGAAAAAAAAATCTGATCATGAGAAAGTCTATGCAAGGGTATTTGATGGCATTGTAATGCCTGGATCACTGTCATGTCCAAGCCATCTTCTTCATATTATTTTTGCCAGTATTTCCAAGATCTCTCTAAGTGTTGTTTTTCTGTGGTTCATACTTTGGTGTGTGCTGAACTTGCCATTCCTGTTCTAGTCCTATTGGAGGAGCAGGACTAGTTTCAGCTGGGCACTGAGGTGTCGGGAGTGGCGGTAGGAAAAGAAAGTCGCTGGCATGCAGTGTTGCCCTGGCTGTGGGCAGTTGGCCTTTGTGCTTCCTAGGGAGTGATACACCAGGTTCAGGATTACAGGAGAGATTATATATATTGCAATAGTATCCAAAGCTAGCTAGAATTCCAACATGTTACGCAGCAGGTCTCTTACACGGTGCAGTGGGGACCCCTGCGAGGTAGGATTCCAACCAACTGGGTGCGGATAGAATCAGCAGAATTCCCCTTGAAAACACTGTGAACCAGGGCACAAAGAAAGTGGCTAGCTGACATAGATTACAGGCTGAGAGTACTTAAAGCATGCACACAGCAGGAAAGAGAATTAAAGGTAGGATTACTGGAATAGTTTTGATACTACTATTTACATAGGTGCTGAGAAATAACTAAGTACAGTAAGCTAGTAAGGAGAATTCCTGTCTGGATGGGTATGATTCATTGCCTAGGCTCATGACTGCCTTTCGGCCTGTAGAAGGAACAGCTGATGATAAGCGTTCAAGGATGCAGATGTGCCCTTTGTGCCATCTCTATATCTGAAGGGGAAACGCCTTGCTTCCATGGAAACAGACTGCCAGGGTCAGGGGAACGGTGACAAAGCACTGTTGCACTATTGTAAGCAACTAGATTTTCATGCCAAGTGAAACAAGCATTTTAAAGAGCTGGAGACCCAGTATTATTTTCAATTCCTTTCCTAATTCTGCCTAACATGGACTTTGCCTTTTTCATAGTAGCCACACAGTGGATTGACATTTTCAGGGACCCTTCAACCACAAGCCCAAGATCTCTTTCTTGATCAAACAAGATGGCAGCTCACAGAAGCTGCAGCATCACCACCACCTCCTTCTCTCTTCCTCTGTGATGGTGATGATGGTGATTTTGTAGGGGGAAAGACAAATTGTGCATTACTTTTAAAAATGCTTTCTATTCTATCCCAGGTGCACATAAGATTAATAGATTTAAAGAAAAAGAAGAAAACTTAATGGGCCATTTCTCCCATCCAGGTGACTTATCCAACTTGTCCACTTTCTCTGTACATTTCCTTTAGGTGAGATGCAGGATCATGTTTTCAATATGGCGGATACTATACTGCATTCATTAGCACATATCTCTAGCATGGTAAATGCATTTTGCACAAATACTGTGACAGGGTAGCCCGACAGAAGGAAGGAGCTTCCATGTAGATTAGCCCCATGAATTGTTTCACACTTTTCACCCTCTCATTTGTCCGTGCTATGAGAAAATCACAATCCCACTGCAGGCAATGCTTTTCTGCATCACTCCTTCTCTTCTTCTTCTTTTTTAATGCTGTCACGGTTGATCAGAGATAATAAAAAAGTATTTACTGCATTATATGCTCTCCATTAAGATAGAACTTTTCTATTTGAAAAGTATTGAGCATCAGTGAGTTCAACTGCAATTCAAGAGTATATTTTCAAAAACCATCTTTGCTACCTAGTTGGGAAAGTGTATTCCTTGTTGTCTGCTTTTTATGTAACAGTTGCACACAAGCTCTGCATTTTACTCTGAAGATTGATTTTTTTTTTACCAAAACCATTTATATCCCTCAGATAATGCTGAAGAAATTCTACTGCTTTCTCTCTCTCTCTTCCCCTCTCCCCCTTCACACACACACACACACACACACATATCCAAAGCAAAGCTAATAAATGAGAAATCCTCTGCCTACACTCAAGATATCAAGGTAAGGCGGATACATTTGAAAAATTGCTCTAATACATCAGAAAATATAAAAATCAATAAGCTATAACAGCCAAAAAGCATCTTCAATTTTGTCCCCTTATTGTTGAGTGTAGGTGTCTAGGGCCCTACAAAATGGCCCAAGGTTGCAAAAAGCTATTATACTTCTAGATGTGCAGGATGGTGAGGAATAGATGAGGTCCACATGTGGACCTGTGAATGCACACTTGAAAAACAAAAGAGAACCAGATTTTTTTTCATTACACAGGAGGCATGGGAAGATTCTTGAAAGAATCTGACGTTGTCATGGCACAGCCTTTCTTAAGATAAAAATTAAAAAAGAGCATGTCCTTTTTTGTTTCCTTTCTTCTCCTCAGCATTTATGTTTCCCATCTCCATTCACTCATGTTCAGGCAAGCGAAATATGTATGGCTTGTCATCTTTTTAATTCCATTTTCTTCATCCTTGTTTTCATAATATCAAAACACTGAAGTACAAGAAAGCTGTATAGAGCTGAGAGGCAAAGTTAGAAAAGGTATGCACAAATCCCCTCATTGTCTACACAGATTGAAGAAGAGAAGGCAAGAAAGAAATTAAAGAAGGAAGGAAAGATATGGCTTGCCTTTGGGAATACTCTGCATGCAGATGCTGTGCCCATGGTGGACCAGACGGAAGTCTAAATATTGATTACCACAATTCTCTTGGAAGCCAAAATTTGATTCTGCAATAATAATAATAATTAATAATAATAATAATAATAATAATAATAATAGATGATGGGATGAATGTACTCAATAATTGCCCCATCTGTTAAAATGCAACAATCATTTATCACTTTCACTTATAGGGAAAATGAGCTGATAAAATTAGAACGTCTTCTTAGAAATGTGCTGCTTTAGACAGGTGGTAATTTACCAGCAGAAAGATTCAATTGGATGCAGCTGTTCCACATTCCCCATTCTCAGAAAGGATCAAAATATACAGCAGCACCCAAAGTACATATTTTAAACTGGGCAGGAACCCTGAAACAGAAATGGCATCTGATAGGAACATCTTCTACTAAGGACAGATTATCAGTTGCTCAGTGGTCTTGAGGTTTGAACATAGGATGGCTTCCTTTAGTTGAGTAAGTTAGAAATCAAAGAATGACCCATCCCACCAGGCTTCCATTGGTGAAATGATGTCAAAGGGGACATGGCAACATTTGGTTACATTAGGAAGGTCAGGAAGGTGATCCTCCTGTATGTTCCCTGGGAACAGGCTTCACCTCCCCTACACCTTTTCCTATGGGGGGAAAAAAAAGATTTGGAGCAGGCAAGAGTTGCACAGGCAACTTTCTCTTCTCTATCCCCTGCAGTTACCTCTGACCACAGTTTGGAGGCAACAGTGGTGATTTTACCAGGGGACAGGGCTTATAGGCCATATTCTGCTCCTTGGAGGAATCCAAGAGGGCTTTCTAGGCTGGATGGAAAACAATTGCAGACTTGACCTGGACATTGGCTATTTATTCCAAATGGATCTCAATAATTTAGAACTGTTTGTTTCACATCTAAAATAGAGTGAGGGTTGGAGTTTCCCTTCCTATCCATTTGGTTAGGAAAGCTGCAGTTGGATGGATATAATCCCAGTTACAGCACTCTGCATGCATTACAATTGACATGAATTTCAACGGAATCACACAATGTATTTTCCTGTTATGAGGTTGGTCCTGTAGCAACCACCATGCCTGGGTAATTGTATTAGTATTAAGTTGTAAATGTGACTCCAGCTGCAAATTGCCCTAGGATTGCAGAAGGGAAGGGAGCACAACCTTATTTTGCTTCCAGCAGGAAGAATCAAAGCTGCTGGATCAGTTGCTAGAACGCTTGCAAGGGGCAAAGAGACCACCAGCAAGGAAGATCAGATTGGAAGATCCTGGAAATAATTGCCCGTTTACAGCTCACAACATCTTGTGAGTGTTGGCACTTCCTAATGGATCTCCCCTTCTACATTTTTCACCCAGTCCTATTCACTTGAGCATCTTCTCTTTCTGGATCATAAGCTGGAAGGTGTTTCCCTTTGTCTTAAAACTGGAATAAAATTATAGTATAAAAATCTAACAGCATTAAATGAGTAAAACTTGGGTATATGAATTCTTTCCATTCTGGTGCCTAGCAACATATTTTGTATTGTATTGAGGGGAAGCTATTATAGAGAGGGAAACAACATACACAGTAAGTGTGTGCTTAATTTATAGTACACTTTTTCCTCCAAGAAGGCCAAGTCAGCGAACACGGTTCTTCCACCTGTTTTAGTCTCACAACAACATTGTTGATTGGGTTGTACAAAAAGGACTGTCCTAGTCTCCCAGTGTATTGCCTGGCACAGAAGGGACTTGGAACTCTACATCTAAGTTTGAGACTCCAACATATATATCACAAAATGACACATGGCGATTTCATGGAAAATGCACTGGCTTTTATCAAAGCATATGTAACCCAATCCCCTGCAAACTTTAGAACAGCCACCAGGTAACTGTACCAGTGGGTTGATGCCAGACCACCGCATTCCCAAACAGCTCTTCTGTGGTGAGCTGTCTCAAGGAAAGCGATCACACGGGGGACAAAAGAAGCGATACAAAGACACGCTGAAAGCCTCTCTCAAGTCCCTGGATATCGACACCACCTCCTGAGAGACCCTGGCACAAGACCGATTGACATGGCGCACGCTGATCCACCAAGGCTGCCAAACTTCTGAAGCCAAAAGGACTACCATAGCACAAGAGAAGCGAGCACTCCGTAAAGCCAGAGTTGCAAACGTTGCAACAGTGGTGCCCACACATGTCTGCCTGACATGTGGCAGAACACTCTGTGCCCGTATCCGTCTTATCAGCCACCTGCGGACACACCATGGACAACTCACAACCAGCTAGATGTCAAGGTCCTCATCAAAAATGATGGACGAACATCAACCCAATCCCCTGCAAACTTTAAAACAGCCACCAGGTAACTGCACCGGTGAGTTGATGAAGTTCTCCAGAAGTCGATCTGATTGCGACATCTCACTAGCCCTCCTGATCCAGCAGGCAATGAAGCTGATCCTGCATTTGATGCAATGGAGTGGAGGACAAAGGGAATATTTTATGGATGTACGAGGGGATTTTTGTTGGGAAAATTGAAGAATAGAAGGTCCAACTTCCTTCTATACCTGTCATGATTCCAATCCAAATTCCACCCCATATACTATTTCTAAATAATAACTAATCAGGGATAGACAACCACATGCCAAATGTATCATCTGTACATAATTGAATTTGTTTGTGAGCAAATTATATAATATGATCATCAGATCATAATTCAGAGTTAAGACCTACTCAGATCAACTGAAGCACTAGCAACTATTTGGATGATTGTGAATTTTAACTTGTCATATCGTCAGATGACTACCTGATATTATAAAATACAACAAACTGTGCTTGTGAGAATAAAAATGACATTCTGGAAATCATGTTAGACTGATTTCTATTCATATACAATAATTATCTCATATTTTTGAAGTGCTCAGATATATTTTTCAACATGCAGTATGCCATTTTGGACAAATATTCTTAGTGTCCAATGCTACTAAATCCTAAAATTGTATTGTGTGTTATCCTAAAAGACTTGGTTAATGACACTGTTTTAAATTTAGTTATAGCTGTCAAAATGTGCATAGCAGCCAACTGGAAAAAAGGCAATTGGCTTTCCCCAGTTGATTCCTGAATTGTATGGTAGAGCAGGGAATACAACAATTTGATAAAAACTGACCTACTGTAGAAAATCAATTAACGGGTGGCACCAAAATACCTTAATTGAAGAATGGATATTATCTGCAATCTTTCAGAAAGCAAATAGGATAATATACAGCCATATATTTTCTTTTTGTCTATTGCATTTTATCCATATATTTTGCATCTCTGTGTTAATTTGTTTTTTTCCCTTTATATGTATTAATCTTATTTCAAATCCATTTAAGAATGAAATCAACAAAGGTTAAAAATGGTCTTCAGATAGTCCTCCTTTTCGTTTCCTTTCTTTTATTTTCAAATGCCTTTTATTCTTTCCTGCAATTGACAGTTAAAATCTTTTCATAAGTGGCCTTGGTCATGTGGCTAGCCAATTTCATTCTAAGTTAAATTGCTTTTAGCTATACTTACAGAACAAAGTATTCCCTTTAGTTGTGAACTTCAGTGTCAATTTGAGGTCAAACTTAGATGAGGGGCCAAGTAATGTGCACAAATGGGATTAGGCCATTCTGGTGGAAAAAAAAAATGACTAAGCAATGCAATATTGACCCAATCCTTTTCCTGAATCTTCATGCAGCTTACTGTGAATATGGGAATACATCATGACAAGATTTATAAAAGTAGATCATAGCTTGCAGCCAAGCAATGGTTCATTCCTAGAACTGGATTTAGAGGAATATGATTTCTGTCAGCAAATGACTATAGAAAATGAAAATAAGGCTATATAATATATTCATTTCCTACAGGGCAGCCCAGTAAAGAGCTGCAGCCTTAAATTATCATCATCATTGTGCTATTTTAAAAAGGATGAAGGCTTTATTTTTTATCATTGGAAAATCTAAAATAAACACAGCAAATTTTCTGCCTTCTAAAAACTGCTATCTCTACTATGGGCAGAAATTCAGCACTATCCATTTAAAGAGTCTGTAAAGGTTAGACATAAATGGAAAAGTATATTTGATTGTGCCTTTTACTGTTCCTGTGATTTATAAAGGTGGCAATGCAATATATAATTTTTGGTTCCATTTTTTCCATCGGTTGGCTTGTTATGTTAAAGCTTTAAATAATGACATCTTGTATGAAGAAGAAAATCTCCAGACAAGATGGAGGAGGAGGAGGAGGAGAAGGAGGGAAATTGTCATACAGTAAAAAATGGCCCACCCTTTGCTTGCAGGATGGGCCACAAATTACAAGTATTTGCAATTCTATAAAATGGTGGATGGGATGATATATACCAAGTCAGGAAGAGATGGATCAGAAAAGAATGGGCGTGAGTGGTTATCACACAGAAAACTGGAGCTCAGTCTGACCGTTTTTACAAAGTCTATTTATGATATTTTGATGGGAAGGTATTTGGGAGCTGTGAGAACCTGGGAACAGAGGACAGAATAATCATAGTAGAGATAGGCGGTCTGGTGCCATGACAGTTTTTGACCTGATTTGCTTCTTTCTACTTTTGTAGGAACATGTCTGCATGCTGTAAATCCATGAAGTCCTGCCCCATGTTAAATGGATCCCATTAATGGAAAGGACAATGATCTTTAACAGGATTGTAAGGGAGGTCCTGAAGCAGAAGATTTAGTGTTAAGTATCAGTCCTTAAATCTTCAGGAATATCTTTAGTCAGCTCCACATAGTTCTGACATTTAGGGCACAATCTTATGCATGTTTAGATAAAATAAAAGTTCCACAGCTTCCAGGATTTCTCAGTCACCCATTGTGTGTGTGTGTGTTGGGAGCGGGGGAGGCAATGCTAGAATTTGTGGGACTTCTTTTCTGTGTAGAAATGCACTGGCCAGCTATGGTCTCTAGGACAGAGTAGAGAGTGAGCAGTATTACTGCTAACTAATCTTTCATTACTGTACTGTTTTAAGGTTATATGTGATTATGGTTTTGAGGATACATTTATGTTCACCACTTGGATACCACAGAAGAAAGCAGCACATGATGAAAAGACAATGAAGTGATACAGTTATTAGCCATGAATAAATAAATAAAGAAAGAGTCATCTCTAGGTGCTCACCAGCAGCCGATCCACTAAAAATCAGATAGCTGGGAGATACTGTAGAGGAAATAGGAAGTGGTTGGGCTTGGGCTTCCAGTGAAGAACTTTTTAACTCCCTAGGATGGCTAAGCTTGCCTCTCTGTGGTTCCAAAGGCAATGTTTATCTCTTTTCCAACCAAGAAGTCCTGAAACATGGAATCTATTCTCTGACTTTGAAAAAGCCTTTTGACATCATGTGCACTCACTGCTAGGCTTCAAGCTCTTCTGTCACTCTCCCTTCAACAAGGTAGTTCCATTTGCCATCCTCAGAGGAAAGGTAAGGTCCTAAATGAGGCAGGAGGGATGTAGTGCATTTCAGTGTGAACTTAACTGAAGGAGTCCTGATCAAGGGGAAGGGGGTCATGGTGCTAAGCCTATGGATGTAAGAAGCGCCTATGGAAGTAAGAGGATTTTGGGGGTGGGAATCCATGATAGTCCCTGGGCTCATCTCTTGGACTCCAAGTGCACCCAGCTCACTGCAGCAGGCATGGAACCCTGCATGGCCACTGTGCAAGTGCTGTCCCTCTTCTGTGTACACGCAGCAGCAATTGTTTCTGCTGTACATGAGGCTGAAGAAGGTTGTCGGTTGTACAAATGTCATTTCATGAATGTTCTTGGACTTCCGCTCAGTTCAGATTGCTTCCTAAAACAAGGGCGAGCATGAAAAGAAGTCTACACTTTGGGATAATTTTCAGCTTCATTGCAACTTTACCTGTGACTCGCTCGCTCACTCACTCACTCACTCTTTGTTTGAAGCCAGCAACACCTGTATTGGCAACCTGACCACCATTTTATATTCCTAGTATAATTTTTTTTTCCGATTTACATCCTGCCTTTTTCCGCAAAGGGCTCACGGCAGGTTACATCATTCTCCTCCTTCATCTTATCCCCACAACAACATCCCTGTGAGGTAGGTTGGGCTGAGAGTCTTTGACTGGCCCAAAGTCACCCAGTTGGCTCCATGGCTGAGCGGGGACAAGAACCCAGATCCTCTGAGTCCCAGTTCCATGCTCTTAACCACTACACCATACTGGCTTTCCACTGATGTCTTGTTCCAGTGCATCATATGTGTGTATGGAAGTGAAAGATAGTGAATGTCAGGAAAAGCAGCAGTAGTAGCAGTAGTAGCAGTAGTAGTAGTAATAATAATAATAATAATTGTTGTTGTTGTTATTGAAGATGATGATGAAGATAGTGGTGATGGTGATACTAATCGTGATGGTGATGGTGATAGTGATGTTGATAGAAAATGAATCTAAGTGGCCTTCTGTGGTCAGGGTAAGAGGTAAAGCAGGGAGATATAGTTATGAAATTTTCTGAAGCGTCTCCTAAGAAGTCAGCAGAGTTCTAATTTGCACACAAGGTTTATTTAACCTTGGTTAAATAAACTAACCATTTAAAATGTGCATCATTCTCAACTTTCTGTTTTTTGGAAAAAAAAACAGATTTACTAAATCCTTACAAGATTTGGAATTAATGCTAATCTTGCTTGCATTTATTCTATGTGCAAACAGCTTGCTTTTTCCAGGATGATGATTGATTAAAGGAGAAAGAATTAGAAAGCTCAAATTCCTGGCATGTTCTGCAACAAATGGCTTGTGGAACAATTTGTCTAATGCTTTTTATTTCAGGTAAATTTTGGAATAAGCACACCTCTTCAGCAACTTTTGATCTCTTGCTAAAAAAGCAGAGCCATTGGCTACCTATGTGTAATTTTTAAACTTCGTTTCTGCTAAATTGTACACTAAAATGCATTTAAGGCTTTATTCATTCATTTCTCTTACGTGGTAGTTCTGCAAGTACAAGAGCCTCAGAAGTATCCTACAGCAGAAATATATTCTCAAGAAACACTATCTCCATTTTTCTACTACCACAAGGTTGCCCTATCATTAAATTGCCTATATTTAAGGGAGATGTATTCTGAAATATGTGAGCATGCCCTGTTGTAAGTACTGAATCGTCTGCCAAAAATGTTCACAAACTTACAGATATGTACTTGTGTTCAATTACTGCAACTTTCTCAGTTCAATTTTTTACAAATTTCCCCTGTAAACTGAACGATCCCCACTGTTGTCTCTGGAGAAAAGTATACAAATCGAGCAAGGTACACAAGTTTAGGGGAATCTGCACAAATGTCATGACTGATTACAACTTGAGTTACATTTTTTTCCCTGTTCACATAGAGTAAGTAATTATTACAAATGTGAACAGGAACTGAGCAAAAGATGAGCAGCAAAATCATGTTCAGATAATTATAGTGATCTTAAATATTACTCATTTGCCTTTCCCTAGTTCATGTGAAAGAATATTTGTTCCATAACTGGATAAGAATGACTTTTGCTTCACACCTCTTGCTAGAGTTGGGTAAGAAAGTGAAATGTACTGCAATTCACAGTGCTTGCCATTTTTTTAAAGTCACAAATAAGTTTCCTCTTGATTTTTTTCTCTTGCATTCTCAGATGATCAAGAAAATATCCTGGCCTTCCTCTGTGTGACAACTTCAAGTACTTTAGAATTTAGAATTCCTTTAGAATTCCCTTTTTAAAGGAAAGCTAAATTTGGACTCTTTTTCTCATTAGAGTTGATTGCTATGGGACCTTATTTATTATTCTTTTGAACTTACTAAAAATGGCTTTCCTGAAATCTGGGTTATATGTTTGGCCAAATTCAGCTTTTCCTACCTTTCAAATCAAGAATTCAAGCATGGCATGGCCACTTTCCCCAGCAGTTCTCATAGCTGTGACTTCATCCTCTGGGTCACCCCTGCTGGCTACAATCAAGTCAAGAATAGCTTATCCTCTAGTTCCTTTTTCCACTTTCTATAGAAGAAAGTTATCAGCAGCACAACTCAGGCGTTTCTTGGGGAACTCGTGTTCGGCTGAATTTGCATCCCAACAGATATTGGGGAAATTTCCATTTCCCATTGCTACAGTATGTCCATATTGTTTAAAATATTGATAATTTGCTTTAGACTCCAAGTACCTTATTCCTTTTATTTTAAGATGGATGATCTTGTTGAGGCTACTGGGCTCATCACCCTGTCTTTCTGTGCAGCGAGGTGTCTCTTTAACATATTACAAAACTCTGTCACTTCTCTCCCTTTCTGTTCCTCTTGTTTCTCTTAAAGAAATTATATGCTGTCCATATGGAGAGCCAGTGTAGTGCAGTGGTTAAGAGTGTGGGACTGGAACTCAGGAAATCTGGATTCTAGTCCCTGCTTGGCCATGGAGCCAACTGGGTGACTTTGGGCTAGTTGCAAACTCTCAGCCCAACCCACCTCACAGGGTTGTGGTGAGCGTAAGACTGAGATCAGAGAAGAAGAATTATGTAAGCCACTTTCCATTTGTTGTAAGGAAAATGTGGGATTTAAATCAAAGAGATAAAGAAATATTATTCAGTTGCTGAATTCCCATCATGGAAGTCATCCCACCAAATTTCAGACACATCCATCATGTCACATTGGCCCTTCTATATTAAAAAATCAGGTTCATGCTGCTTGTTTCCCATATTCTGAGCATGAGACATGGAAGACCATGTGCTTTACAGTCTAACTTTCTTCATATATTTTTGGAAGACTATTACTGGGCACTACTGAGCTGTTCTCTCAGTTGTGCTGCACAAGCCTTTATCCATGTCACCCCCAGGTTTAACTTTCCCTCCTCTGTAAGATTCAGTTTAAAGTCCTACTGATTAATTTAGTCATGCTGTGGCCAAATCCTTTCTCCCCAGTCTTTGTGAAGTGCAACCAATCCTTTACCAAGGTGTTGTTGTTGTTTTTAATATATCGTTATATTATATTGTTAACTTGTTTTATATTGTCAATTTATAGTATTTTAATTGATTTATTTGTAAGCCGCCCCGAGGCTTCGGCGAATGGGGCGGCATAGAAATTTTCTAAATAAATAAATAATAAATAAATATATTTGTTAATTTTATATTTTCTGGACCTGAACTCAAATCCAAATAAAGTTTGCCTTTTGAAATTTGAAAAGTTACCATATATACCGCAAAACAAACCAACAAATGCACTCAACAACATACCCATATTTGAAAAATGATCAAAGATGTGTACATTTCCAAAATGTACATAAACACAGTTTACTCAGTGGTTATGTGTATTAAACAATGAATATATTGTAAAACTGCACATAAAATGTTTCATTAATGAGTGTGTTACAAAAATGGTGTGCAAGTATTTGTATGGATTTTTAAAGACAAGTAAATCACTAGTTCACACAGAAACAGATGGAACAAATTGTTTCTCAAAACTTGATAATATTGGTAAAAACAAGACAGGCAGATGCCTATCCTTAATAAAAAAATATTTCATGCATGTTACCTTGATTTTATAAAATCAGTTTATATATATATATATATATATATATATAGAGAGAGAGAGAGAGAGAGAGAGAGAGAGAGAGAGAGAGAGAGTTTACTTAGATATGTATAATCTGTTTACTACTTCAGGTAAGGGCTACTTCGTAATTTAAACAATATAAAAATGTATAAGCACAATTTGAATGTTGATATGAAAATCTAGCATCACACTGAGCTCTCCAGTTCATACTCAAATGATCATAGTTCTAGGTGAAAGTTCACAAGACTGCCATGGATGTTCTAAAATTGTACTGAAGAGTTCATGATTTTCAAACAGCAGCATATGCATTTGTTCTGCTATACTCATTTATCAGAAAGCAACCATCTGAAGCTTTCAAGGGACTCTATTCCAACCTTCAGACCTGCTCACTGGAGTATGGTCCATTGGCCACCATCTGTCTAATGCACAGTTATCCACACTTCAATCTTTTTGAAAGCAATAGGACTTTAAGTATACCAAACTCTGTGGTGAATTATGGTCATTATGTGCACCAGGGTTGCAGAATTGGAGTGAACATGTCTCAGCTGGTGAACTTCATGCTTGTCTGCTATTTGAAGGAAAGCATACTAAATGGGCAAGATGTCTTTAACCCCCTATGTGAAAGACATAAAACAAGATGCCTTAACCTTCTGTGTGAAAAGCAATGTTCTTTCTGGTGAGGAACCTTTATTTAGCAGAAACTCAGTTTTCGAAGCCCTTATGAATGTGGACATCCACTCTACCTGCATTAGAACGATGGGGAGAACTCAAAAAATGCTCATATGTAGGGTGTAAAAGTGATTCTGAGAATTTAAAAAACATATTAGTTATTTATAGGGTGGCCTTGTGTGGATTATGAGGAAAAAAGTACAGATGGTGACAAACAGAATGAAAGAGGACACTGATCTGCATACACCTTGCATATGGTCTTTTATATAGAGAGATGAAATCTAGAAACAGTTATGATTGAAATAGAACCACATTCCACAGATTCTAAGCTCAGAACCTGCTCTATTCATTTCATTGAAAACTATTTTTCATATTTTCATAAAAATAAAATTACTCACTTTCCTAACATTACTATAAACCATATCAAGGGTCAATAGCTCCCTCCACCTCTGTGTATCATTTTGTACAGAATGGGGTCATTTTGGTCCTACCTGTGAATCCTTCTGAAAATGATCCATACAACACAAGAGAGCAATACACACAATTACACAGCAAGGCTTTCATGCTTCTCAAGGCCTGGTTAGGTCAGCTAAACATATGGAAGGGAGAACCTGCTAAGTCTCTCTGGGATTCACCCATTCCACTCGGTGGATGTGTGCTTACACTAGTTCCTGAGTAATTCTAGAAACATGAAAACCATGATGTACAACCAGTCACTCCTGCAAGGGAACCAGCAGTGATGGGACTGCCCAATATATGTTCATGATATTGACACATATAACTGTGTCCCAGCAGCTCAAAATCTAGACCAGAGAACTGTTGAAATGCCAATGCCACCTTTAAAGTGTAGCTGATAAATAGTTCTGCAACGGATTTTGCTAAAATGAAAGCAACTGACTGGTTGGCATGTTGAAAAAACAAACAAAGATTTTCCCAAGTATTCCTTGCCCACAAATCTGGATGTGTGAATCGTTTGGATACAGGTTACCCAAAAGATCATCTTCCATGCAAGCCCCTAAAATCATGTGGTCTTTCTCTGGAAGCCCTGCCAAAAGAAGTGAGATGGGTGGGTGCTAAGAAGAGAACTTTTGCTATAGTTGTGGAATGAGCTTCCCAGAGAGTTTTGCCTGGCCCCTACCCTTCAATCATTTTGGTGCCAGGTGAAGAACTGATTTTCCTGGGAAATTTGATGTTTTTAATTTCTGTTCCAAATCTGTTATTGTATTGGAAATCTTTGCAGTGAGGCTAGGTTCTGTTTAGTTTCTATTTTTTATATAGCATAGTTTTAAATGTTAAAATGCAGGTATCCCTTGCTTAACGTGGTTTTGATTAATGTGGGTTTTGATTAACACTGTAAAATCCCTTGATATACATGACAGAGTTTTAATTAACATGCCTTTTTAAACTTGCCACGAACAGTCATGGGCATGATGACATCATTTCTACTGCCCAACCATGATCTCAGGGCTTCTGTGAGGCCAATGTCGGCAGTGTTCGTATTACAAACTCCAATTATTTGTCCTAAGTTTTAGAATCCATTGACCATGTCAAAGAATCAGAACATGGGGCCTTTAAGCAAAAAAGGAAAAATAAAGTTATATCATTAGATACCAAGCTTGATATAATTAAAAGAAATAAAAGAACTGATGAAGTTGCTGCATCTACATTTCCTGCTGAGGTGCAGAAGATTATTGAGAAAAATAATTAAGATTACTGCCAAATTTTCAACTTAGATGAAACCACGTTATATTGGAAAAAATGCCATCTAGAACTTTTATATCAAAGCAAGAAGCAATGCTTCCTGGCTATAAAGTATCAAAAGATCACATAACTATTACGCTTGGAGGGAATACAATGGAGATTTTAAACTGAAGCCTCTGCTTGTCCACCGAACTGAGAACCCAAGGGTTTTACAAAGATGTAACAAGAACTCTTTGCTTGTACTTTGAAAGGCAAATCATAAGGCTTATAATTTGTTGCACTGTTTATTAGGTTTGATTGATGCAGTTTTGATATGTGGCAATATTGTGTGACCAGTTAACAGCCTTAATCAAGGGATACCTGTATTTACATTGTATTTCTGTTTTATGTTTCTAATTTTGTGAACCATGGAGAGAGTTTTGACAATTGGGTGGTACTAACATGTAATAAAAGTATAAACAAACACCAGGGCATAAAATCATTAGGCACACACTTCAGGCATCTTTCTTCTGTCTTACTAATACTGATTAAGAAATGACATAACTGTGTACAGATTGCTCAAATAGAGTGTTATAGATGAGAGACAACCTGCAGTTTTTACTACCAGTAATTAATAACACGATTATTGCATTGTTTCACTTGTGAGAGTGTTACTATTATATATGCCAATTGCACAATATGGTGGTTTCCACATTGTTTTAAAACACTGGGGTCAAACCCCATGTAACATTTTTGTTAAAGAAGTTTGAGGGCTATTGTTGATCCCAATGTCAAGAATAGAAAAGGGCAAGTTGTGTGTGTGTGTGCGCGCATGTGTGTGTGGAAATGGTGTCATGAAAGCTTCCACAGGTTTATTATTTGCCTTGCCTCTTGGGACCTAACACCAGATTAGTACAGTCAATGTTTCTATTGACATAGACTTAAACTATTAAAAAGGTAGTGTTACTAATCAATAGAATTTAACTTGTTAAGGGCCCTTCCAAGACCCTGGAAATGAAACCACTTTTGCTTGCCTAACACTATCAACACCTGCAACTGGCAAAATTTAACCCACCTATAAGGTCATTATGATTCATTCATTCCCACATCAGTGGATTAATTAAGTTGCACTGTGTACGTTTTTTTAACTGGAAATAAAATATGTCTTTTCTAATAATAACAAAGGTTTCTGGAAAATAAAAAAGCAGAAGGAAGGAACAGGAACTAAGCTCAGAAGCAAATTGATCTTTATAGCACTGATAACTCTGGAGGGTCCAGGCACCATTTCAATGTGCATAAGCTTTCATCATTATGTTATGTTTTTTCATGCTTAACTGATGTGGTGTGTGACCCGATTGCACACTCAGGAAATGGGATATCTAAGACTTCCTTTTAGCCCTGCCTTTACAGCAAGTTTCCCAGTCTTCTACTGATCATTTGAATGCTGACAAATAAGTAGGCAGATTGGTGCAAACAAGGAAACTCTGGCAATGAAGGTGTTTAGTGGCTTTTTGTCTTATATTACCTTACAGTTGCATTGAAAACTCCCAGGTATAGAATACTGCAAGCATTTCCTTTCAATTAGAGTTTTCCATGGGAAAAAACATGTGATATTTGATGGTAAAGCCCACTGTAGCTTCCTCAGAAAAAATGAAGAAACATTTGATGAGAAACATTAATTACATGCTTAAAGAGAGCTAAGATGCTACCAGCTAATTAGTCTCAAAGGGAAATTAAATTAAATTTCCTAAGTGGCACTTGCTATCTGGCAATATTTTTCTTAAACAAAATAAATTCTGATTCATCATAGCTGGTACTTTGTGATTTTAAGGCAACAATCAGAAATACAAAAGTAAAGCAAGATAATTTTTTAAAAGCAGGCAAGTTGACAGTTCTTGAGGTCAACTGTGCGTCAACAACTTTTCCTAATCAATATCCATATATTTGTTTATTAACAATTAGTTTCTAAAGTAAATGAATGTGATGCATTCCCAGGCTCATGGGGAACTGCCTTCCTTTGGCCAATGGTGCATTTTTCATTTCAGACAGCTGGAGAGTGAACAGTTTGCTGGAACCAACGAACCTGGTGAACAATTAAAACTGCTAAACACTGATGATTTTATTTGCCTAGTGCACTTATTCTCATCACTGAGCTGGAATCTGCTCATTAAGTTCATCATGAACAACAATCGGGGGGTGGGGTGGGGACAGTGCTGAAAATACTATGTTGTCAAGAAACAGGAAAAAAGAAAGAAATGGTGCTACTTCTGAGAGAATACACAAGATAGGGTGGGAGTTGGTGCAAGAGCCGAGGGTGACTAAAGGAATGTCATGTACAAAGAATGAGAGCATTGATTAACAAAGAACATGTTGATGGTTTTATATCCGAGCATTTACAAGTAGAAAAATGAAGTATGTGGGTGGACAACCATGGACCAAGTCCACCAGAACCTAATACGAGTCTCAGAAGTGGAAGAGAGTGTCCTGACTGAACAATGCCTTCATTTTGGCTGAAGTTCAAATGCCAAGGTTGTAAGGCTAACAATTCCTTTGAAGCTTTAGGTTTTCAATGAGTGAACTTGTCAGACAGATTTATGACTCATTTCTCAATTGTGGCCATGTCCATTTTCTCCATCTCTCTCCCTCCTTCCTCCTGCCTCTCCCAATCTCATATATTTTTATAATTAACAGAAAGTATGTAATGAGTGTTTGAAGAAAAGTAATCCCCGCATAGCCATAAGTCAATAGGATTTTCCCCTGGTAAATCCTAATGAAAAAGTAATTAGACAAAAGGCCAATAGCATAATTTGATCAGGCATATCATTGTCACTGAGCCTGATGAAAAGAATTATAAAATATATATGAAAGTGACATGCCAGAGTTTGGAAGAATTAGTGAAGACTGTTATTTCAAAAGATAAAACAAAGCATTCATGGTTTTATCTCCTAAACTGGTAGCACCCTTGAGAGACATATACTTTATTCTTACCACAGAGATATACTAGCACCACAGGCAACTTTCTGGAAAATGAAAGGGGTGCTGATACTATAGGGTAATTTTACCAACTTCAGAAAAGCAAAGGATTTTATTTTCTATATATTATCTTAGATTGGCCATACCACAAAGGAACCTTCACAGGGCCAAATACATGCGCAAGGATTATCATGATGCAGCATTAGCACAGGCAGTCTCACCGTCACCACCACCAGTTTCATTGAGGTGCCTTTTGTGCTTGTGAGGTGCCTTTTGTCCCTGATTATCATGTAAGTGAACTGATCTTATGAAAGTGCCCTCATGCAGCAACATTCCAAGTGATGTTTTGAGAAAGAGAAGAACACGAGCTGTAACTTGCAAGGTTCTGTAACCTCCATAAGATCGCCTAAGCAGGATTTCGTAAGGAATATCCCTCTCCAAACTAGTTCCAAAGTGTTCCATATTCATGGAAGGAATTTGGGGGAAGAGGTCCTCTTCCTGCAGAAAACAGACCTTTAATTTAAGCATGTCAAACAAACAAAAGGGACCGGCTAGCCAACTTTCTTAACGAGCTGAGTGCATTTGAAAAGCCACAGAATATCCTATAAAATAATAGGGAAAGTTTGCATCTGCCTGATATACTGCATGTTAAAGGCTTCAATCCCTGGACATTCTAAGTAGAGTTTAAGAAGATGCTTGACCTACTACCCATCAGTGCAGATGATGCTACACCAACTGCCCAATGATCAGATGCAGTTTAAGTTCGCTTCCCATGTTGTCTCCTCTCACCTTAATTTGTCGTTGTGGATTATTCTAAGTAGGGTGCACTTTGCTATCTCACTTGTGCTCTCACTTAGGCTGAAACAGAGAGGAAAGAGGGACAACCATCTTTTGGACAAATCAACTTGCTTCCTTTGCTGTGCAGTTGTGTGATCCTGGAGTAACTGGTTGAATTAATTGGGAATATCTTATACAATTTTCATGAGGAAGGGTGAGAAGAAAGTATATTTGATGTACTGGTAGAACTACTGCTGGTAGGTTATCAAAGTTTTTTTCCTAGTTTCCAGTCATTTAGCAATAGCAAGGGTCATGGGTTGTGCAGTGCGTTAAACTGTTGAGCTGCTGGGCTGTTGATTGGAAAGTGGGCAGTTTGAATCCATGTGATGGGGTGATCCCCAGTTGCTTTGTCCCAGCTGTTGCCCACATAGCAATTCAAAAGCATGCAAATGCAAGTAGATAAATAGGTACCACTTCAGTGGGAAGGTAACACCATTCCATACACCTCAGTGTTTAGTCATGCTGGCCACATGACCATGAAAGCATCTTCAGATAATACTGGCCCGTCAGCTTTCAAACAGAAATGAACACTGGTCCCAGAGTCAGACACAACTAGCATGTATGAGTACCTTTACCTTTATCTTTAGCAGCAGCAGCAGCAGCAAGCAAGCTTATTTCTCCCCTTCTAAATCAAGCAGCTGATAATGAAGAAATCTTTACAGGTCATGCACCAGAATTCCAGAAAAACTTGTTCCATAACATCTGCATTTAAAAGAGAGATACCAGCCACTATGTGGTGGTGCACAAATTGAAAATTTACCTGATGTTCTGCAGGTCTCCATTTCAAAACCATTTATTCTAGGTGTCTAACAGTACAATCATGTGCATGTTTCTTAGAAGTAACTCCAACTGTGGTTACCAAATCTAGAGAAAGTGTTCATTACAGTATCTGAACACAATCATATATATGTCTACCTAAAAGTAAATGACCTTAAGATCCATTGGATTTACTACCAGGGAACTGAAAATAGGATTGCCCTTTTAATCATTTACAATAAGATGTTTTCAACAAATATAGTTATTAAAAATAAATTTCCACTGCTGAGCAGATACAGATATACAAGATGTCCTTAGGAATGCAATATTTTTTAGTAATATATACCTATGGCAAAGACAAGAAAATAGGAATAAAAGATTTAAAAGCAGTCAAGACACAGCTTGGATTTCAGGGTCAAGATGTTGGGTTTGGAGAACTGAATGTCTTTCAAAAAGTACTCCATAATCCAGTATGTGCTAAGTAACCTGACCTGCCTCTGATGTTTTGTATTTGTGAGAGAAGCCCACCTGGAACTAAACATTCTACTCAGTAATTCTCCTTGTCAGAGAGCTGGGATGAAATATATTGGTCCTTAAAAGTCTGTTTTGGTCTATATGGCAATGGCATAGATTTCAACAACTTTCAGAAGCAATCTTCCAATAACTGAACAAGCTGTCAGGTTGATCGGCATTGAATAAGCATGTTTACCTGTGATTTTACTCAGGGAAAGGTATCATTTTAAGGCAAAATGAGGATGCACGAGTCATGAAAAGGATTATTACTGTTCAAATAGTGTATCAAAGGAATGGATCATCTAACTGGCAAGTTATTTTCTGCTTTCCAGAGAAAGGAAAGTAGGTGATTTTCTATTATGAACAGCAAAGTCTACATCATACTTAAGGAAGTGTCATGGCCAAGAAATCAGTCAAGACACAGTCATCTCACTATTTTTAGTTGGTACAGGTCCCTACAGTAGAAAAATACATTTTATTTTTGCTTTTTTATTTGTTTTTCTTTGCTTTATATTGCATGTTTTTCTGGTGGAATTGCACTGCTTTTTCTGCAAGACCAAAGACTTTCCACACCCACTTCTATAATTGGCAATATTGTTAGAGCAGCAAGAATCAGATGCATTTAGATAAAAGTTCACTCAGTTTTCATGCCAATCTTTTTCAGTGTTATGACTGATTAGAAGTGGTACTTGTAAACTAGAATTAGTCAACAATATCAAGAGAAAGTGGGAGAAATGGAACAAGTGGTGGCTTTAATTTGGCTGCACCCTGCTAAGATGTAATTAAGTTGCTGGTGTGAATTTTATTTACCAAGACTATAACTTCAACAATAAGGAAATAAAGTTAAAAGTTTCACCCCCTGCTCCCAAATGCCAACAGTTTCAGAGACTGCTTCTTCACCAGTCACAGGCAAACATATTTTGAGACTGCACTGTAGGACAGCAGCTTTCCCAGTAGAAGTTCTTGTGCTGGGTCTTGTAAAACATCATGAAACCTATCAGCTTTTTGATGGGCAATGTTCGCTACACATAGTATTCTGGAGCTGACCCTTCAAGTAGGAGCAAAACCTGGAATGCAGTCTCTCCTATCCCCAACTTAGACAATCATCCTTGAAGGATACCATGGTCAATTGTACCAGCAGACATAGATACATCAAGGAGAATCAACAGGGCCCATTATCCCTGTCTCTTTCTGGCATAGGCCACTGCACAGTACAACTAATGCTGTCTCTTTGCCAAAATCCACCCTGAACCACCGTTGAAATGAAAACAGATAATCGGTTTCAACCAAGAGTGTTGGAGTGGATTGGCAACCACCATCTCAAGGACCTTACCCAGGAATGGAACATATTCCACCAGTCTAAAATTATTAAGACTTCTGAGGTCCAAGGAGAGTTCCTTAGGCATAGTCTCAGTGCCACCTTTTTCAGGCAATCCAAGACCACCCTTCCTTACAAGGAGATATTAATCACTTCTCTGGCCCACTGGCTGTTTCTTCCCAGATGATATAATCCACAATGGGCAAGGACCCACTACAGGAGTGGCACCTTGTCAGTATCTTTATACTATACCAGTTGAAACTCACCCCAGCAAAAGAAAAAAGAAAAAACTGGACAAGATGATGCTCTGATACTTTACCTGCTTTACTTGCTGGGGCACTGGTATCTATGTCCTTGCAGTTGCAAGACATTTTATCCTGGAAGTGCCTACAAAATGTTTTACATTCAGACTTTGATTCATCTACACTTTCCCTAGAACCAACATATTATAGTGCTTGGATGCTGAAAAAACTCACTAGGTTGCAGATAACAGACTCAATAAAGGGAGCAAGTTATTGTTTCTGAGCTGCCCCTACTGCCCCTGCATATTTCTGACTACTGGTATGTACAATTTTTCAAATGCAATTTGCTAGGAGTTTTTCTCCATATTGTTCTTCACTGCTTTCAGCTCTAACATATACTATAATGGAGTGCAAGTTCTATTCTGCTCTGGAAAGGGCATACAGAAAGAAGTCTGTTACCTGTCTGAGTCAGTTCTGCATTCCCCAGTTTCACCCGGATTTTCACAGTTGACTCATCCATAACAGCCAGAAGCAACCCCAGAGTCTTCTGGAAATGATCTGGTTGAACCATCTTAAGAGGGTCCACCTCACTTGTCAGTGACCACACAGCACCTGTCCTCCTATCCTGCAGGATTCAATGTATACCAGACCTTTCTAAAATATGCTAAGGAAATGTGGGGCTTTGTTTCCTTCATATGCTTTTTCTGATTTATTTATTAATTACATTTTAACCTCACCAATGATTGAAGTTCTTTGTCATAAGTCTACATCTGGAAAGGGGATGTACTTAAAGACCCTCATCACCATCATCCTGCCTGGTTGAGAAATTCAAGTCTAGATACTCCTGGTGACATTTGTTGGGCCAAGGATATGCTGGGCCAGTCCCTGGGTTACCATGGGTTGTCTCAATTCTGAGCTGCCCTTAGCATGAATGTTGATATTCTCCAGAACCAACAGTCTGGGGGACTTCAGCAACATACCTGAAGCACCCTTTGTAAATACCCTGCTCTGCAGAGATATAATCTTACTTGGAAGACTAAAGTTAATGAACTAGAAAGTCAATTTCATTATTGCAATTTACGAATCACTGGGATATGTGAGTATGCTGAGCAGGGTCAACCAGCACTATTATTGAGTCCTTTTGTGCGAGTTATGGGATCTGCCTAAGGACTATCAATTAGATACCAGCAAGTACACCAGATTCCACACCCCTCCCACAATGGATGTCTGTCTCATTCAACATGAAGTGTTCAGGGTTTTCTGTTAAGGGTTTTGCTTTAAGACCTGTGAAAAGGAAGGAAGAAGGTAAGATGGGAAGAGACAAGCCACACAATATTATTTCTCAGGTCATACTCAGGAGATATATGGTGTACATCTCAAGATTTAGCTCATGAAGGGAATCTTTACATCATCATCATCATCTTCCTGCTGTCTATTGTTTAAGAAAAAAATCTCATCTGATGATGTTCAACACTCCAGCGAGGGCAGATGATTATCTTTGTGGTTTGACTCCAACTAGGGCGTCTAAGGAAGAAACTCCCTTCTTCTGTATGATGCCCAAAGAACTTTGGGTATTGGGTAGTTTAAAAGCAATGAATAAATAAAAAAGAAAGAAGCATATAAAGCAAATTAAGGTCACATTTTCTTAATATATTTCATATATTCAGATCTTGCCTACATGGAATCCTGTGGGATTGGTGGGCAGGTACTGAGTGGTCACTGACAGGTAGGATGGATTGGTCACCTACATATCAGCCAAAGTGGGGAAGCTGCATACATCATTAGTTTAAAGGTCTGGTTCTACCCTTTTCCCTATTTCATCTAGACAGCCCTTCAGGTGGCCAGAGCCCAAAGCACCAGAACTTGTCCAGAAAGTTCAGAAACCGGTTCTTAAAGGTTCCAGTTTGCTCTAAAATCAGGAGGCAGCCCTTCTTGCATTCAACAGGAACAAAGAACTAGAGAAACCTGTGGCTGCCTGCAAGGACCTGACTGTTTCCACCTGCTTTATCCCATCCTTCAACTAAGGAGCCTTCAAGAAGCTTCTGAAGGAGCTTCAGCAGGAGAAAGATATTCCAGATGGAAAAAAAAAACCTTTGCAAGTGCCATCCAATTTTGCTTGGGAAGGTGAAGTTAAAACTTTGAGGAAGCCACTGATGTAAGAATAGTTGAATGGTTTTTAATATTACCACATATAATGGATGGTGGATTGTAGGGATTTAATCTGAGCATGATGTAGTTTGTCAAGGAACAGAAGAACAGAGGACCGCACAGGTGCCATTTTATTTTGGGACAACTTGTAGGACATTTCAGAGAATACCTGTAATTCAGTAAATACATAAGCTGCGTAAAGGAAGAAAAAAGAAAACAAACAACCACTCATAAAAGCTAATGAATTCTTAACTGCACGCTTTTCCACTGTACATTCACATGGCACACCATGTATCTCTTAATCTGACTATAACAACATGGGTGCAAATGCTTCTCTCCAGGGTGCATATCAAAACAACAACAAGAATGACAATGAAGTTTAGTTCTCCACAGGAACTATTACTAATCTAATTATCTAAGGATAATTATAAGAAAGGCCGAAATTGTACTTCCTCATTTATTATTCCTGGAGAATAATTCCTGATTTCCAGAATCCGTTTGATTGTTTTTTCATAGCAATGATTGCTCATTTTCCTAAACCACCCTTCCCTCATTTTAAGGGCCAGGTAGGGCCCTGTGGGAGCAATTGAAGGCAAAAGGAGAAGGGGGCAGCAGAGGTTGAGGTGGCTGGATGGGGTCACTGGAGAGGTGGGTGTGGGGTTGGGTGTATTCTGGGGGATGGAGGAGGACAGACAAACCTGGAGAAATGTTGTCCATGGGGGCACAAGGAATTGGACATGACTTTGCAACTGAAAGCAACAGGATCATATAACATAACCTGGCCCCACACCATTTAGGGTTTTAAATGTAGACATCAGCACTTTGAATTGGGTTCAGTGTTCAACTGGCAGCCAGTGCAGCTGAAGGAAGCCTGGCATGATGTGATCTCATGGGTCAGTCCTTGTTATCAGCCATGTTGCCCTATTCTGAACCTGCTGGATTTTCCAGACAATTTTGAAAAGCAGCCCCACAGGGAGCACGTTACAGTAATCCAGGCAAGATGTAACCAAGCATGGATCAGTGTGGCATAGGTCCATCTATCCAAATAAGGATGTAGTTAGAAGATCTTTGCTGATAAAAGCCACTACTGGTCACTGAGTCAATCTGTGATTTGAGAGATAATTGAGGGTCCTGGAGCACCCTCAAACTGTGGATCTTCTGCTTTAGAGGGGATGTGACCCCATCCAGGACTGGCTGAAGCTGTTCCAAACTGACCTAATTTATGTATAACACAGCAATATGTGGTTATTAAACCATGGACTCTAGTGAATGACGCAGGAATGAACATGCATTTTGTTGAATAATTACTCCTGCAGAAGTAAACAACCAAGCGAATTCCATCTCTTGTTTAGTATGAGTGTATGCAGTTGGCAGGGAAGAAAACCAAGATTTAAAACCATTGAAACAGCCATGAGTCTCCCTTTAGGTGTTCTTTTCTTCAACAATTCACAACTCAGGGTTGAAACATGAAGCTAAACAACCCAGGGATAATGTGTCCCAGGGTTGTTTCACTCAGTGGGAACAGGCAGGCGGATGGCGGGCAGAATGCTTGCTTCAGCTTGTTCATGACTACCCAGGATTTAAACAAATCCTAGTTAATCAAAACATGAGATTTCACTGTATGAAATAAAAAATCAGGGGTGTGAATCAGGGCTCCCACAGAGATACAGGGTACTACTGCAGAAGTTCACCAGGAACACAAAGACAGCAACTTGGACACTGATGGAGAAGACAGCTATAATGTTTCCCTTCACTCTTCCCATTATTCACTTATTGACACTGAAATGCTCATTAAAAATGAAATCAAATCCCTGAATGTGTTTCTGTAGGCAAGGGAAAGGTTCAGACAAATGCAGGCTTTTTCCACCAGACATTTATCTCGGCAAGAAAACCAACATTGTGAAGCAGCTTGGAAATTAGAAGCATTCCTCTTAGGAAGCTTGTGTTTTGTTAGCAAAATGAACACAAGGAAAAAGCCCAAGTAACTTCAGGAATTAACTGCTAATTGGACTGTTAATTTAGAAATGTTAATGAAGTTGTTATTGTATAAAAATAATAATGTTGTGGTTTAAAAACATATCGATCCAAGCCATAAAAATGCAGAAAAAATACTCAGTGACAGTATGTCTTATAGTTTGTCTTTTTTCAAATGTCTTTGCCATCTCATTTCTGAGATCAAAACTGATGTCATCTGAGAAAATAACCAGGGATGGAGGGAGGGGGAAAAATGGGAAAGTGACATTTAAAAATGGAACGTTATCAGTGACAATTGAGTGAAATTGCTAGTTTTCCTTCAGTTTCCTGGGGACTTCTACTCATTTTTACACTGAGAAAGAAAGTAAAAATTAGAATTTTTTTGACAGAAAATATATTTCCCTAGAAATCAAGTTGCAATGGAAAATAAATTGGATCACCATCATTGTTTATGCTGAATCTTACCAAGAAAGACACATTTAGATAATATAATCGATCTGTGCTTGTGCTCCAAAAACTATTATAAAAGCTCCACTGGATAAATCTCATTCCTTAGAAACAAGCTAATTCAGCTAAAAACACTGTTTATATGGAATTTTACCTCTGTGTAGTAGTTGGATGCGAGGTAGGGCCCCAAATACATGGATGTAAACCAATTAATATTGTAGAATGTGTTATCTAGATAATTCTAAACTGAAAAGAAAATGCACACATAATAATACTCTGTGACACTTAGAATGTATAGCAAGACAGGCAGAAAGTTCTACATTTGGGTTTGTGCCTGCCGAGCATGAACTGGGGACAAATTACATGTTCTATGACTCTCATGGTATAGCTATTTATTTTTACTTTTCTGTTAGTGCCTACAAACTTATTAAACTTCTTCCAGAATCTAACCTCCTCCATGAGAAGTATTTAGTTTTCATCCAGCCTTAATTTCCCCAACATTTGCTGTTTTGAGGGGTCATTTTTGTACCCCAGCTGCAAAATCGTCTCTAGTGATGAAAATATGCCCTAGGAAAGGCAACTAATTGACTGAATGTTTTGCCCATGCAATTATAATCGGAAAAACAATGGAATTTGGGTTCCAGCTAGTACAGTTAACTTCATGCTGAATCAGTTAAATCATGCTGACACTTCCTGAATCAACATGCAATCAACATGGGAGTGTTTTCACCTATTAACTTACAGTCAGCATGACAGTGCTTTCCCACAAGGGATTTTGGTGTTTGCATTTGAAGTCTTTTATTCCTCTTCCTGGCATTTATAACTGATGCCCTGCACTAACCTTATTTTCTGCTGCGACATATTTACCGTGTGTAAGGTAGCAATGGCACCTTAATGATCCTAATTGCATTAATGATCCTAAATGAAATTCCTAATAGAATTTCAAAGGGGAAAAATGGTGGAGGGAACATAAAATCTCACCATGGTCCCAATTCAGATTAGGATAGAAGATACTTATAGGAAGGCAAAGAAAAATGTGTGGTTTAGCACGGAGTACTGAGGGATGGTTTGCATCTATACGCATGGTCTGAGGTAAAGTGGCATGGGAGGGTTGGTAGAAAATATAGGCAAAATTGGCAGTTGCCAATGGTGGTCACTGAAAGCCATGGCTGCTACAGAAAAGAAGGTGGAAGTAGCACAAGGGAATTGGTCAGTGGAAGATGCAAATAAATGTGAAATAGGTGGACACCACAGAACACCCTTTTCATTCAGGTGAAAGTTCTTCATTGTCTCTGAATGAGGTTCTGTTTCCTGTCTTTGAGGAAGATACTTCGGTTCTTTATGCTTTCAGAATACCTAGAAATACCTAGAAATTCCAGAAACAAAAAAGGTACAAGTTGTCTGCTATCAAGAGATGACCTGCAATTAGAATGCTTTTACTGATATCCTCCTGCTTTGGAAAAGGTATTGCTCCAAAGTTATTGGAACTTGTGCTGCCCAGAGACCACTTCTGGGGTTATGGAATCAGGGATGCTTTCAATGTAAAACAACAATAAAACCAACAGAAACAACATCAGCAACACATACAGATGAGCCAGTCCTGTGTCTTAACTTTTTCATTTTGTTGGCTGTTAAGGTATTCTGGAAAGGATAAGTTTGCTCCTGAGGAAAGGGCACACAAGCTCACCTAGTGCAATTGCCTGGTGCTCTCCCAATTCTTCCCTTCAAAGTGACAGTCACTGCAAAGTAAGGATGCCTGAAGATTTTATTCTCAAAGCAAACCATTTTGATCCTCACCTCATACACTATCATGAAGAGTTCACACTTCTGCAACCGTTTGCACCAAAGCACATTTAAAAATGTTTTCTTGCACAAAATAAAAGACTGTATTTTGTGGGAAAACACATGAGCGTGCACATATGCATAAAACATTCAATATACTATATGTCTCTAGGAATTTTGAATATTTTAAATTACAGATTAATGTCAAAATGGATATAATGCAGTTAGGGATGAAAACATGTGAAAGACGCAAGGACTGATTTACTGATTTGTTCATCCCTTCTAGTAAGTTAATAGCAATCCATAAACAGTTTATTTTGTGAATGCTACATTTGTAGGCCACATATTTAATACAATATTAATATGAAAGATTATTTTGTATGATAATTTCCATTTTTAATTAGGCTTCAATACTTCACAACATATTCCCTATTTTTTCCCTTCCTATTTTCCAAAAAACATGCTGTTAGGAGAAATAAACAGTTCAGCATGATGTGTTTGATCAAAGCATTGCATCTTGGTTACAGAAGATTCTTTTCTTTCCAACTGAGGTTCTAACCCTTATAGAAAATTTCAGCAAACAGAAATGCAATGGCTTATAGTTTTTATTTTATGTAGGGTTTGATTCCTTTATGAGTGAAGATGAAAGAGTTACAAGTAACATGTTTTTTCTTGCTTTCAGTCAAGGAAACCCAAAACAATGCTATTTTTTAAGAAGCTCTTTCCTGCATGTTTATGTGAGATATTTTCAGGATGTGGAGTAATTAAAATGTTCTTTATAATGTAAAGTATATTCTTTTCTATAAGACACCTGCTGTAAAATAACAGCTTTTGTGCAGTCCCTGGAAAATTCTTGAAATATTTGTCTTTTTTTTGAGAGAGTCTGAGCTACGGCTGGTTCCAAATTGGAACAATTCTGTAATATAAAGACTCCAAGAAGGTGACCTGTTGTGCCATATCCTCTATTACTATGATTTTCTCAAAAGATCTCCTCAAGTAAGAAGAAGAAATCGATGAATGGTATAATGCAGAGCTATTGTCTGCAGTGACAACTGAAGCAAATCTGCCTTCTCTTAAAAATAGATCTGATTTGCCCTCTCAGTGGCTTTACGCAAGATTAAAATGCAATATCATACACTTTTACCTCTGTTTCTGCCTGCAGCACTAGCATAACATTCACATCCTGTCAATAGATTGTAATAGTTTGTGCCATTACACTGATAAAACAGGTAGTAAAACTGATCCTAGTCTCTTCCCCCACCCCAGGTTTGGCAATTCTTAGCATCAGGCCAATATGGAGTAATATGCAGTATCCCACATCATTAAATTACAAGAGTAGTTCAATACATTTAAAAACTTATAAATGTGTGCAATCACTTTCCAGAGATGAATGTTACAGTTTTGTGCATTTCCAATATCTAGTGAGTGGCCCTAGAATTTAAAGTTGAAGGGGAATTAAAGGATCTCTCTGACACGTCTCCTACAGACATAAGTCGAGGAATCTTTACAGACCATCAGGAAAAGCTTCATGCTTCTTCTTGTATGCATAGAAATTCAATTGGGCACAATTGTTACAGTATTTATATTTTTAAAGGCTTGTCTTTTTATTTCACATATTTTTTTCAGATACAGATATCAAATTCTTAAAAGCGATGGTGTTATGGATAAAGCTATCCACCTCCATTCATATACTAGTTTCTTATGTGCTAGGTCAGTGGTGGCGAACCTATGGCATGCATGCCACAGTGGGCATGCAGAGACCTCTCTGTCAGCACATGAGCCAAGTCACCCCAGCATCGCCCCAACAGCCGAGCATAGGATAACAGCGCACATAGGATAACAGGGGCCATGCGCGTGCTTGGAAAGGAGTCGCGGCACCAGGTGATGATGTCACAAGCTGTAAGTCATTAGCTGTGACTCATCTGAACTTTCGAATGGGTGGTGAGAGCGCTGCCAAGGATATATATATATTTGATTGTACTCGCTGTGAGGTGTTTTTTCTTAACTAAAACTTCACTTTTCAGGTTTTATTGTGTTTAGAATGGGCAGAAACGATGAGCTGTGCAGAAAAAGCAACTCAAAGAACACCTTCGCAAAATCGCCCTCTTTTCACTGTAACTTTAGGCCTGTATTAGGGTTAGGGGCAAGCACCAGGGTAGGGATAGGGTTAGAAAAAGGAGGTGTCCTGTCATGATTTTGATGGTTGGAATGCGCTTAGAATGGGCAGAAATGTTGAGCTGTGCAGAAAAAGCTACTCCAGGAGGGCTGTTTCAAAATAGTCCCTTTCAATAGTGGGCACTATTAGGGTTAGGGCACTCGGGCACTCGGTCTCTAAAAGGTTCATCATCACTCTGCTAGGTGAATCTTACGCCAAAAACTAAAAAGAATAATAGAAAGCTGTTTCAAGAAAGATCAATAGATTATGCAGCAAGTGGAAGATGATTCTGGAGAACTGTGGAACTGACCAGGGAAAAGAGGCATCTGCCAGTGGCTTGGGGTGCTACAATAACCTATTGTTATTACTATTTCCCATTCTTCAGAAAATCAATCAGTGTTATTACCTGGTCAATCTATGCATTTACCCAGAAGTAAGTTCCATGGTGATCATAGAGGCTTCCTACCTTTTAGGAGTGTGTTCCTAGGAGTGTAGTCATACTGCAAAATCTTCTTAGCATCTTATGTGTGACAGAAGATTTGAAATGCAATTATTTTTCACATGTATTTGTGGAACACTACCAATAATCTTCTCCATATGTAACCACATATGCAAAAGTTGCCATATCACTTCCAGTTTGTCCTTATGATTCCATTGCCAGCAAATCTTGCACTAACAAAACAAAGAGCAAAGGAAAGGAAACTTTATCTAATTAAGGGTTGGAAAAAAGTCAGCTGATGATGGATGCAGCCAAAGTTAATTGTGAATGAGGCCGTAGCCCAATATCGGTAGAATTTCTTGCAGCATTGGAAAATTGCTTAGCCCTCTCTCAAAGCTGCCACTCCATTCCAGTTTTTTCTGCCACCCAAATTCTCTCTCTTTCACTTTCTCTATAGCACTTCACATGAAAATAGGCCTTTGAGGAGCAGGTTATTCAGCAATGACCTAAGGCAAAATGTCTGATTGACAGGACAAGCACTCGCTCTAAAACTTTGAATTATCCTAAAAGACTAACACTTGAATGCTCGGAACAATGGAGTTCTCTGATCTGCCATGCAAATTTTCTGACATCCAAAATCACACCCTGATCTTCATCAATTAGGAGTACCCAGAACCTTGCATATCTTGTGACTACTGCCTTTTCATCCATCAAGCATCTATGTTTTGAGCAATTACCTCTGACCCTTCTACTACTTTTGGTTCCCAAAACATTCTTTTTGCAGAAGATACCTTGTTTTGTATTTTCTAAGAATTATCATAGAATAGTAGAGTTGGAAGGGGCCATGAAGGCCATCAGGTCCAACCCCCTGCTGTTTCCGGACACCAATTTACACCATCTACTTCAGATGGCTGTCTAGTTTCTAGTGTGGGTGAGCTCACCACCTCTCTAGGCAGCTGGTTCCACTGCCACATTGCTCTGACAGGGAGGAAACTTTTCCTGATATCTAGCATGAATCTGGGTTGTTGCAACTTGAACTGATTATGTGTCTTACACTCTGGCATCAGCAAGAAGAGATGTTGACCTTCCTCTTTGTGACAGCCTTTGAGGTACTTATAGAAGGATACCGTCCCCTCTCAGTCTTCTTTTTGAAAGTTGAACATGCCCGTTTCTCTCAGTGTCTCCTCATAGGGCAGTGTCTCAAACCCTAGATCATTTTTATAACTGCCTTTAGATCTTATGCTCAGACATGCTGGCAACTGTAATGCCTAAGTCATTCTTGAAGCTCCTGGATGGATACCTGTCTTTTCGCCATGTCACTCCAAATTCCTATTGAATGGAAGAGGTTTGAATCTGAAATTTTCAATATGTGATCAATTCAACTGAACTGGTTGAATATGAAGTATTAGTTTTAACCTTAAAATACTTTAAATGAATTGGGGCCAGGTCATGTGAACGGTTACCTGCTTCTCCCAACATATATTATACTAATCCAATCCTTGGGATTATTCTTTCCATGTGTCCCCACCAAGTCAGCTTCGGTGGGTAGAGTTAGGAGAAGGTCTACTCATTGGCAGCACCAAAACTGTGTAACGTCCTATCCAGTTGAGCTCACCTAGTGCTTACCTTACATTCCTTTTCTTATTCTCTTAGGAGTTATAGAAACACAAAGACTTCTGCTGATGTCTGAGATTCTGGCATTTTAAAACAGATTGTGAGAGATTAATGTTATTGACAGGCAATCAATTCAATTTTTCTGTTTTTCTGCTGATATTGAATTTGCATTGTTTTGATACTGTACTTTTAATTTTTGATGTGCATTGCCTGGGGAACCTTAGGCAATGCTCATCAAAAATGTACATCAATGTACATCTAGGGAGTGGACACACAAGCATCATAAATAAATATGCACCACACTCCTGCCCTACTGATTCCCTCTCGTGGTCTGGCAGCAATAATTTTCTTTTCCCTGTATCTAATTCACTACCAAGGATTTCCCCTCAGTCTATCATATCAGCAGATTCAAAATAGAAAACAAGCCTATTGCCCACTTTTCCTGTCTCCTACCTCCCCTATCTTCACTGAGATTTGGCTTAGTGTACCTTCTCCTCCTCCTCCTCTCTGTACTTTCTTCCTTCTTCAGATAGACCCTCAGACTTACATCTCATAACAAAGTATTCATAACCCAGTGCATGTTTGTGCATGTTATCCGAGTTCCTTTCTTTCATTAACTTCTGATGCCTCAACTGTCTCTTATTGCAATTCACACTCCTCTATTTAGACCAAATGTCCTAGGTTACACATACCAGTTCCTGTATGGCGAAGTACTAGTTTTTTGAACCAACTCTACTGGACAATTACCAGAGGCTTTAAAGGAAAGTGGTTCAATTTACCATTCCTGCTGTCCCTGCACTGAAGATCACTTCTTAGCTTATAAGAAGCAGTTAAGTTGTTCAAGGGTGAAGAAGATTAGTGGAGCTACCCAACCCAGAAAGTTCCTGCTTCAATAAAGACTAGAGTCCTAGTAAATATCTCTACATTCTTGACTGTAGCTTCTATCTGTGCTGACATTTGAAGAGCTAGGTCAAGCAGCTCCCCACAACTGTGAAAACAGTACATCAAGGGGAGTATGACCAGTTGACACACTTCTAGTCTAGGTATGAATTTCTCAACATGTTAAGCTGGTTGCTCTCATATAATGTGAGCACAATGAGTAAGGCCGTCCCAAATCATCCCCCTGAATTTACCCACAGAAACTGAGCAAACTAGCAGCTAACTTTTTCTTCAGCACAGATAATGGGATTGCATTGCATCAGGCTAGCTTAGGGTTACAGGGCAAGCAGTCTGGTATACACAGTAATATTGTCTGCAGAGATGAATGGGTAGAGGGCTACTGTCACTGCCCCCTAGACCCACTGAGCATCTGCCACCTGAGGTGACTTTCTCATCCTGTCTAATGGTAAGTCAGATTGATACTGCCATTCTTGATAATGTGTGTTTTGGCTCACAATTCCTTTGAAACTTAACTTTAAACTAAAGTATGTCTACACGTAATTTGCAAGTGGATAGTGCTTATTTGCTGCCCTACAAGAGCCTATAAGGGTAAGCAAGAAGAAACAGATTGAACAGAAGAAGGGAAGTGATCTAAGTTGAAAACTTTCACGTTGATTAACCTTTCAGATAAAGAATATTACTTACTCAGGTAATTATGGAAAATGGAGAGCTGTTTCTCACACAAAATCCTCACACTATATCTTCCTGATCCTTGGAAAAGCCTTTTGATACAAAAGTAAATGGCCATCAACTTAAAGGAGACACAGAAAAGCACACAGCTGAAGGCATTAACTTTTATCTCTACAAAGCCTCATCATTTATTCATCACACACAAAATGCTGTGCTTGGTTGACTTTCAACCTTAGCTCAGGGAACATCTCCCAGATTCATATTATGCAGAACATATGAACTCTATGGGAATTCTTCTTTGACTTGGGAAGATAAACCAATAACATTGGAATGATTTGGAAATGTATTGTTGAAAGGCACCTTCTTCTGTTTGTATTGTGAGAGGAGCTCAGTCTTGCCACATGTTTATTTCTAAATATCAACATGTAAGTAGCTCAAAGTTCTTCCATTTATCAAACAATGGAAATGGCAGAGACTGAAAGGAATTAAAAAAGACAAAGGAGTGGTTAGAGATTGTGTCAAATCTACTTGATAATGGGACATGGGGGAATGGCATTTTCAGTCCTGAAATACAAAAATTGATGTCACACAAAGTTGGCAGAAGCAGCCAATCATGTGGCCTGTTCAGCTCAGACTGCAGCTGGGAGACTGCATGATTAACTGCTCTTACAAGGCTTGCTATACTAACAGTTCAACAAATGTAATTGTAGTTTGATCTAAAAGCTTTCCTCAGCTAGGAATGTACCAATTTGTTGGATCTATTTGTCTGTATTTCATGGATTGTCAGGCATGTTTCATTTTGTCATCTGAACTGAGTATATTCCTAGAGATGTTTCTGCTTGGAAATGCACACTGGCACAAGTTTGAGTTGCCTAAATAATCACCATCTAAATGTAAAATGCAATATATTCAGGCAATTTGCCAATGGATAACTATAGTCCAACTTCGTAGTAAAATACACCAAGTAAAATCACAGAACAAGCTAAGCATAATAACTTAAATGGCTTCATTAACCTTACTCAGCATTGTGGGGTGGCTTTAGTATCCCAGACATACATTCTAAATTATACTTCACACATGAATAGTCCTACCAACTTGTTCTTTTATGACATTGTCAGAAACTGCTTTGTCTAAAACATCCCCAAATTTAGCTTCCTATTTTCTACATTTATTTTAATAAATTAAAAAAAATCTAGGGTAACAAAGTCAAGCTGGAAGCTTCATGGAAATTGTTTGAAGGGATGCTTTTATATCCCAAACCAAATCACCTCAAAAGGCACAAAGGAAGGATCAATTCAAATCACCTTGGTCTCATTTGAAAGCTAAAATATAAAACCTTAAGTAAAACCTCCAGCAAACAGAATTAAAATTCATTCAGGGAAACTTGTGCTATGATTTTGAAAAGTAGGCCAAACTTTTGCCATGCAGACAAAAAAAATAAAGTCCTGTTATTTTTAATATAGCTTTCCCCATTTTGAATAGCTTCAGGAAATATATCATCTTAAATTACTTTCAGTTGCTGAAGGCTGAAAACCATTCTTGTGCTAATTTTAACAGCTTGAAGAAAAAAGGATTATATTTTGTAGCCTCAGGCATTTCCTCCTGGGGTTATAAAAGTACCCCAGGAGGCAACATGTGTTGTTGTTGTTGTTCTTACTGGATGAAAGTTAAATGGCCACTATCAGCAGCAGTTCATCCATGCACATCAGTTTCTGAGGAACTTGGGCAAGAGAGTGCTGTTTCAACTCATATTCTACTTGTGGGAACCAGTGGATACTTGGTTTGCCACTGTGGTAACAGAATGCTTGACTAGATGGACCACTGGACTGATTCAGCATGGCTTTTCCTATGTTTTTAAAAATGGTTAGTGTCAGGTGATAAAACAAATCTAAAGGTTGAAGAATGTTCTTACACATTTTGAGAACAAAGTAGAAGTTGTAAATGAGTTTGGAAACTTTAATATTATCTGTAAATGAAGGAATCTTTGGTAATTTCAGATCTAATTGTTATGCATTAAGATAGCTACAGAGAAGTACAGAATAGTTGCAAAGAAATGTATTCCAGAAGCCACCTGTGGAAAGAAGCGAAAATCTTCATTGCATCATCCAATGAAACTGAATGGTGGGAGATACAGGACAAATTGAATGAAGTACTTCTTATCAGAGGCAGTGTGCCTCTGATTAGAAGACCTTAGGAACATGAGCAGGAGAGCACTCTTGACTTTACACTCTGCTTCTGGTCTTCCTGTGGATATCTGCTTGGCCAGTGTGTGATCAGAATGGTTGACACTGATTTCCTGCAAGATTACCTTATGTTCTTAGTGGCAGAACACGTTAAGAGCTTGCATATAGTATGAATGTAGCATTCCCCTTGGCTTAACAAAAATCACCATCCCTGAGCAAGTATTTTTTCTTCATATGTAATGATGACATATAATGTCTTTCCCCCAGCCATCTCCGATGTAAACAGCAACATGAATTTTACTGCCATTTTGTGGATCATAGGTTTTCTGAATTCTTCTCCCTTGTAAATTCAAAACCTCTATTAAGGATTTAGATGCCCAAACTGATTTATTTTGTCCAGGAGCTATAATTTTAGTTTGACTCCGGTCTATGTGTAAAGGTAGAAGCATTTTTCATATCTGTTGTCTGCAACAATGACATCTTGATTGACAGGAACATACCCAATCTATTGGACTTTTATCATTACAATGCATTTTTTAAGTTGACCGTCATTTTTACGTCTTCTAGCACACATGGTTGGAAATATTTATGCATTCAGTGGTATTTCTATAGCTTTGTCAAAGGGTGCATTAAACTATTGAAAGTCAGCCTGATGCATCAAAGGCATAAAGACCTTATTGTACATTAATTTGATGGCTTGTATACATTTAAATAAATTGCAGAAGCATAACCAAATTCCTATAATAATTCAGAGCAGAGTTATGCATAAATAGCCTCTCAAAAATTTTGACTCTTCTTTGGGCAGAGAAATTGGGGTCACAATTTCATCAAATTTCTCAATGGAGAGGAGAATTCATAATTGTTTCTTACAGGTAAGGTTCACCATTGGAAGGGATTGTAACACAGTCTCTTTGCCCCCTCACCTGTTTTTAGTGCTGCCACCCCCAGTGGTAGCAACAGCAACTTTGGTCATCCTTTGGCATGTCCCACAATGCAGGTGTGAAGGATACAGTGTTACATCTAGCTCTTCACTTTTCTTCACTACTGAGTTTCATTTTGAAAGTGATTTCCTTGTATAAACTGAATGTGAATATCAGAGGATGTGGCAGAAATGGTCAGCACAGAACTCATTCTGAGCCTCACCCTTGAGTCTGCCACCAGTCATGATATATATGCTTTAGAAAAGCAATCACCTCCGATGATAAAATATAACACATGACATCTATTTATTTATTACTTTCATTTAATGCCTTTCTGGCAAGGCAGTTTACCACATAAATAAATAAATTAAACTGAGTTACCAATGATGATGCATTAAGGGCAGTATCCAGCTATGTCATCATACTTGCAAAAACTCATTTTAATTATATTCCATTGTTATATTTAAATTGTATTATTTTATTTAAGATTATTACTGACATTTTAATTATAATGGCCACCCACAGAACCTGATGCTAATGGGTGGCTTTTTAATGCAAATGTAAGGCATATTATTATTAATAATGACAATAGTGCCCTTTTTGTTTGCATAACACCATCAGATATTGATCAATAATGAAAAAAATAACTATTTTTTAAAAAATCTGACCATAAATAGGAGCAGTGACCTCTGTTCTTATGGCATTAATAATCATTCTGTATTTAAATTAAATTGAGCATTAGTCATATCTGGGGGTGTTTTGTTACCCCTGACAGAAGTGCCTCAAACAAGGGAAAAGTTGCATAAGGGCTTCATTCTGGGTAAATGTTTCCCCCAGTAGGTTTTAATAAGCATGAGAACATCTTTCAGCAAGTGCAGATAATTTTAAATTTAATCTTTCCTGAGGCTATGCATTGCAGTAAGATCTACAAAACAATGCTTAACAAATTGAACTTCATTCTTCATAAAAACAGTTTGCTCTACAAAGTTTAAATCAGCTTTCCATCAGTGAATTTGAATTCTGTGTACTGGACACTTTAGCTCAGACTCTTGCCTTTCAAAAGAGACTAAGGTGACTTGTACTTAACCTTCCTTTGCTCATTTGTTCCATGCCACAAAAGTGCCCAACTAAACAAATGTTAGGAAGACTTGGGAGATTTTTGTTCCTGGGTATATTTTGGTTTGTATGAACAAAACTGTAAAGGCAGGAAGCTGAAAGTTGGAGACTTTCTGACTATGCTCTAGAACAACAGAATGGAAGTCAAGGTGACTCTAAAGCCCCCAAGAAACTGGATGATTATTTATTTATTTTTTTAGAATTCTGGGGTTGTTTCTTGACTTTGTCTGAGTTGTGTAATTTCTGCCTGCCTAGCCTTGAAATGACATGATCAGTTATGATTATAAGGGGTGCCCATGACACTAACTGTCTTGTATTGAACTATTAGCAGATAGATCTCTATGCAAGTAAATATTCCTCGTGGTATGATTTAATAAATGGACTGTTTGTTCATTGTTTACATCTTTTTGTTTATCTCTGTAAAGTTATTCAAAAAGGAGAAGTTGCAGAAGCACACTTGCACTTCCTCAAAATGTAACTCAGCCTGGCACATGTGTTTGATTTACTTGCAACGAGACCAAATATGTCTTATTTTTATTTTTTGTTTGGCATGAAAAGAAATGGAACCTAAAATTATTCATGTGAGGAAGAAAGATGCTTGATACCTCTCCAGTCTTCCCTGGAAAATTGAAAGGATGATGAAAAAATAAATGGCAGTTTATGAAGAATATGTTCTTTTAAATCTTGAAATCCATTTGAAAAGAGGATCTTCACCTTAAAGCCACTTCAAACTGATACTTTCAGTAATAGCATATGTAGTTTGTACATGAAAGATAAATATGCTTTTCACAAAAAGGTGAAAGGAATGAGAGCTCAGACTCATGAAATAGTTCTAAGACATTGTATGGCTATGTAGAAATTGATTCTATATTGTAATGATGTTACATCTTTCAAAATTTTGGATAACATCATCTGATACAAGTAATTTTGAAGCCCTGTGCTCAATTTGAATAGGCTAAAGGAACATTCTCAGCTTGAACTAGATTTTAGGTAATTTTTTTGGTATATTGACTTCTTCTGACATCCCAGTCTTCCATTTTGGAATGTAAGCAAACAATGTAACAACTTTGAGTCTCCCCAGCTTCACTGAAGGAGTCTTTCTTTATAGCCACTAGCTGGCAAATGCTACATATTTCAATAGTGCATGATTTTTCACAAATTTCATTAGCACATCATTGATTGCTCATTTTTCAGCACTCAAAACAATTTAGCATAGTCTCTTTCATGCAGAGAATAACATATTCATATTATTTGATTTTTGATGAAACCAAATGACCCTTTAAATTTGCAATAGGGTTCTTTAATTTTGCATGAGTTTCTTCACTGCTGTTCATTTAATTTTCTGTTTCCATTAACCATCTGCAAGCATTTGACTCTACGACAATTGTTCAGCTGTGCTACATCATGACTGACATATTTTATAAACGTTTAAAAGAAAAAGAGAGCCAGGAAAAGGCGAGAAAAAAAAACAACAAAACAAAAAAGTCACGGTTAAGAATCATGTATTTTCCATACAGCTGAGATGTCTGAATAGTAATTTTTGGTTCCATTGAAAATCTAGCTTAATTGCATTTTGTTGTCTTTTCTGATAAGCTCTTCATGATGCTGATTGCTGAAGCTAGAAGCTGTTCACTTTGAAAAGTGAATGTTTTCCCACACTGGTGACCAGGGAGGTACTCTTTGTAGAAAGCCTAAATTGATCACATTCATTCAACATTTTGGAGACCGCTTTGTATCTCAATCACTTTCTCTCTCTCATATTTTTCCTCACAAATCTGTCTTTCATACAGGCAAAATACTGAGGTAGCATGGAAACTCATTTGGTAGTCATCATCAGAACATAATTGGTTTGGACCTTCTCAGAGGGCTCCATTACACCCAATGAGGTAGTTTGCTGACTTATTGGTCTCTTTGCTAAAGCACAGTAGCATAACTGGATGAGATCTAGATGAAATGACACTAATCCAGATAAGGTAGAAATAATGGTGGTGGGGAGATCTGGTGATTTAAGGATATGACAATTTATTAAGGCCATATATCTTTTACAGATTATAGTCTCTTATTTCAAGTTGCCCTCTATTCGAAAGGCTATCCTGTCAAATTCAGGTTTAAAGCTAAGAACCATAACAGCTGTTCCCCATCAATGATTAGCATGTAGAAGACAAACAGATGACTCAGTTTCACTCTTCTGCATTAGGGTACTGTGTAATATATTTCTATCCATATTGCAATAATCTGTCTGTCTATTATCTGTCTAAACATTTTTATGCAAATACAATGCAATTGGTGTCTTCTTTTGTCCTCTTTTTTGGTGATGCAGTTTTTCTCTTTTGGCTTTTCACATGTTGATTGTTGATTATCATTCTGGTTATTGGCCTTCATGAACCCAGCTGTTTGTTCTGGACAGTACCATATAAAGATGTCCTAAACACACACAAACACACCTGTCCCTGATAGGGTCCGAAAAGCAGAGCCAATCAGCTAGCACTGAGGCAGAATGTGGAGTTCACAGCATTTTTAGGCATCAATTATGGATGCAACTATCCTCTGGTCTTTGATAAGAATGCCTAGGTATTTATTTATCTATTTACTTACTTGTTTAATTTTTTGATTTATGTCCTGCCTTTTTCCTACAAAGGGCTAAAGGCAGCTTACATCTCCTCCTCCATCGTATCCCCACAACAACAACCCTGTGAGGTAGGTTGGGCTGAGAGTCTGTGACTGGCCCAAAGTCACCCAGGTGGCTCCATGGTGAGTGGGGACTAGAACCCAGATTGCCTGAGTCCCCGTCCCACGCTGTTAACCACTGCACCACACTGGCTCTCACTCTCAGTAATTAGCAGAACTCACTAGAAATATGAACATCCATCAAAAGAGTCTGGTGTTTCACGTTCGGATTCAGAATGCAGCTGTGCACAATGAGTACAGGATTATGATACCCATTGTCCCAGTGCTATTGATTAATATATTTGATGTACATCTTTCTATTATGGAACTCCTTCGAATAATCTGAGTGTTGTCAGTAGCAGCGGAAGGCCATGTTATTGAGACAAACATTACATGGCCAGAGATTAACATGCCTCATGCTCCAGATCTCTTTTTTTAATTATATATGGCCTGAGACAACTCTAGTATCTTAAGGCAATATCCAGGAGTACCATTCCAGTGGTACTCTGTGCCAGTGGAGGCCTGTCAAATCTTTCGTAGCATTAGTATCAGTGTGCAGCTGTGGTTGTGCAAACCTCACTCTAGTGGCACGCTGCTCTTTCATGTGATTTGAAAATTAGTTTCAGGAAGTGTTATTTGAAGTAGCAAAATGATACAGATGGGCACTGCCCAATGGCTATTCTGATTTGCAGGTGATGTCAGAGGGGAGATCATTCATATGAACTGCTATCCTATTTCTTTCTTAGGAACATAGAAAGCTAACACAGAGTGAAACCAATGTTCTGCATTGTCTTGGTTGGTTGTGCTATCAAAAGTTTTGAACAGAAGTCTTTCTCATGCCTGCCAGAAGATGCCAGGTACTGAACCTGGAACCTTTTGCATGCAGATTATTTGCTCTGCTACTGAGTTGTTTTCCTTGCCTTTTTAACTAGATACTTAATGGAAGCAAAAGCAACTGATGCAGACCAAGAGGGCAGATCAGTTCATTACTTGCCTTTCAAAACGGTTTCTAAATAGCTTAGTGTATTTTATTATTATGGAAAAGAGGTGGTTCCTATTTAGTCACATAAGGATTCTCCAATGGACATTTTGATATGTAAGAACTGTTACCAAACTGAGCTGACCTAAAACCTATCTGAGCATTGGTACACCAGCAATAATTGCTGGTTTTCTTGTTCCCAGAACATTAGTCCACACCATGTTATGACAACTGCACAAGAAGAACAAAGTGTCTCAAGGCACCAATGCCCACTGCACAAAAAAAATCTCAGCAGTTTGTTGGCATTTCAGTGCCTTTAACGGCATTGATGAAGTTTGTGTAGTTCAGGAGTTGCTTCACAGACTCTTTAGTAATAATTTATTTATGTATTCCATTATTTAATATAGTTCTCAAATGTGATGCTGAACTGTTTAACCACCCAGAGATCTTCTGCTATTGAGTGATATATAAAGGAAATAAATAATACTTATTAGTATACAATTTCTATTGTGCAATTATACAGTTTCTATTTCAGCATCTTTGTGAGATACCCTGGGCATGTGTACTAACTAATTCTCATGACACACCTACTTTCAGAAAGATAAAGAAATATAAAAATGTATTGGGTTGTCCTGTACTGGAGCATAATGGTATATACTATTATTTTGCCCCATTGTGCAGTGAAACACAGGTGCACATATTAATATCATGAACCACACTTGCTATTGCATTTTGTGAAAAATAGAATATTGCCTAAATTAACATATTGTTTGAAGCACATACCTGTCACTGTGTTCCATTACAATCTCTGAATTCTTCCCAGATATCAGGTTGCACTGGAGGTAAGATTCAGCAAGATACGAAAGTCAATCTTGAAAATTAAGAATTGGCTACCATCATGTGTTATATTTTTTCTGTATGCAGAGACCACCATGAAACCTAGCCTTTATTTTAATTCCTGTGTATTTTGCATAGTGTGTCATGTTGACATACCAATAAGATATTTCCTCTTGCAAGACTTCTTAGTTTTTTGCTTCTGAAATTATTTTATAGGGAGTGAATTGCATATTAAATTGATATGGCAATGGGACTATTGATCTTCCCTCACAGATATTAGTAAAAATATGGATTTAGTGTCACTTTTCTCTTTATTATTAGATTCATTGTTGTCCGAAAACCATTACACCCTTATTTAAGCATTCATATTCTGGCATCTGCTGTCTCCCTGCATATTGAAAGATCCCAGCATGCTGTGAAATTTGCTGCCTAACTATCTTTACTTTTTAATCATTTTTTCTTATATGACATAACATAAATTAAAGGGAATATCAAAATATCAGTGGATTTGTTCTCATATTGTACTTGAAACCCCCTGATTTCAGCAGATGCATTGGGGTTTTTTCTAAAATTGCTTATTACAACTACTAGTTTTGTATGCATCTTATGCATTTTTATTTTAAAAATTCTGTATATTTTAATCCTTTAATTTAATTGTTGTCACTTAACTTTTACTTCACAGTGTGATCCAGTGGCCTCTTTGTAGCATTTGGAAAGATATCTGCATATATGTATTCTAAGCTATGAACTCAGAAAATGTTCTGACCTTGTAGCTAAGGTTTTCGGCTGAGATCTCCCTCTCCCTGGGCAGCTGGCATAAAAATGACTGCGCTGGCTTCTTTTCTGAGATCATATGAATAACCTCAGAGAAGGGCTTTGAAGGGCATCCTGTGCAGAAGGGTGGTGGAGAAGGGAGGAGACAAGCAATGCCAAAATATGATCTACCCAGGTAGTGCCTCAGCCTTGCTACATCCTGCTCTGCATCACCTCATTTATATGGCTGAAATTGGAGAAGTATGTTCCAGAGCAACCGCAGTACAAAGGTGACCTTCACCTATGTGAAGGTGTATTGTCTTAATTTATTGTGTATTTTATTCTATGCTGTGAGCCGCCCCGAGGCTTCGGCAAGGGGCGGCATAGAAATGTTTTAATTAATTAATTAATTAATTAATTAATTAATGTGCTTCTGTCACCCTCCATCAGATGCTTGTAATCCTGTGAGGGTTATGGACATCCTTTGAGGATTTACCCCTTCATGTTATCTAAATTTCAGGCATAGGAAGCTGGATGTCCTACAGGTAAACATGACACTGAAGCCTAAAACATTACATGCAGAGTAACTTCTTGGGAAAGAAGATACTGAGTTCTCTTCTTTCTTAGAAAAACAGAGTATCAAATTTAGAAATCTGGAACTAGATGCAGTAGCAACAGTGAAGAGATAATGCTATTTCCCAAGTGGTAGCAAATGGGATATTGTAGCATTGTGTAGTTTTCACCTAGCATTTAAATATGTCAATATTTAAATGACAGATACAGATGATGTGCTGTGATGAATCAATGGCTCACACTGAATAGATGTGGCACCATAATCCATATGATAGATAATAATAGAAGGCTTTGCTGACCCCAAATTCTTCAAGTTTCTGCATAGAAGACATGTATTTTTGGAGTATGTTGGCCTTTCCATGCCTTAACCAAATAAGCATCTTTTTAACAACAAAGACACCAGTCCATTGATAGATAAAGAACTGTTCCCTGTATTGCATTTTATCCAGTGTAATTCTATATTTCATTTGGACATATGACTTAATTATTAGGGATTGGCAAATCTGTTTTTTTTAATCTTTTTCACACATTTGATTCTTTTAAAATCTCAATATTTTATCTTGAAGAACTTTGTGAATTTTTATATAATCTTGTGACAAAAAATTAGTTGGAATTCTCACCCAGCTGCACTGGCCCAATTCATTAGGTACCAATTCAGCAGAAATAGCCTTTCCCAGTGTGCCTGGCCTTTATAGTTGAGGAGACTGACAGGAAAAGGAAATGTGTTCACCCTAATTCAGCTTCACAATCATGACTGGATACACAGATATGACAAACTGGACTTTTAAGAGAAAATGATGTGCAGGCCTGGATGGACAATTCTGTCATTTCATTTCCCCACATTAATTAATTAATTAATTAATGTAATCTCAGGTTATTTCTTTCCCACATATGGGGAAAATTACAAACTTGGGTAAATCCTGATCAAAAACAAGCTGAAATGGCATCTTCATCCAGCCCTATATAGGATTGCAGCCTTATCTTCGCATCTGAAAAATAGAAACAGGACTCTCTCCTGCAAACCTACCTGATATGCTTGTGTAAAGCATCTTAAGTGCTAATATGTAATGCATATTAAAGGTTCACAGTTAATCATAACAACATAGCTTTGGCCATAATATTTAAATATTCAGATTCATTTTAAGGATGTGTATAATTTGTACATCCATAAGTTTACTGTTTAGTGGCTACAAACTTCTGTTATGTGCAATTTTTGTAACGTTAATATATTGTATTATGTATGTAGTTATGCAAATATTCTTCTAAGCTTGTTTGCTTTCCAGCTTGATTATTTATTTTGTACTTATGCAAAGTTTTCCCCAACCCTACTTATACATCTTTGTACTGCATGGATAGAGTTTTCTTGGCACTAACAGAATGAGTTTACTGCTGGTATATGTGATTACAAGTAATTCAAATAAAACCAGCAAAAAGATTCTACAGTGTGGATTACTGATATTCAAAGTTCTAGCCAGCCACCAAGGATTGTATTTGCTCAACATCGGAGGTATGAAGAGCCACCAACTGAAGAGCTGATTCTAAAAAAGATTCTGGAATGTGCAAAAATGGATAGACTGACTCTGTCTTTGAAGGAGAAGGAAGTTACATACTTCTATCAAACTTGGAATTTCTTTTATCACTGGTTAGAGAAATTAGACTATATGTAGAACTGAATATGGTTTTTAATTGTAATAAGAATAAGATGTCAACCCAGTATGTCTGATGTCTTGGGAATAGTTGCTGTTTTAGTTTAAACTTGTAGAGAAAATAATGAAAATTTGGAAAACAAAGTTCTAGCCAGTCACATTCTTGCCACAATATTCTGTTCCATCCTCCCCTTCCATACCAATTCAGTCCTTATTGGGAAATATAGTTTTGCTTTTGTTTTCTTGTGGAAAGAGATGCACATACAAGCTCCCCACCATCCAGCAAATCACAGAGTTCTCCCAATTTTTCCTGGCACCTTACTTTTAGGACTTGCAGAGTGGTGCAGATATATTCTACACTGTTTAGAAATTTGATAATTAATTAACCTATCAATCCTGAAAAGAAAGTTCTCTCATCCATCCCTTGGTATATGCTGAAGTGCACTGCCCTTGAAGTAGTGGGTACAATGTTTGTAAATATACACCTTAATATTATTGTTCTATATCTAATCCAGCAGATCAGTTTAAGCATCAAAGGCACAAATAGTGCTTTCACCAGCATATGTATGAAGCACCGTCCTTACTCTGATGAGTATAACACTACTTCTTGTGCAGCTCTTCCTCCAACTCTGCCTCAGAAAAATAGAACAGTGGCTTACTCAGTGGGAAGTGGATGCTTCCACTGAGCATAGATGCTTCCACTGATGAGCAGAAAGTCCCAAGTTCAGTGCTCAGTATTTCCACCCAGGGCCAAATGTCCCTTGCTGTCCAAAGCCTTGAGATCTGAGAAGTCAACCACAGTTATCACAGTAGCACATGGAGCTACCTGAGCTCCTAAAGAAGGGGTCCGCAAACTTTTCCACCAGGGGCCCAGTTGAAAGCTGCCGGTGCAGGGCACGGGCCGGAATGGTGGTGCCGGCGGTGCGCGCAGGCCAGCAGAGGGGTGGGGGTGGGGTGTGCAGGCGCGCATGCTGAGGGGGGTTTGGGGTGTGAGGCAAGGCAAGGCGAGGCACAGGCGGGCACGCACAGTGACAGGAGGCAAGGTGTGGGCGGGGGCAGGCTCGTGCTCTGAGGTAGGTGCATGAGACAGCAGATTGCTCTCTCAGAGATCATTTCCTCTGAGCGAGCAAACTGCTGCCTCCCCGTGTGCGGGTGGAGATGGGCAGTGGCAAGTGCGCATGTGGGCATGGGCAGCGGGTCCAAATGGGCATGGCGGTCTGGATAAATGGGAATGGCAGGCCCCATCCGGCCCCCGGGTCGTAGTGTGAGGACCATGTCCTAAAGAAGCTTGAGATTCTGCTTGCAGAGTTGCAAGCAATTAGAGCTAATCAGATTGACCTTGTGTGAGCTTGACCTTACTCCAAGATGGGATGCTGCTGGGGTCCAGTGCAGGTGCAGAACAGTCAAAATAAAAAGGGTGGTAGGGATGGTGGGCACAGATGGGGCAGGAACTAGATCAGACAGGAGAGGAAGAACATGCTGAAGGGACAATAAATATGACTGGGTACAGAGTGGAAGTCAGGCAATAGTACATAGCTAAGATTGCAGATGCCAGCAGAGCCAGTGCTTTGCAAAGAGCCAAGTGCTCTTTGCATGGCAGCAACAGGGCCGAGGGCACCGAGCAAGGGAGAGGTCACACTGTGAGGCAGGGGTGAGGAAGAGGAAGCAGGGGAAGAGGCAGAGTTCACAAAAAGGCAGGCAGCAAGCAAAGAGGTCCCCCGTCCCACCGCATGACCCTGTGCATGGATGCATATGTATCCGTTTGTCCGGCACAACATACTCAGTGGCCTCAAGTGAGTGGCGATGCAGCCCCTGCAGCCCACCTTCCCCCTGCCCTGCTGCCTGCCTGCTCGCATGCACACCCGCTCCTTTGGCTGGCCAGCTTCTCTCTTCCCTGCTCGCTCAGCTGAATCAGCTGGCTGCTCACGCCTGCTGTGTGCACCTCCTGCAGGGCTCTTGTGAGAGGTCAGTGAGCAAGAAGGCTGTGCCAGCAGCCAGCAGGGTGATGGCTTTGCAAGTGGAGAGCAACCAGCTAGTTGGCTGGCCAAGCTGGTAGGTAGATAGGATAGGCCACTGCCACCCACACTAAGAAGGAAGTGGCCTTTGAAATGCATTGTGTCCTTCCAAGCAGATGCAGGAAACCCTTGGAAGACATCCAGGAAAAAGTTCTGCAAGAAATAAACATACAAAACTACTCCAAAGCAAAATATTTACAGACAGACTGGTATCAGGAAGCTGCGCCTACAGCCATTACTAGTTACCACTCAGCAACATTAGCCTAAAATTGCAGCATGCCCTTCCCACATGGTTGTGTGCGCTATCTAGCAGAAATTCTTCAGAAATAAAAATGTTGGATTTAGCAGACTCAGAATAGAAGCCTGCGCACATGCATATATATACACACACACATATATATAATATCCTTTCCTCTCTGAAGCCTCCCATGACGAGCTCTATTCGTTTAATCACTCTAACAAGAAATGGATAAATTTGTCAACCTCTTTTTTCAATCACAAGTCCAGTGATGCTTCAGCTTTAGATTACTTCACACACTATTCATGTAATAGGTTTACAAAATGAAGCTTGAAAATACCTCAAGGCTACCTTGATGGTATTTATCCGGACTATGGAGTGGATAACTGAAATAAACGCGTTTATTTGCAGTTAAATGCTTGGGTTTTCACCACCAGTCATTATCATGAGAGGAAGCCGAATTTAATCAGGGGATCAAAGCAATACCAACCTAATTCCCAATAATAAAGTTGCCCTTGTTATCAGTAAGGACATCACTTACTAAAGAATGCAGAAAAAAAGTAGTTTCTAATATATTTGGCATGGTGGGATGAAGGGAAGAACCCAATATTGATACTGCATAGTATGTGTTAATGGGCCATTACTGTAGAACAATGTAATGACACATTCATTTTGTAAAGCCCCCAGTTGTCGTATTTTCATAGAGTTCCATAGATTCATAGACTAGTAGGGTCAGAAGGGGCCAAGAAGGCCATTGGGTACAAGCCCCTGCTGGTGCAGGATGCCAAGAGACACCATCCCACCTAGATGATTGTCCAGTTTCGTCTTGAATGTCTCTAGTGTGGAAGAGCCCACCACCTCTCTAGGTAGCTGGTTCTACTCTTGTATTGCTCTGACAGTGAGGAAGCTTTTCTGGTATCTAGCCTGAATCTGATGTGCTGCAGTTTAAGTCCATTGTTCAGTGTCCTACACTTGGGGATGACTGAGAAGAAGTCTTTGCCTTACTCTTTTTGACAGCCTCTGAGCTTCTTCTAGAGTGCTATCATATCCCCTTGTAGTCTTTTCTTCATGAGGCTAGACATTCCCAACTCTGTCAACTTCTCACTATAGGGCTTAGTTTCCAGACCCTGGGACATCTTTGTTGTCCTCCCCTGAACTCTTTCTAGGTTTTTTGCATCTTTTTAAAACCTGGGGGCCCAGAACTGAACACAGTATTCCAGGTGAGGTCTGACTAGTGCAGAGTAAAAGGAAACTAGTACTCTAGATTAATCAGCTCCTGGAATTGATGCTTCTGTTTATGCATCCCAAAATAATATTTGGCCTTTTTGCAGTTGCATCGCATTGTTGGCTCACGTTTAGCTTGTTATCCACAAGCATTCCCCATTTTGTATCTATGCATTTGGGATTTTCTCTCTAGGTGGAGATCATGACATTTGTCCCTGCTGATTTTCCATCCAGTGTTCTAGCTTGTCTAGGTCACCTTGGATATTCTTTTTGTCTCCCAGAGTGTTAGCTATTCTGCCTAGTTTTGTGTTGTCTGCAAATTTAATTATTGTACCCTTGTCCTCCTCATCTAGATCATCAATACAGATGTTGAAACCACTGATCCTAGGACTGATCCCTGTGGCACTCCACTCATTATCTCCCTCCAGTTTGAGAAGGTGGTGTTGATGAGCACTCTCTGTGACCAATTTTGTAGCCACTTGTGGATCCACCTAATAGTAGTATTAGTAGCACTAGTAACAAATAGTATTTGTTTTAACATCTCATAATCACAGCAATAGAAGAGACTAAACTCCACCCTACATCTCCCCTGCAAGCCAATCCCCATACCTCCTTCCCTGCAGGTCCCCTTGCATATGGATGAACCCTCCCAGTTCAGACGACATAGTGTTGTGATGAGAGAGCAGATCTACCACACAACCGTGCCAGCAGAGAAGAATGCTCTGGATGACTCAAGTGAGCGACAAAGCTGCTGATTTGTTTTGTTTTCCAGTTGTAGGGAAATGGTTCCACAACTTCAACTCCTAATGATAACATCCTTTGTTAGACGGAGTTCCACATTCTGTTGAGGGTTAGGGAAGAGGTTGTGTTTATTTTTAATTACTTGGGGGAGGGATGGGAAATTGTCAATATGTCTGGGCTCTAATTTGATTGATTATGCTGTAAAGCTAAAGCCAGTTATACAATAAACTCACTTACATGCCTGCTTTGGAAGAGACAATGGGCAATTTAATCTTCCATAACCTGCTTTCATTGTTGGCCTTTGGTTTCCAGGTCTATTAAGAACTTTTATTGTTTTTAAATGTTAGAATGAATAAATAATGAGATATAAAATAATGCAGAAGAAGTTATAATAACACTATAGAAACTAGTGGCATGATCTTGTCTGGAAAACAGTAATCCATTTCTCACCTGTAATTCAGGAGTTTATTGCAATATTATGGAAGCCTTTAAATTATTTACCAGCATTGATTAGATGACTAGGTAGACATTTTAGATCTTTCAGAGGGAGGGGCAAGATTCAGGAACCTTTAAAGGCCCAATCTTAGATTGCTTTAAAATTAAAGGGAAAATAAAGTAGCATTGTTACTGCTTTTAAAGAACATGAGTTCTGAGTCTTTTTATACCTCAAACAATAGGGGAGTTTGCTTTATTCACACAGGTTACTCACACTTGGTTTGGGAAAAGTGATATGTTTATCTAACATTGGCTTTATTTAACACAGCAGTCAGTGGGCAATATCCTATTTGACACTAGCACAAAAATAAATTACATTGGGCGAGCACTAGCACCCTCTGTGGCCAACTTTCTTTCCTAGAAAACCTGTTGCAACAGCAAATGCCATTGACATTGTCCTAGAAGTTGCTTGCTCTAGCACCACAGAATTTATGTTGGTGGTGAAGCCATGATTGCCCAGTGTGTCTTATAGATGTTCAGCTGCATAGCAGGATTGTATTATTTAATTACAATATTATATTCTATTTTATTCTAACAAATAAATTACTTTACAACATATTGAAAATGAAGGCCTGGTTTTGTTCTTTATCCATCCATATTTGAGAAGAAAACTTGTAGTAACAACTGCAGAGGAGGCCTCAGAATTCATCAAGTTGTAAGCAAGCAGGTTGATTGAGAGGTGGAGAAGGCTTGTGTAAGCCACTTTGAATTCATTGATTGGAAAAAGGCAGGATATAAATAAATAGGGAAACTATCTGCAGTCTTCCTTCTTGAGTAGCACTGTAATCCCAGGTGGACATGTGAGAATGTGGAGAAGAATTAATTGGCTGGAGGTCAGTATGGCCAGGTAGCAAGTCCAGGTTGCGAAGTGTTGAAAAAGTTAGAAGAGGACTTTGTGGTTTAAGTGCAGTGGTTTGGATTGTGTTATGAGATGCTAGGGATTGTCTCATAAGTGAAACACACAGACTTAAAGATGAATTTTCTGAAATTTTCAGGGTATTGTCCTTGATACCAGTGCAGGGGAGGCTGCATTTCAACATCTGTTCTATTGCCAATGGCTGATGTTACTATAAAATGTGGACAAGAGGACAATTTAAGATACAACTAGAAGAGATCAAATTGCCAACACATCTACTTCTGCTTCATTCACTATGCTAAAGCCTTTGATTGTGTGGATCACAACAAATTGTGGCAAGTTCTTAAAGAGATGGGAGTACCTGACCATCTTATTTGTCTCTTGAGAAACCTATATGCGGGTCAAGAAGCAACAGTGAGAACTGGGTACAGAACCACTGATTGGTTCAAAATTGAGAAAGGAGTTCGGCAAGGCTGTATACTGTCGCCCTGCCTATTTAACTTATATGCAGAACACATCATGAGAAAGGCGGGGCTAGATGAATCACCAGTTGGAATTAAGATTACTGGGAGAAATATCAACAACCTCAGATATGCAGATGATACTACTCTCATGGAAGACAGTGAAGAGGAACTAAAGAGCCTCTTGATGCAGGTGAAGGAGAAGAGTGCAAAAGTTGGCTTGAAATTCAACATTAAGAAAACTAAGATCATGGCATCCAGTCCTCTCACTTCCTGGCAAATAGATGGGGAAGAAATGGAGGTAGTGACAAATTTTATTTATTATTTTCCTGGGCTCCAAGATCACCGCAGCTGGGGACTGTAGCCAAGAAATTAAAAGAGGCTTGCTCCTTGGGAGGAAAGCTATGGCAAATCTAGACAGCACACTAAAAAGCAGAGACATCACCCTGCCAACAAAAGTGCGTATAGTCAAGGCTATGCTTTTCCCAGTTGCAATGTATGGCTGTGAAAGTTGGACCATAAGAAAGGCTGAGCGCAAAAGGATTGAGGCCTTTGAATTGTGGTGCTGGAGAGACTCCTGCTAGTCCCTTGGACCGCAAGGTGATCAAACTGGTCAGTCCTAGAGGAGATCAACCCTGACTGCTCTTTAGAAGGTCAGATCCTGAAGATGAAACTCAAATACTTTGGCCACCTAATGAGAAGGAAGGACTCACTGGAGAAGTGCCTAATGCTGGGAACAATAGATGGCAAAAGAAGGGGACGGCAGAGGATGAGGTGGCTGGATGGAGTCACTGAAGCAGTTGGTGTGAGCTTAAGTGGACTCCGGGGATGGTGGAGGACAGGAAGGCCTGGAGGAACGTTGTCCATGGGGTCGCAATAGGTTGGACATGACTTCATGACTAACAACAACAACAGAAGAAACTCACTCCGATATCCTAGTGTACACACCTCAGTACTCAATGACACAGACTGGAAAGAAATGTCAGAATTATGATACACTTTGAAGGTTTTGACTGTAACAAGATGCAATATTCTTGGCTTATTATTAAAACAATAAATCACCATTCAAAAGCCTATGCTTATTTATTTAAATTCCTAATTAAAACCCCCTCACCTACGCAGTGTGTGTGCGTATGTGCAAGCATTCAACAGCTTTGTAATCTGACAAAACAGTTCTTTCGCTCTTTGTGAAAATTAAGTCAAGACTTTGAAAACTAAAATATGGAGACCCAAGATGAGAAGGTAACCATTCCTCTTAGTTGGGCATATTTTAGTCTAGAGATGGAGAAATGCCATTGGGTCTACATTTTTTGTACTCTGTGGAATCATATGTGGATAAAAACACAGTTATTCCTTGCACTGAACACTCTCCTGAATTTTGCAGTGCAGTTTTAGTTTAAAGTTGCATGCAAAAATCAGTATATGACTTATTTATTTATTGAATTTGTTGAAAAGCTGCCTGTTAGCAACATGCTCTCTGAGCAGCAAAGTTGGTTCATACGTATATTGTATGTAAAGAAATGCAAAAGTGCATGTGTTTTCCTTTTTTTAAAAATTGCGCATTGCTGTAGAAATTGAATAGACTAGATTTATGATGAAATACTTGCCTAAGCAACCTTGATGAGAAATATGGATCAGATTCTTTCATAAGGGCAACATCTATAACCATAAGCCCCATCCTCCTTCCTTTTCTCACAGAATTGCCACGTCAGCCACACCACCTTTTGTAAACTTTTCAGCTGCCTTTTTGGAACCTTTTGTTCTATTTATTTGTGTGCTGAGTTCCCACATGTGCTATTCATTACAGGCCATGCCATATCCTTCAGAGTTAACTTTGCACAGTATTCTGTTCCACACTGTCTCCTTTCTATCAGGATGTAGTATAAGTGCTCTGGTACTGTAACACAGTTAGTAATCATATTTTACAGCCATCACGAATCCCTTAAGAGCTCCTAAAATTTTATATCCTGAGTTCACACAGCATACCATTCTTCATTTCACCAAATTTTCAGTTTGATATTCTGTCTCTCTGGCAGGCAGTAAAAAGATGTGTCCTGATCTTGAACTGATACTCTTGAAGACTGTTGTTCTTAATGTGGAGATAGAGCACATAACAGGACATGACTTTCAACATTTGAGATGAGTCACTGGGAAGGTTTTACTTCTCATTTTGGCTTTCTTAATTATGGTCTAAAATCTGGTGATAATTTTATTTTGTAGCCTTCCTTAAAGGAATCTTAAAAAAAAAGAAAGAAAGAACAGTATGTAATTTTTATAGTGTCAATAGACTGTCTGTAGACATGCAGAAAAAAAGACCGATCCTATTCACAGTTGATTAATCTTATTATTACAGCAATATTTTCTAGAGCATTTCAACGGATGCCATTTATTTTCAAACATTTCTACTGCAAAGAGAGACTGATTTTTTTCTTTTTACACCTAAGTGCATTTTTATTGTGTTTCCTATAGATTTCTCTTCATCCAGACGCTGTTAGAATTGCTCACCTTCGCTCCTGTGGATTGGCTTATACTTCACAAATATAAATTATATATATAATAAAAACAGCATTTGTGCAGTGGGAGTTGTGCAGGAATAAGGTGAGTGCTTCACTCTGGGATACACTCCATGCAGAATATGGCAGTGGACATAATTGAAAGTTGCTGTTATTAGGTATGGCTTTCTTGCTTCATTCAGTAGGACACGAGGTGCATGAGGAATGAAAGTAAATTTTCACTTCCTATCCTACCTTTTCAGAGACTGCTGTTTTCCACTGAGCAAAACTGGGCAGCATCATGTCAAAGAGGTAAAGCAACAGTGACAGTAAGGCAGGCTGCAGAAAGCCTCTCGGTTTTTTTTTTCCTCCAAGGCAATGAGCAATTGATCCCACTGCTCTGTCTGAAAATAGTGACATGTTGGGAAGTAATTCTAGAGTGCTCTATCAGCCTTGTGCTGGCCAGTGGCTATCAGCCGCGTGTCACATCCTGGAGTTTTCCTTCATGGATCTGTCATGCCAATCAGTGCTTACGCTGAAGAGTATCTATGAGCAGGCTGGATTATTATTTTGACAGCATCCCTGGATGTACCACTATTGCTTATACTGACCCTTAATCAAGCTGAGGCACTTGGCAACATGCAAATCTATAGCTGACATCTTCCTGGAGCATAACTTATTGCGGTTGTTTATTTCTTTAAACCTGGGGAACCAGGGTTCGGACCAGACCACATCGCTACATCTCAGCCACAAGCATATTGTTGCAGCACTGCATGTAATGCATTGCTCACACCAACTTAAAGTGTAGCATAAGTGCCACAAAATGTAATAGTAGGCATACATATGTTGTAAAGAGTCGATGAAACGCTGGAATATAACAAGCAGGACTGGGACAATATATTCCATCACTCTTATTCTAACTGTATTTGTGCCAATGAACAAGGTAAGATCTTTGGAGAAATTTCCATTGGGCTGGGGTGGGTGGAGGCTGGTCTATTCTTCTTACCTAAAAATGACATAATACGGCATTGTTTACTTGTAGATTTGTTGTGCTTGACACATTTATAGTCCACCTTTTCTTCCAAGGAGCCATAGGCAGAATATAGCCATCTCATCCACTCCATTTTATCCTCCTGACAACAACTCTGTAAGAGTCAAGGACTGACCCAAAGTCAGCCAGTGAGCTTGGTGGAAAGCCTTCATTGGATTTCCTTTTCTTCTACTGGCAGGTGATGCTCTGTTTCATGAGGTGCTTAAGATCTGACAATCAAGAGGTGAAATTTCTGGATGTAAGAAGAACCTGAAGAAATCTGAGAGGCTAGGAGTTAATATATAGTATGTATAAAAATGGATTTTTCCAAACCTTTAAGGTCTCACAAAAAGACAAGAATTTGGCACATAGGTTTTTAGACTACAGACTCCCTAGAAAATTCGATGAATTGAAATAATAGAAGCCCATTTTTAAAAAAGAGAAGAGAAGAGGAAAAGTTAAAAACAATACTGCCTGAAAACACACACACAACTTGTCTAAGTATTTTTTTTCCTGTAAAATGCACCAGATTTATTTCTGTTGACTCACATATCATTGCGGGGGGCAAGGGAGGAAGATGCAAAGAAAGACTCAGACACCAGTGCTTGGATAGAACTAGATCCTCTTTACTTAACTTTGATAGATTTATTATTATTATTATTTACCGGCAATTAGCCTGGCTATTAGGTGAACCATTGTGCCAAAAAAGGAGGAGTATGATCCCTGCTCCCCTTTTCTAGGCTACGCAAGTGTGCAAGAAGGAACCTCCATGCATCACTCCCACTCAGTGCCACACAACTCTGAGTGGGTGAGACAGTTTGATCATAAAGGCAAAGTATATCCTGGCTCATGGGCTACACAACCCATGAGCATCAACCTTCAGAGCTTGTCACCATAAGGTTGGCTGTGTGTGCCCATTGAATCTGCTTCCTGGATGTTCCTTTACATTCCTACTAAAGCAAGTACACCTACATGATCAATGCTTATTCTAAACAACTGCATCCAGCATTGAATAGGTGAAAAACCTGTCCCCAGGTGAATCTATGACTTAAAAAAAAATCCTACTCAGCTCTCAAATGGTGAAACTAGCTAATCCCACCCTGGCAGAGGATGGGCAGAAGCTGGCAATCAGGAGGCCAAGAATGACGGTCATAATGGGCTTTTCAGCACTCTAATTCTCTTCCTCACACCACCCATGTGCTTTGCATGAGATGTGGTACAATCAATTTTGGGGTCTTCCCTCACCTCACACATTAGTATGCCCATCCCAAACCTTGTGTCAGAAAGAAGAACATGGGCTTACAGGTACAAAAATGAAACCTGCAGTCCTTGTGTTGTGTGTGTGTGTGTGCGCGCACATGCGTGCACTCACGCGCACTATGATTAGGGAAACCTTCAAGTGTAACAAATTATACATTGTACAAATATTATACTGTGGAATATATAATGCTACCAAATATAATTTGAGAGCATTATGAATAATTCAGTGTCCTTTAAGAGTGCTTTCAAGTTTGAAAAAAGATGCATTTCAAGATGTTGGGAAAGGACCACTTGGCAGAATTTATTACAAACTATATAAACAAAGTACTGATGCAGGTTCTTTCAAAGAAGATGGAGAAAGGGTAGAAACACCCACATTTCAGATAATAAATGGAATTATATTTGGAGCAACTGTTTTAAAAGTCAATTGTCAGAAAATGTTTTTTTTTTAAAACTTGGTGGGAGAAAAAATGAATACCATCACAATTTAACTTTGTATAGGTTTGAAAGATGTTTATCACTCAAATGGTGATACTTGCTGGAGAGGTGAACTATGCAGTTCCTGTTAAACCACATTTGGGGGATTGTGATGAATTACTTCAGAAATTTGTTCAATTTGGAAACTAATATACTTTAATATATACCATGAGATTATATTTTAGAAGCCACCAGAAGTGTTGTCATGTAGTTTAGATGAGTCTGTACGACCTGATTCTTATATAGCTCCAGGGACTTCAGTCATATTCATTCATAGATGATTTGCTTGAAGCTGACTTTCAAAAATTACAAAAGGTAGACTCTGAGCCATTTTATGGCTGCTTTCCTAGACACATTTGAGGCATATCAATAGCAAAAGGAAATGTGGGAAACAAGCTGGATAAATCACAAAGTACATGTAGTTCTGATGAAACAGGTCAGGTCAAAAGATAAGGAACTGTAACATTCACCATTCTACTTTGTCTGTCTTTATTACACTTTTTATTTTTTGTCTTTTGCCTGTCATCAATTAATTCTTTTGGGGCGATGGCTCTTACTGAGATTAGGAATAATGCCTCTTTTGCTTCTACTTTCATTACAATAAAAATAAGTTGACCTCTAGTAAAATAACATTGTCAAATAATTAAGGATTCAGTCCTAAATACTCCTGTAAGATGGGACCCTTTTTTCTTCAACAACTAATCTTGTTTTAGTTCAACAGCTCACAATAGCAAATACCTTCTTTAATTAGTAAATTAAAAGAGGTTTTCAGAGCGCCTTATCTTTTTAGCTTTGTTATCCCATCTGTGCACGTCTTGAAAAGAGCTAAGATATGTATAATGCTAATTAATTTCATACCACACTAGAGCTGTTAAGCTAGGTATTCAAATCCTCTGCCCAATTCAAATGCATCCTGAAGCTTAAAGTTATTACTGCTAATGAGTAATTTAATTTACTTTAATTTAATTAAACTGTATTTAATTCAGTTACATGAAGGCACTCTAGCAGACTGTGAAAATACATATGATAATAATAGCCATGGGTTTAACGAAAATATTGTGTTGCAAATATTGTTCATTACATTACAAAATCACAGAAGGATAATAGTTCCTGGAAATGACAGCTACATTCTGCAACATACAATCATTAAAAACAAATCACTGAACAAACACTGAAGGATAAAATAAACATATAAAATATGACTTCTTGACAAACCAGTAAACTGAGGTGACGCTTAAAGCTTACATCCTTTTCTATATCACTGGTGAAAATGAAAAAGCAATTTTCTATAGGACTAGTACCTACCACCCCACTAAAAAAAGAAATATCAGAATAAAATGGCAGTCAATGTTTATGCATTTTTCCTGAAATTTGCTTAAACAGCATATTTGCTGTTTGGAACCTGTTAAGTGTATCTGTGCAATTTCCATTAAATAACACTTCTGCATTTTCCATTTCTATGAAACTTGTAGAAGATGTTCCAGTTGCAAAAGAGGTAAAAGTGGACTGCATTTTGTCTCCTCCTTTTACATTGACAATAATATCTTTCTAGTACTTAGAGAAGAGAATCCTTTCCCATCATCGCAAGTGCAAAGAAAACTTGTGATGTTTCTTAGATAGTTCTGCTTCTTAGATAGATCTTGCTTCCTATGCCTTGTTGTGGATGGCCAACATAATCAGTGTTGGTGTGTGTGTGTGTGTGTGTGTGTGTGTGTGTGTGTGTGTGAGAGAGAGAGAGAGAGAGAGAGAGAGAGAGAGAGAGAGAGAGAGAGAGAGAGAGAGAGAGATTGACTCTTCATGTATGGGTAAGACACGGTGGTGAATCTACCACATTCCCTGCCGGGTAGTTGCAGAAATAATGAGATGAAATCTAATAGTTTGGGTTATTTACATCATGTCAATGAGTGTTAGTCCACTCAGGAGAACCCTGCATTGTTTATAGTCAGTAGAAGCAGAAATGTAGAAGAAAGTCTTGCATTTCATACCTTAGCAACTGCTACTCAACTGCATTGTTTGCACACAGAGTAGAAGAAATATGGTTGACATACATACAGTAGAAGACTTGTTATGACGTTTGAGTTTTAGAACATATATTTGTATGTTGATATGAGTATGCACACATACCATTTATTTATTTATTTGTTTCATTTTTATACCACCCAATAGCCAAAGGTTCTTTTTTGGTGCTACTTGATGTGAATAAATATATAAAAATCCTACCCATTTATTTCATGGGTCTTGCAACTGAGAAAATCTTTGAGAAGTGTGCCCTTCATTATGAACTCTCAGTGCATGCATTGTGTTTCTGTTTTCGAGGAAATTGCTCAAGTGTGAAGAATCTGTCCTCATTTTTCTTGCTTAATGAAAACCTGCACATTTCATTCATCAGCAGCACATGTGAGCAGCGTGCTGTGATTGTATGGCTTACCTGCTGCACAGTGTTTCCATAGAATATTCCCAGGGTATTAAGCTCCTCATTTTCCTTCACCCAACCGGAGAAACTCTCACACCCAGCCTCCTGATAGGTCTGGAGGAGTAACAATTAACAGCCTCACTGTGTGCTCAACACCATATCCTCCCAGTCCAAGGATTCTGATTTTTTATTGCTCAAATACACTGTATTTTCCTCTCATCACTTTATTCTTTCACCTGCCATTTCATTTTCTCTCTTCTCTTTTCTTCTCTATTAAGTTGCTCTTTCTTGCTACTATTTTGCTGGGCCCTTCCACATTTTTAAAATTCCCCATCCCATAGTTTATGAATTTTAAGTGTAATTTTAAGTGACAGAAAGTTAGTACTTACTAAGGCTGGATGTGCGCACACATGTATGCATCTCTTTCTCTCTACAAACACACACACACACACACAGAGAAATTTATTCAGATTTAATCTTACTTAAAGCAGTCGTGACTTACAAGCACTATTGCTTTTAAATAGGTCTACTCCAAGCATGATTAAATCTGGACCCAACCCTATATATACTTGATATGAAGTCAGCATGCTTAATTCATATCATAAGTAAAACGCACATTGATTATTATATTTGAATCCTGTATAATTGAATACTCAGGTCTCAAGCATTCAAAGAATAGACAACGGTATTGAGTAGTTTGAGGGAATGTAAAAATCTCAGAGAGACAAAAACTGTCTAGTGTAAATATATCTAAAGATTCAGTTTTGTAGCTTTCCTGTACTGGGTTCCCATCCATCAATGCCACACCTTAGATCTGTTTCAGTAGTGAGAAGAATGCAGTTTTTCTGTACCTGAAGCTGGCCTCACGGCATATCAAACTTCTCCACTTCTGCAATCAGGGACATGCTGCTAATCCATGGGATTGGATTATATTCAATGCCACACAAGCAGACCTCCCTCCATCTGTTTCCCTTGTGTGCCTCCATATCTGCTCCAAAAGATTTCCTAATCTCACAGTGGATGATGGAAGTGCACGAAACTAACACCATCTATTTATCTGGAGGTCAGACACCAGTGGATTTTAACCATTGATTTTAGAACACTTTTCATATTTGTATTTGGCTGCTGAGTGCTATGAATTGTACTTGACACAATAGTTAATCTCATATACAATACTTTTGAATTCATAGTTTTTATAGAAGCTCAGGTAGTGACAGAAGCAGGTAGGTTCATGGCAATCCTCTCAGGTTCTGTCTGAGGACCTTCTATTCATTGGACTTCTAGTGTTCAGCCCTGGCTTGGGAAGCAAGCCAAGTCAAGAGGAACAGTCATGGAACGCTGGTTGTGCAACTGACTACCTTCTTCCAAAAGCCACACGTCTGTTGTGTGGAACAGGGATGCCAGTTGCACAGCATTTGCATGGGCTCGATTCCTGGCAGATGCGCATGCAAACATTTGGCATCCTTGGTTCTAAGCCAGACTCGCGGCCATGAGAAACTGTGATGGAATCCAGGAACCAAGGGAATTCAGTGGATTTTAACCTCCAAGGTAGATTCTTCACGCATCCCTAGTGGACTTTTGATCAAGTCCATATGGTAAAAAGGAGACAGACATTAGTTCCTGCCAAATAGTCATGCCTTCATAACCTTGAAACTAGACAGATTGCCATAATATTCTCTATATGTTACTGACCTATATGATGATGTGGACATCATGGAGTTTTCATTTGGTAGGTAAAGCAGCAATCTACCTCCTGAGATGGTTGAATAGGTGGTGAAGTGTGACTGCAGTTCTTCTGTGGCCACTTTTTAAATCCAAACCAGAGAAAAATTCATGGAAATTATATTATTAGTCACAGAGGTTACAATTTCAACTCAAGAAATAACAGTTTGGCAACACTCTGACTTTGCAACGAGCAGCTCAGTTCAACAACAATTGCTAAACTTATTTTGCTGTCGATTTTGACAGGTCCTTGCAAAGGGTGGCGAGGTGGGAAAAGAATTGCCTGCATTCTGCATGAGGCGTGGGACAGGGCAGGAGACTGCTGGCTTTGGCCAAGAGCCACACATTGTAGCCATTACCTACCGCACAGTTACTTGCAAAAACAAGGCAGCTCAGGATGAAACATGTAAGGAGAACACTGTGGGGCACAAAAAGGATCACTGAAAAGAACTAAAAAGAAAGAACATGGGCAGCTCCTTCCAGGTCCTTCGGGGGGGGGGGGGGTCCTTGAAAGGACATATCAAAAAGGCTTCCATTGAGATTATGAAGGAAGTCTTCACAGTCAGTTTCCATGAGCTCAAAGTAACTCTTGGCATGGTGGGGAAATTTAGGACTTGTTTCTGCCTAAGCATGCATAGTGTTGCATCTTCAACAAAAGGGGCAACTAGCATGCCTCCCTGCTTCACTGCCCCCCAAAGCAGGGATATTTGTCCTGAATTGCCACAACATGGCATTTGTCCAGAACCTTTGTGTGTGCATGTGTGTGTGTGTGTTTTAATCCAAGTCACTTTTCTTTTGCTAACTTGTTACCCAGTGCAGCCTGAATAAATTCCCCAAAGCTGTATTTTATGAGATGCATTATCATACAGTCTACTCTGCAACAATCTCAGGAGAATACATCTGTTGAGTTTTCCCTAAATCTTACTTTGCAACTCCTTTTCTGAAGATATCAGCAAGTTTGTTTAGTAACAGGTAACTTTCCTCCTGAAGACTGTCAGATCCAAATTCTACTTTTTGTTTTCCTCACAGACCATCAGTTACAAGAAACCAAACATTAAATATGAAACATTCAGACTGTGTTTACATTTCCACTGCCTCTTAAACTCTTTAGCAGCTATGCCTTGTTTTCATTTTTGATTTACATTTCCAGGTCTTGATTTCAGTTCTTAAGCCCACTACAATTGGTATAGAGTGAAGATGAAAAAACAGAGAAATAAGATCAAGTGCTTTCAAAAAGGCAGTATCTCACTTAAATCATCAAAGAGACAATATTCTTCATATTTTCCAATTAGTAGGTTCTCCTGGTTGAGAGAGTTTTCATTGACTTTGTGTGCACATGCATGAATTGTCCTGGACAGTAATTTGGATACATAAGTACATATCTTGAAATGCTTTTGTAAATTATCTAGTTAACGTTTATTTTTTCTGGTCACTATGCATAGTGTTAAAGAAACATGCCATTTTTTATTTCTGATTCGGTGGTGAGCGACTTGTTTGCTTCTATCATTTTTGAACCTCATGATGCCCCTTTACTTTTTTCTATGGCTCAGCTGTTTCCTGAGAATCAGTGGGGAAGTAAGGTTTTACCCATCTCTTCCTTTGCAGTCTTAATGAAATTTGCCTTCCTGTTGCTGCTGTTAAGCTTAGGAAGAAATTCAGAATCACTGATCTTCAAGGGAATCACAGAAGAGAAGGTATGCTGGTAAATGAGGACAGATGAGCATGTGATATTCAAGTTTATTGAGGTTTTCCAAATTCTTCCACTAAATACGTTTCATCATATTTTGTTTCCAAATTCTGAGCAACTTTTGTTGTTCCCAATAAGGAAAAAATGCAAACTATATATGGAAAAAATGTGCAAGTTCTCCTGTAGGCTTAAACATGAAAATAGAAACAAAATAAAAAACAATAGAAAGGAAGGAAGGAAGGAAGGAAGGAAGGAAGGAAGGAAGGAAGGAAGGGGTATGTGGATGAGTGCATTAAAGGGGGATTAGAGCAATACAGGGAGGAAATGTGTAGCAAAGGCAATGAATCTTGTTGGCCAATGTGGGCTCCTCAATAAAGCATGTCTGTTCTATTTTGGGCACCTCCCATAAAGGAAAGACACTCTGGAGAATACAATCAGACTAGCAAAAGTCGATGGCAGAAGAAGAAAAGGAAGGTCAAATAAGAGATCGGTTAAATCCGTAATGGAAGTCACCACCTTAAATTTACAAAAGCTGAATGCAGCTGGATAGGGCATGCATAGGGCATTTTGGAGGTCTTCCATACATAGGGAAGTTGGAGACAGCCTGATGGCACATCACAGCAGGTAAGGCACGCTCAGTGGGTCCCCTTGTTCAGAGGATCTGCTTGCCACCAGCTGTTCTTGCTCATTTCTCATTATCATTGCCATGGGAAGAGGGCCAGCCAGCCCACGGGGATGGCAGCTGCTGCTCCTCCTTACCAGCAACACTTTCGAAATGCACAGTTCTGCAACCACGCACTTCCAAACATGAACACCTATTCAGAAAATTGTGAACATTTGTGAAGAATTATACTTCAGCTTGAGTTTCCATTTGGGTTGTTAATAAGACATGTTCACATGGTTTGGAAAAAAATAGAAAAAATATAATTATGCCTACTGATGAATGCACAGAATCCTGTCAAGAGTACATGCATTTCCTAAGACCTTTGAAGATTATACATACTGATTGAAGAATGTAAAATTGTTGAGATATGCATATTTCCTGAGGCCTCTTGGAGAGCATGTATATTACCAGGAAACATGTTCAGTTTCCTTTTTAGAGACAAATTATGTATACATTCTCCAAAAAGGATGGTGAACATACACAATGGGACTTCCTAGGTAAACTGTTATTGTGAACTTGCCATTCTTTACTCACAGAAGTTTATGGCTTCTTTAGATCATTATTCTCTAGTATTCTTCTGTGCTTTCCAACAATTTGCATTATTTTTTTAATTTTTATTTTTATTTTGCAGGGAGGGAAATGCAGTCCTGGAACAAAACACCAGTGCAGTTGTGCTATTCCACTATTTTTCTCTATACCACACTAACACTTAGATGTTGTCTAGTTGAAGGCAGGAAAGGAGAAAAAACAAAACAAAACAACAAAAATACCCCTGTGTATAGTGGTTTGATCATGCAAATAATCCAGAGCAAGAAGCAGTGAATTAAATGGGCTTTTTCAGAAATGCTCAGTGATCAGTTTGGTTTTTATTCATATTATCCCCTCCACTTACTCCTCAATATATTATTCCTACCATATATTTACTTGAAAGTGATAGTCCAAATTTTACATTGGAAATTATCCATCATACTGTAGATTCATATCTTGCATAGTGAGAAGAACGAAAGTAAAAACATTTTCACAAAGTTTTATAAACTAGATTTAAAAAATAACTCCAAGTTTCATAATTAAACTTTGCTATACACTTCTGTGTAGATACACATAGAATAAGGATCATTATTCCATTATACACTACATGGTAAAGCTTCTAGGGTATGGCATACCAAAGTTAAAAGGAAAATTCTAATTTTAAACTCCCATAAAGCAAACATCCTGTGAGACAGGTTACGAAGGGCATGGTTTCTCTAATGCGAACAGATGTTCAACATAAATTACAATTTGTATTTAGTTTAAGCAAATTAAAATGGGATTGGAACCTTGATTACAGTTCATTTTATTCTATTTGTTTTTAATGTTAATAAGACTACTGCACTCGGTTTTCAGGCTAGCATGCTGACAGTCCAGGAAATTCTTCATTCTACTTCCAGCAAGTTTAACATTGCCTAAGTGTGATCAGCTGAGGTTAGGAAAAGAGGTTTCACCAAAATTTCACCAAATGTGAAATCCAAAAGCAGATGTGAGCATTCTGGAAAACTGCTCAAGAAGTTAAAAACAAAACCAAAAACCTTTCAAAGAGGCTATGAATGTTTTGAGGTGGGATGTTCCATGGAAATTCAAGGAGAAACATAAAGGTTTCAATAAAATTTATAACATTGCACTTTTAGAAAGAAGAGGAAGAGGAAGCCTTTGTGGTACAGAAAGTAGTCTGAGCCTACAACAGCCCTTGTTCAGATAATGAAAAAGTAGCCCTGTAGCAATTTAAACCATTTACCTTAGATAATTCAAATAATGCAAAATTCCAATTAAATGATTTAAATGCTTACAAGTTTACAGGCCATAGGAGTTAGAAATGATGCTTGCTTGGTTTAATGAACCAACTGCAGCGTTTTTCCTTTTTTTATTATCAGTAACTATACTTTTTTAGTCAAAGTAATCTAATGTGCTCTCATCTGGGAGGAAACTCAACATTGCAAATTATATGTCTATTTAATTAGTTGACCTGATCACTTCCCCGAGGTTCCAGATTAAAGAAGAGGGGAAAGAACTCTCTTAAGGACCTTCACATTACATCTCAGACACCATCAGTGGTAATGAGGAAAAGGCTCAATTTTGTTGCATAGGAATCATTCCTCATCCTTCACACGTGGAAGGACTGTGTCCCCAAAGCAATTCAGCCTTTCAAAAACTTGACTGATGAAATCTTGACACCACTCAAAAGGTAGATTGGATTATTTTGGTTGGCTGAATTGCATTTTTATCAGGACAAAATGTATTGAGCTACAATACCAAGTACCAAATGGTGCATATGAGAGAGGAGATGCAGAGACAGAGGGAGGAGTACAGAGGCTCTTCAGCTCTGGTTAATTTTTGGGTAAAATGGCAACGCTTCATCTTACTTGCTAAACAGCAAGCGACAGTATTGCCTCTACTGCAATAATTTTCATTCTTTGTGGATAAAAGTAGCATTTAGATAGTAAATTATGAGGATGCAGATTTAGCACCAATGTCAGTGAGCAAATTGTTGTTTCCTATTCCTGCTAGTATATCATGACAACATCAGCAGAAGCAATGGTATTCCTGGAAATTAAGCTGAGGTGGATGTGCAGAAATAAACTTCTAGGTAACAACAAAACTTGATATGTTACGATCCTAAACAAAAACACACATGTGCTCTGTTTGTGCACTTTCCAGAAGACTCTGGCTAGCCATATACAAAACCAGATGGATCTATGATCTGATCCAGAGAATCCTTTATATATACAAGCTTTCTTCTTGCACTCTCCCAAATGTGTGAAGGTGAAATCTATGTTTTTGTTAGTTCTGTTCTATCTTCATTTCATGGGTTGGTTGGCATCTCTCATCAGCTCATTATGGTATTGGATTTTTATTTTTAATCAGGATGTTGTTCTACTTGCAATAATGTACATTAGTGTTAATGTGTACTTGAATTAATTTGCTAATACATGGGACTTAATGGAAATTAATATGAATTAACACTAATACCCCTAAATTTCAAAAACCAGTGCACAAGTTAGATTCATGGGAATTTGAACTCATCTTAATCCATTGCAGATTTCTCCACCATCCTTTCCAAAACAAGAAAGAGAAAACAGGGAAAGGATTCTGTACACTGACCTCACCATGTGAGCAGCAAGATTTGCAGGGCTTAGTTTGCCTGAACCATCCATGTAATCAGAGACCATAGATCAGGAATAGGCAACATGTAGCTCTCCAGGTGTTTTGGATTTATGCTCCTAGAAGATTCTGTATCATGGCCAATGATTGGGAATGACAGACACTGAAGTCCAAAACATCTAGAGAGCAACTTACTGTCCATTCCTGATTTACAAGCAGAAGATTTATATAATTGCTCTATATGGTCACCATGCAAGAACACTGAAGAGGTAAAATGTACGAGAATTGTTTATATAACTCTCCATGTGGTCAACATAGGACCCTTGCAGAGCAGCAGCTGAAACAACCAGAGTATCAGCAAGATATATTCCATCATTTCCCTCCACAGGCCCTCATTAATTGCCACAGTGTTGGGGCAAAGCTGCACGCTATCCAAGAACCTTGACGAGGAGATCCACCACCCACCTGGACACAAAAATATCTAGCATAACATGGTGCTGGTTGCTAGTCTCTAAACTTTGGAGTAGAGGGGCAACTTTCTCTTTGGTCACTGGTGGGGTAGCAGTAATTTTGAATGGCAAGTGCTCCTTGTGACCCACTTGCAAAAAGAACCCACAAATTCAGGCAGTGTCAACAGACCAGTCCTGGGAGTTTTCATTCCTGTGGACAGCAGGTCCCTGGTAAAGCTAATGGGTCTGTTGTTTCCCATTCCATAATAAGCCACCCCAAAATATTTTGCATTATACCAAGGAATGATAGATGGTTGCTGGGAAGTTTATTTCCTTTCTGAGGTTTGCAGCTAGGTTAGAGGAAATGTATTTGTTGCTGCACCCCTTGTTTCTTAGCAAGGATGCTGAGTCCTAGTTCTGGTACTCCATGTTGATCACCATAGAACCCTGAAGCAGCAATGCAAGCAGCTGTAGCATATAAATGGACGTTTGTTTGTTTGTTTGTTTTTCGATTTATATCCTGCCTTTTTTCCTACAAAGGGCTCAAGGCAGCTTCCATCTCCTCCTCCATCTTATCCCCACAACAACAACCCTGTGAAGTAGGTTGGGCTGAGAGTTTGTGACTGGCCCAAAGTCACCCAGTTGGCTCCATGGCTGAGCCGGGACTAGAACCCAGATCTCCTGGGTCCCAGCCCCATGCTCTTAACCACTACACCACACTGGCTCTCACATTTTCCACCATCATCACCTTCTCAGAGCATTAATCAATTGAGACAGTCCTTAATAACATTTATGGTGCATTAGGAAACATTATGAAAAATTGGAGCCTGAATTTGTTTTCTATTCCCCCCTCTCATTCCTTTTCTAACCATTTTTGTTTGTATGTACTGTCTCTTCAACTGTTCACTTAAGAATAGAGACTGTTGTGCTTTTGGATCTTTATACAGTACCTAGAAAACTTACGTATTTCATTCATAAAGAAAACTGACACCATCACATGCTAAAATGCATCTTATATTAGGGAATGTTTGGACCCTAGGTCTTGCCTAACCAAGATTTGAGGGTACTTACAGAGAAGAAAAACCACCTATGTGTTGAAGACAATGAGCACTTTACTGATACAAATGTAAAATATTGATACAGAATACGAACAAGCAAAGGAGGAAAGCCTTACATTCCTTTCTTCTGTGCTAATATTGGTCCTCCAAATATGCTTGGGGGTGCGCTGTTGACTTCCAGTGTTTCCTGAGCTAGTGCCACATAAACCTTTCTTCCTAGGATGAGAATGAAAGACAAAATCTCTTGCCATGGATTTTATAAAATTGCTTTCTCCCACTATTACAGATTCTGTCAGTATGCAAGCAGGCTCTCATGTTCCCTTCTAAAGGGAAAAATTGCTTCAGTGAGTGTGGTCTTACTGCAAAGGCATTCCTTATCAAGACAGTGGTTGGGGAAGGCCTCTTCAAGACAATTATCTTTGGTGCTCTTTCTAAAAAGTCTGAAAGACATAAGGGCTTGGCATGATTTCAAGACATTATCCTGGCTTTTGGACTACCTGCTGAACTTTAACATCTTTGCCATTCTTCCAATCAGAGATGTGTCAAAGCTCCATAGAATCCATCTCTCTACTGTGTGCATACTTCCTTTTGTGCTTGGCCTTGTCTTGCAGAACTGGCAACCTTCTTCCACATCACATGCTGCAGTACATCCAAAGGCTGCTGCGCATGGTATGAAAGAGGGGCACTGCTTGCACATTATTTGTGTGGGACATTCCTGACAAGCACCACAACTTGAACAACCTTCACAATATCTTTATAAATATTGCCAGTTAATCAGAAAAATTGCATGGCTTGGGTTCAGATTTGGGATGCGGTATGCTGGCAGTATTGACTTTCCCTGACCTTTGCCTCCAGCAGCAGACTCTCTGACACCCTGAAAATGCTGCATAGAGAATTGGGACACTTTGCTGAGTGGGATGAAGTGTGCTGTGAAAGGCAGGGTTCCCAAAAGTTAGCTGGAGTGATTCTTTTGAGCTGAGTCCTTCCTTCTAAGGAAGGCAGATCAGATATCTAATCCCATATGGAATAATGAGGTACTATTTTTGCTGATATGCAGTTGGCATCTCTTAAAATGCCTGTGAACTGTCAGAAAACTAAAGTTTTAAAGAAATATAAGACTTCCCTTGGAAATATGTGAATTCTCTTCCAAAAATGTGTTGCTAAGTCAAAATGAATATTACTTGGAGAATAGAGATTGTTCAAAGAGTTCCATGTAGTTGTCAGTTTTCCACAAGTCGGAATGTGAAGGGTTTCATCTTCCTAACTCCTCAAAACCATTTCACAAATTCATAAGGCCCTAATGCAAGAGTCAGGCAGATCATTTCTATTGAGTGGGAAGGCAACCTATTTTGACCTACAACCCCCATCAGCCCAATGCACCATAAGCTATGCTGACTAGGGCTGATGAAAGTAGGATGCCTAGACTGATAATGCTGTCTTAGCTAGCTTGCTATCTTAAATGTTCCTCAATGAAAATATAGATCCCCTTTTCTATTTTTAATGAAACATGACCACTTATGGGTTCCTCCCATAGCCTACTTTGAAATGTCTCCAGCCACATGGATAATGTGAAATGCACAATCCTTCCTTCAAGATAGTTATCCATTCTAATGAAGCACATTCATATGATGTTTAAAGGCTACTGCAGTCAAAGGAAACAACAGTATTAATGAGCCCTACTTTGTGCAATAACGTATTTGCAATGTCATTTTGTTTTAAAGAGTGCCCCTTTTTATTCAGTGAATAGCCTGCTATTATAACAGTTTTGGCAGCATGCTAAAAATTTAGGAAATCTGGTCCAGTACTTGAAAACACAGTACTAATGAAATTTTGCTATTGATTTGTATCTTATCCGGTAAATGTTTTATTTAATAAGGATAACTTAGTTTATGTTAAGCAGTCCTTTTATGTCTTTGCATTAGTTACTTGAGTCATTTGTTTCACAATCATGATTGGTAACTTTTCCTTGCTGTTTAAAGGAAAAGCACTTTTTAACATCCCATTAAAGATGTACTGCCAGTTTACAGCAGATTGCTTTACTGCATTTTTCCCTGGGATGATCAATAGGCTCACAGATAATTTCTCTTGAGACCACTTCTATGGGTGCAGCAAACCTTGTTTCCATCTAACTCTGTAAATTATTGTTTGTTCAATTGTTAGAGAGTTGATTAAATATCTTATCTGATGCCTTCATGATTCTTTACAAATAAACTCTGTATCATCCACCAACTGTTGCTTTTCTGCTGCTTTTCTCCTGTTATAACTGGCTTTTTTTCTCCTTTTATCGTCTCAAAAAAGCAAAACATGACAATCATCCACAATAAAGCAACTCAGAGCACATTTTGGTTGGGGATTTTTAGGAGTTGTAGCATTTTTTTTCTGTCTAAACCACTTTAGGATTATATTCTAGACAGCAACAATTAAAATGGGTCATGAGCATGGAGTTGCAACACAGAGATCAAAACAAGACACACACACACAGGAAGAGAAATGAAAATAAAAAAAATATTCAAATCAGAAAAACTGGGAGGGGCAGAATTCATTTTAAGGAAACCTTTGAATGTAAAAACTGAAGAAGAGAATAGTGTTTGTTGGTATAACATTCCTTAGAACTGCACAGGAAAACAAGATGCAAATGGACATTAGTGAAGGTTTTCATAGACTAGACTCAAGACCAGGACCTGGAGAGTAAAGAAGTGTGGCTCTACCCATCTTTAAGTGCTGAGGTTCTCAAAATATTTCTTTTCTCAAATGGATATCCATGCATATTTTGGTGTACAGTCTTCAAAATACATTTAGGTTTGTCCACTTCTACTAAGATATCAACACATTTCTCTCTCAATGACTAAGGGCACAATCTTCTGCCAGTTTATACAATACAACTCACAGTAGAAAAAGTAACACTTAAGGCTTTGGGGACAGGGAAGATGGGAAAATACCTGTATGTATTTCTTTAAAAACCCTGTGCTTGAGCAAAATAGCTAACAGTTATTTCTTTTAAAAACCGGGCATCTGATGAAATGCTATTGAGATAACCTGAAAAGAAGATAACCTGATGACAATGTCTTCAGTGGAAACTCTTGGAAGCAATTTCTGTGTGAGTCATTCGCAGAGTACCATTGCATACAGCTTAGAACAATAACCAGCTTGCATATACGACATGACATGCTTTTACTTTGCTTTCTAATGTAGATTCTTCCAGCTGCTGTAAATAGCTAAGTAGTATGCTATATGTTATTGTAAATTCTGTGCTGAAATGTTTTCTTCTCCTTGATTTCTTCCAAGCAGGCCTGCTGTAAATTCTGAACATCCACTAGGATTTCTCCATGAGGGTCTACCCTACCTGGCTAATATCCACACATTGCTCCCTGGCAATTCAACATGTTTGTGGTCCATGTGTTTAACACACACACACACACACACACACACACACACACACACACACACAGAGAGAGAGAGAGAGAGAAGAGCCCAAGACCCATGCTAATGTAGATGAGAGACCTCTCAAGCCCAGCATTCGGCTCACCCAGGCGCCAACCAACTATGTATGGGAATCCCACAAGCAGATCATGACTTCAATTGGCCTCTCCCTCTCAGGGAGCCTTATGACTGATGGGCAGAATAAAAGTAATAGAAATAAATAAATAAATCCCACTGTGCAGCATGACTCTCTCACAACTAGTAGCCACTGATCTTCCAGGAATGGTCTAACCCCCTTTAAATAAAAAAAGGGGTGGTAATATAAATAATAACAAATCATCTAAGTTGATGGCCATCACTACAATTTGTGGCAGCAAATTTCATGGTTTAATTATGTCCTGTGTGAAGATGTACTCCCTTTTATCTGTTTTAATACCCTTTCTTTTCCTGTTTATTCTCCTTTTATCTGCTCTGAATCTTTCATCTTTCTGCTTCATGGGACAAACTGAATTCTAATATTATCTAACATTAAGGAGATGCCAATATGCATAATTTTGAACTCTTCTATTATGCCTCCCCGTAGACATATTTTTCTGACTCTCCGTCCCCAAATTAAACTTTATTTTTCCTCACAGGGGAGATGCTCCAACTCCTTGAAGGACCTTTTCAGGCCTTTGCTTCCAGCAAAGGATGTCCCAAAGTTCTAGTATTATGAGGCATAATATTTCTTAATCCTCTCCCAGCCCATAATTACCCTTAATTCAACCTGCAACTATTTGGTTATTCTTTTATGCAACTTTTCTGTCTATATAATATCCTTTTTACAGGGAGTGACCAGAACAGCAGGTAAGAGAAATAGCACCATTTATCTAATACCATCATTGGCAGTTTCGTTTGTAATCCCTTTCCTAATTGTTCTCCACTATGGAATTCACCTTTTTCTTAGCTGCCTCTGACTGAGTTAACATTTTCACTGAGCTATTCACTGTGGATACTACTTATCACACTCATGTTTAATCACATCTGCCATTTTGTTTTGCATAATCCCAGTTGGAGAGATCCTTTTAGAACAATTCTTGGTCTGTTTGGGTTTTTACCATCCTGAATAATGTCAAGTCACCTGCAAACTAGGAAGGAGAATGAAATAATTCTATTCAGAAATACCACTGAGATTTTGACACCAAGTTATTTCTACTTCAGTTTAATTCTGATCAGAAATTCCAATTTTGGAATGTAGCTGGTGGAATTCTAGATATGTTTAACATGAATGAGAACGTGTGTTTCTGTGTATCTATATCTACATCTATATGCTTTGTTTAAATTAATTGTCCTGCAATAACACAATGGTAAAATTTGTACAAACCTCTGTGTGTGTGTGATTTGTGCTTTTATTCTAATCTTTTGGATAATTTTGTGGGGAAGGGAAAACATCATCTGGTGAGCTTGGCTTTTCAGGAAATGTTAAGTAAAGGAATAACTACTTTTGTTCTTCCCACTCCCATTTACTAAGATGATGCTGATAACGAGTGTTTGAAAAAAGTGTAGTGGTGCAATCTCATCATTGCATCATTTCTCAGTTTTTAAGGAAATAAAACTGAACTGCTAATATAACAGAAAAATATGTGGTTTAACATGTCAATCACTTCAGTTTGCTCCTGAAAAAACAAAACACGTCCAAAATTCAGCCGCAATCCACCCAACCCAGATCTGAGCTGGAAACTATTTGAAAGTATGGAATCAGAAAATCTGGTGGAGAATTAATTCATTTGATTCTGTTAAACTTGTATAATATTCTCTCTCTCTCTCTCTCTCTCTCTCTCTCTCTCTCTCTCTCTCTCTCTGTGTGTGTGTGTGTGTGTGTGTGTACACATACATAGTAACTTTAGTCCTTGCTTCTAAACATGGGCCTGTCAAATTTATTCAGGAGAATTGGTGAAGAGAGTTATTTGAAAGTCCAGGTATATAAAGTTAGGTTTAGAATTGCCACACTATGAAAAAGGGACCCATCCTGTTATAGACTGAACTGGGATTTACTAGAAAGTTCAGCATTATATCATACTACAAGCCCTGGCACTACATCCAACATGCTTCCAGATCTCCCCAACTCCTTCCAGAATAGTATGGGATATGATGCTGCAGGAAAAAGGAGGAACCAGAGACTGCAAATCTAGATTCCAACCCAATGTTTGCTGGAAGATCCCTTGCTCAGCTGAGCCAATTCACATGTTCCTTGACTCTCTCAAATAATGCAATTGAACCAGGACCAGTGGTATAGCTAGGTTATCCCAGATCCTGAACATAATGGTCTTATAGGGGGTTGGGGGAACTGTAGCCAGTCATGTGTATTACTTCAGTTGTGAAGTACACAACTAAGCTTTATCTATCCTTTACCACTTTCCACATTCCTGGTAGGTTAGGATAATAACAAGCCCTTTTGAAAACCCTGACTAAAACAAAACAAAGCTTTCCAGCAAGTGCATTTCAAACTCACTTAAAATATGCTACCATCATGACTAAGGAATGAAAGGGAGTTTGCCTCTCCTGTTTGGTTACTGGATCTTTCCTCTCCTCCTGGACTGCGGGAATCTGGACCTTGGCCCTTAATCCACCCCAGTTGTACCACCAGATATGACTTTTTTCCTTAGAAGTTGTGCTAGCAGTTCCTCCGCAAGCTTTGTATGCAATTATAACTTTGATAACACTATCTTCCAGTTTACCTTTGCATTTGATTGAGCCTTTCATCTTCTGAAGAAAATCTCCATGATAGTTCCTTTGACTCTCCTTGGGTATTGGAATCAATAACCAAATGATCATGTGATTGGGTCTGGCACAGGCATTAAGTATAACCACAGATACTTTAGCTTATTGTGAGTGCTATGAGAAGCCCATAGGACCATGGTGAGAGTATGAGATCACTATTACCAGACCTTATGAATTCTTTACCTCATCCTTTAGAGAAACATGGTCTCACTGGTGTTAATTGGGATAATTGGCCCTTCTCTCACCCTCCTTTCCCTCACCTCCCAGGAAAGGAGGCTCGTGCTCACTGGCAGCCTATGAAACAGAAGAAGAGAGCAACCATAGGAAACATATGGCAAGGGACACTGTTCTTTGGCTTTCCACCTAGAACCAGGAAAACACAAGGTATCCAGGTGACTAGTATCCTGGGAGCAACATTTGCCTCATTAGGAAGTCCCGAGATTAAAGAAATGTCCAGAAGCTTTTCTTTTGCTTTGTATTGATAATCTGTATCTATATTTCATTCCCATTCATGTGAGATCAACTGTACCCCTGAAATACATTCAGTTTCTTCCTAAATTCCATTTCATTCTTCACCTCAGACCTAAAGTAAGGTGACTTGGCAGGACCAAGACCCTAAAGTAAGGTGCCTAGTGAATCATTCTGGCATCCTTGTCCAACAAGTTGAATAACAATAGCCTGTCCCCAGCCACAATAACATGCTAAGAAATAAATCATTTTAAATGAGGGTGTTACTCTATTCAAACAATTCACAATTAAGTCCTTTAACAATTCACAATTATGTCCAGTATCTTTAAACCAGGAACCGTGAATAACAAAGTTAGATCCAAACATGAAATAACACAAGAAAAAGGAGTCTCAACATGATGCCCAGAGTGCTGGAGTGGCATGGAAATAAACACTTCACTAAAAGAACCTGGTCTCCTGAAATCAGCGTACCATATCTTCTTTGATTTATTTCCTATTAAATCTAAGCAAGTATCATGTTGGGAGTCTCCTAGTGAGAGCAAGAACACCCGCATGCATTTAAAAACTCCCCAAATAAACATGGTGCTTCAAGGTTTCCATGGAAATAGAGGTGTTCTGCTTTGCACATGTTTGTGCAGATCAGAGAACAATACACAACAACCCAGTTTGTTGAGTGGCAGCAACCCCGTCAGCAAGACATGCTCAGAAGCAAGGAAGCATGGATTGTATTCAGTTCATTCTCTGTGTGTTTCACAGATTGTCTGGTATCTTTCATTCTGTCATCTGCTCATTGACAGAATCTGATGTCTTTTCCCCTTTGGAAAAGTATGCAAAAAGCATCCTCTGCAATTTACATAACATTTGCTTGTACATGATATTTTGCTCATTTTATCAGGGCTACAGCAGAGGCTGAAGAAAGATAGGAGTATAAAATGTTGAAGGGGCAATTTAGAAGGGGAATATGTTTGAATATTTTCCACTCACCTTTGTACTTTGGTTTGAATAAATGTTCATAAAATTCCAGAAGTTTTTTTTTTTTTAAGATAAACAATTCTAGGGGATCCGCATGACCCAGAACATGCTGGTCTACTATGAAATTCATGGTTTGAAGTCACAGAAATCTAAATTTGAATTAATTTTAGATTCTCCAACATCCATAGTCTAAGCATACACAATACAGTCACCCTCTAATGCTGAATGGGTGTGTCTGTTGGTAGCTTTGTGGGAGACTGTTTCTGCTTTTTAATAGCAGAAATACATAAATTAGTTATGTTATCAAGATTTCCAACAGCACGTGCAAGTCTCATCTACCAATATTATTTGAGATGTGGAGAATTATTGGTCTGCATCTGTCATTTCATAGTTTAGCAAGTTTTTCTGTTCCTTCTGCATTTCACACTGACTTCCAGGTCTTTTTGCAGAGGCAACAGATGTGACTGTGAAGGACTATGAACTGACATGGATTATTTTGCTTTAGAGGTTTATTTAATTTCTTTTGTTCAGCACGTAGTTTTAGACCTTTGAATAAGTGATCATTTGAAACTTTACTAAGAGATGCTATTTTGTTCCCTGCCTTACAATGAGTTTGATCTAGTCCTCCAGAGAATGGTGTGGCTTGGAAGGGTACAAGATCCAACAAAGACTCTCCAATGCAAGAAGGTGCAGGGGAACCCATGTTTCCCTATTTTGTGTGGGGGGGGGGGCACACAGGTGAATTGGCAAGACCCACCCCCTCCTTCTTCTAGTGGGTACATCCTGAGTGGTCCTATGCTTATGAGTAGTTTGAATCTCATCCTACCAGTGAAAGATTTATCTATCAGCTTCACTTTCTCCCACTTTGTTAATAATCTCAAGTTCTTCCAAACCTATTTAAGACATCTGCTAATGTTGGGAAGTTCTCACCAAAAGTGAAGTGAACAAAATTCACACCTATCCACATGAAATTTGATAGAATAGAGAACCATGACATACCTGCCTGCCATGAAGTTATTAAAGGTGAGGAACCTGTCATGAAATGAAAGGGCAACCCTACTTCACCCTAACATCATTAAGAGCACCATGACTCACATCCAGTTGAATTCCTGTATCTTAAGGCCTAAGCATCCAAAGGCCTCTGTCCCAGTAGAGAAATCTGTAAGTTTTACATTTTTCTTGGGATGTATAGATTCTGTTAAACATGTTCCATTTGTGTTTCACAGATTTCATTCCTATGACAAAATCAGGTTTTTTAGGGATGCCTGAGAATTGTCTTCTGGGTATCGGAGTCACCCTCTGAATGACATCCTAATGTCAGCATCCTAGATGTATGCTAGCCAGAAGACTATTAAGCACCATATCAGACAAGCAAATTTGCTATAAATGTCTAGTGCCATAATCTCATGTTCATATGGTGCTTTTACTATGAGCCCTGTGCCAACATTTTTGCCAAGTTTCATTTCTGTGAACAAATCCTTTTTAAAGTAACTGTTCTATTCTCCTTTATAAGGAGACATGCCAGCAACATAGCTCAACAATTAATATTGACATATTAAACAAAATCTTCACCCACTGAAAAGTTGGAATTAGGAGCTCTCTTGGGTTTTTGTGATAAAGAACAGTCATAGCATAAATATAGTCAAAGAATGTAATCTTTCAAGAAGAGAAATTCTGGCATGCTGAAGCACTGATGTGCTAGAAGGCAACTAATATGAAACTAAACAGATTTACTCAAAAGCAGATTTTGGAAAGATTTCAGTGGAGCTGGCTTCCAAGGAAATGTGCCTGGAATCAAAGCCCTAGCTAAGCTGTGGAGCATGTACATCTGTGGAAGGTAACTAGTGAAATTTATTGAATGTAAGGTAGGAAATCTTATTCTTTTTCAACCTTCCATCCTTCTGATTGTAATTGAGAAACATCTATATGAAAAAGAAGCACCCTTTCTGCTTGGACTCGCACACCAATTTATATGAACAGAAAAAATCACATTTACTCTATATAAAAAATTGTCATTGAACAACTGCTTCAGAAAGCACAGTCTGATTCCATCAAATATCCTTTTATGTTCTTAATAGCAAAAGTAACGCAATGCATAAAAATTCATGCATTGTATGATACAATTTGAGATCATAATAATATTCAGAATGTAATTCTGCAAATGGAAAAATACATCCTGACACAGGAACTGGCTTGTAGGGAATAGTTTCTGGTTTTTCTGAAATAATCTTCAAGTGTTGGTGTTTGAAATCATTTCTTCAGATATCTGTCTTTCTGTGAGTGCCTATCAAAGGTGTTGACACAGTATCACCCAGTAATCCAGAGGCTTATCATCAAATTCCACACAAAACTCATTTCAGTGATGTGGCAACAGTTTGAAGGTCATAATAATCTCTGAAGGTCAATTTCCTGATGCATGGTTCAGAGCTTTTGCTACACGCAGGGGTGAACTTGGTGTTTTGCTGCAGACTACTTCAATCAGGAGCTAACTTGTGAATAATCAAGAAGTACTTCACAAATACTTCTAAGCTCCACTTTCCTAATCCAAAGGTGTGATAGGGTGCAGCCAACCATGGTAATTCAACTTGGAACAAGTTATTATCAGATAGAAAACACGATGGGAGGCAGAAAGGTGCCGGGCTCTTTAAAGACATCAAATGCTCTCGCCAATAGAATATGCACTCTTCTATTTGTCCCTTTTCCAGAAAGGCTGCTCTGTGACTCAGCTGAGCAGTCAGTTCAAAATCCAGCAAGCAAATTAGAAAAAGGCAGCACTCAGCAGAACTAGCCTATTGTTTTGCTTTAATACCGCAAGCCATTGGGTTACATCGTGGAGAGGGGTTCAAATACACCATGTGTATATCACTGCAGTAACTCACATGCATCTTTATTCACTGATGCATGCATGCATGCACACACATTACATCAGGGTGTAAAAATTATTTGAGATGAAGTGCTGAATTCAATTTCAGAGAGGTGTATGGGTGAAACATTCAAGCAAGGCTGAATGTGAAACCAAAGGCAAAAGAGTCAAGGCCATAGAGCCAGGAACCTCAGCTTAGTTCTGCTTAAAGCTCTTACTATTAGTAACTAAGCCTTAGGAGACCTGGTCGACCTTTTTAGAATGAAAGCAAAATGTGCAAAATCTGGGAAAGCACTGAACGATTGTGGTCCATGTAAAGTGTTGGGATCAGGGGAAAGTCTTGGGGAATGTTGGAGGGCCACATTACCACCCCAGACAAGATGGATGACCTGAGGTTCAGCACCCCTACATTACAAACACATGTACCTCTCTACATCTGAATATAAATAGGCTACCAGGAACATATTGTCCATCTTTTTGGTTTGGTTTTTGGCCCCACATGCACAAAATTGTCCTGCAGGGGCAGAATTCTCCACATTCACTACATGGGCCAACCACGTACACTACAAAATGGAAAACTGCATTGGAAGTGCGTGTTCTGAAAGCACTGATCCATCACCTCTTTCAGGATCACTCATTTTGAGCTACAGCTTCTTTAAATAGGCCTGGCTGAAATCTTCATTTATATTTTAAAGTAAGTTATTAATTCAGAACCTACCAAGAAAGCAAATCAATCTTCTAAACAATCAGTAGACACTGTAACCTTCCACCATCTCACCATGTTTTCTAATTTTAGATTTATTATGTAAAATTCCTACAAGTTGTTCTAAGTGTTAAGTGCAAGGAAATTGCTTCCTTATGTGATTTTAAATCAATATGGGTTGATTCAATGGAAAGCATCCAAGGGGGTACTTTCAAACCTGCCTTTCTACCCTGTAGTTTCCCTTCTGCAAGCAGAGGTTCCTGCTAATTGCATTATGCAAGCTGAACCCACACCTTACATGGAACATGATGGAAGCAGATGCACTTCTGGAAGAAAGCATGTCAGCAAGACTCCCTGTGGACCTGCCTCCTTGGAAAGAAGACAATGAAATAGAACTCATCTCCTCTTCAATTGCCTTGGATGGCTCATTTGTAGAACTGCACGCATGCACACAAAGAGCATCCAGTTGATTCTCCATCTACTTGATAGCTTCATTGTGGCACCAAGCTTCCAGTTTTTTATTTATTTTTATTTAAAACATTTATATCCTATTTATACCAGAACAGGTCTCAGGATAGCTCACAATACTAAAAGCACAATTAAAATGAAATGCAAACATATGTAACAAAATTCCCATTTTAAGTTTTACTTTGTTTAAATTAAATTCTCATCTCAAGTTTGACTTAAGTTAGCATTACAGTTGGTTAAAGACTGGGTCATAGACCTGATTTTGTAATGGTAGATCTTTCAAGAACATCTGATGCAACAGATGACACAATACCAAGTGCAGTCTCACTGTAAAAATTCCTTTCTTTCCACCAGTATGTCATTGACCTACCCTCCCTCTAAATTAATTAGCAATTCTGTGATTCCTAGAGAGCATCCCAGAGCCCATAAGTTTTCTGCAGAGTTCTCCCTTTAAATTGTAGACACTGCAGGGTGGAAGTGGCCTTGGTGTGGATGGGACGGGATGGGAGGGGAGGGGAGGGGACCAGGATACAAAATAATCCCATGACCTCTCCACCTTCAGCAGTGTCTGTAGGTGGCATGAGATGAGATAAAGACTCATCTCATCTCTTGCCATCTGAGAGTGATCAATATAGAAACAAAAACAATCTCTGTTCGTTCTTCTGCCCAGTTGGCAGGAATACCTGAAAATCTCCATAAGATTTTGTTCAATTTTAGTGTAAAAGCTACATGACCTGCATGAAACAATAGCATGATTGGGATTGGTGAATGGCAAATGGTCCAGAAAACGTATTGTGACATGGGACACTGATCCTTGAAGTGGACATAAAATATTTCGTTTGAGTGAGTGTGAAGAGTATTTTAAATAATATATACTACAAATCACCACCTTTGGCCTGGATCAAATTATAATAAGCAAATCCAAGAAATCAATTCTTCTACCTCATCCGGACAAGTTTACACTGAACCTTTGGAGGAGAAAGGTATACCACCATCCCAGGGTGGTTTGCTATCCTCTAAATACCTTTTAGATCATACTGTTAAGATAAGAGCATTCAATTGATATAAGTGACTATCATAAGACTTGTAGCTAATAAAGGCATTTTAGGGTGCAATACAGAGGTTCCTGGGAAGACATCCCAGGGGCATTGGATTTCTTAGTTTTCCTCTCTAAGGGTAGCGATACCACCTTCTCTCAGAAGGGAGAACTCTGCAGATGTCTTCCATGTCCCTGTGAGAAGATTCACAACTCATGCTTCCCCAGTGCCAGGATTGCTTTGTCAGAAATGGGGGGTGGGGAGGGGGAAGGATCATGGCAGAGGAGGACCAGGATGAGGCTGTGGATGCATAGGATCTTTCACTTCTCCCAACATCTCCTTGAAATTGACATAGTTTATTTCTACCCTCTTGGAAGCAATGCAAAGGGAAAGTTTTTAAAACAAGAAATAGTCGTGTTGTTCGAAACAGAAGCAAAAAACCACCCTTTCTCTCTTTTATTTTAAAGACATGAGCCCATGGGTGGTAAAAAAAAGGTAATTCCTCCTCCATTTCTCTCTTTCTTGGGCTGTTTCAGTACTCATTGTTTCCTCTGCCTATTCTGATGGAACAATTACTATTTAAATAGCACACAATCAATATTTTGGATGGAGTTTGAAAGGCACAATATAGTGTAATGCAGATGCTGCAGCAATGCTATGCTATAATTAATACGTTCCCTCTGAACCACAAGCAACTCAAAATAGACAACTGCTGTCCAAACCACTGAAGATTTTCAAGGCCCAGCACAGATCATATTATAACAAGGCTTTTGGAAGTATACATTATAATTAGGCAATAAAAGTCTTTTTTGTCATGGATGGAGAAAGGCAGCCCTGAACACCACTGCAATATTGACTTCCAGATGGAGGGATGTATTTTGGAAGACTGACAGCCTGCAAAGTGGGATGACCAACAGTAGCTTTAATGTTACTGAAAGTCCTTATTTGTTCGTATTGTCATGAGATGCCAAAGGCCATCAACCAGTGCTCATCGTTTTATCATACAGGGAACTTTTCCACTTTACATTTGTTTGAGCCAGAAGTTTGATGTCAGCATACTTCTATCTGCTAAGTACTGGTAACAATTATGAAGCCCAACCCTGACTGCTCTTTAGAAGGCCAGATCCTGAAGATGAAACTCAAATACTTTGGCCACCTAATGAGAAGGAAGGACTCACTGGAGAAGTGCCTAATGCTGGGAAAAACTGAGGGCAAAAGAAGGGGATGGCAGAGAATAAGGTGGGTAGATGGAGTCACAGAAGCAGTCGGTATGAGCTTAAGTGGACTCCTAGGAATGGTGGAGGACAGGAAGGCCTGAAGGAATGTTGTCCATGGCATCACAATGAGTCGGACGCGACTTCGTGACAAGCAACAACAAAGGTTCTAAAATGAGTATCTACTTAAATTTACTTGAGTTAGTTTTATAGTTGCATGTCACCAACTATTCTAACAGGGATCTCTAGGCAGTTTGCAATAATAAACAAAACACAATTCTTAAAAGCAATAAAACAGTAAAACATTATATAAAAATCTCATTCTAGAATACTAACAATATCACAGTGGCCATTTGAAAATATGATGAGTTACATTATTAGAATAAAATAAGTTAAAATTGGTTGTTAAAATACCTGGTAAAGAGACATGTTTCCTCCTGGTGCAGAAAATTGAATAATGTTGGCACCGAGCAAATCAATCTGGGGAACCTATTCCAGAAGTGCTATTTAAAATACTTTTAGGCCACATTTCAAGGCAGGCTTCCTGAGATGGGTCCTACCCTTAAGAATTTAATCTGGTCTCTTTTACTATAAGAAGGGAATGTTAGAGGGATACCAAGACATTGCAACACATTCATTTCAAATAGCCATACTTTTCGGATTGGTTTTATAGGGCCTAGATGGTGGTTGGGGAAGAGGACAGCATGATAAAAGCAGTTTTAAATTGAGTGTCCAGAGCATTATATTAGGAGAAAGCAATGTGTGGCCATGGGCCAAAGGTGGCCTTTGTCACCCCCATCAACATACTCTTGAAGAAGTTAAAAAAATATTCTGGATCCTGGAGGAGTATGGAGTGCTAGAATGTAAAGACTAGCTTGTTTGCTCTGACCCATTATTATGTATTTATTGTAGACATTAATATTTCACCCCATGTCCTATAGGTGGTTTACAGATAAAAACATAACAAAAATAAAAGCAGTACAAAATAATTAAACTAAATACAAAAACTTGACAACTCCTGATGATTAAGAAAATTAAGACATGGTATAAAACAGTTCACATAAAAAGATATTAAAGTCAGTCTATATATTAAATCATCTGGTGAATAAAAAGGTCTTCACCTGGTGCCAGAAGGAAAACAATGACTGCACCAAGCACACCTCCTTGGGGAACATGTTCCAGAGATGGGGTGCCACCAAAAATAAGGCCCTTCTCCTGACTATCACCTCCTTTAGGGGGTGGTTCTTGAAGAAGGCATTTGTCTGGATTGAGCTTCAGTTTATTGACCCTCATCCAGTCCATTGCCAAGCTCAGGCACTGATTTAGAATGGTTACTGCCTCAATTGGATGTGATGAAAAAGGGGTAAAGCTGAGTGTCATTATTAAATAAAAATAAGAAACAATTAACTATTAATAATAAGAGACAATTAAATAACTGTTAACTATTTTAACAGAAAATTGCAAGAATATCAACAACAAAACACCTTTAATAATTATCAAAGATCAACAACTATTTAATCTAGATATATTTGGTACAATGTATTGGTTATGCAGTTGGGGTGGGTGGGGGGAAGAAAAGATTTACCCTATGTTGACATTGAATGTTCAGATAATGTACTTTTGCTTTAATTTCTGGTGTCTTTTATAATAAAATACAAGAACCCAGGTAATTGATAAAGTAATAACATTAACAATTCATGTTTGGTAGATAAGATACAAAGTACACAAAAGCATCAGATTTCACTGCTGAGATATTTTAATAGCAACATTTGGCAGTTTTTTAAAGACATGCTGGAGTTTATTATGGCAAGTCAAATCTTTTTTAAATTGTACTTTAATTTGCATTTTGAACTGATCTCACTCCCCAAGCACTAAAAGGTTGCAGAGCAACTCATGTTCAAGATCAGCCTTCAAAAATGTAACCTTCCTTTTTTAATGCTTTAAAACAATTTTAAATAACAAAGCTGTTCAAAGCAATTCATCTTCAAACATGTCAAGATTCTTTAAAGTGAAACCACTTTTAGTAATAGTCATTTTCAATTACAAATTAACTTTGATTTGTTGCCCTTGCTGTCATTGGCATTTGACTGGAATGAATAACAGTGGCCTATAAATTACAAACTCAGAGCTAAAACTTGCAATCCATTATGGAGGATATTTGTTAAACAGAAATGGACTTTCAGTTTAACTCTTGTATATACAATTGGTATCATGAACAAAAGCTAAACTCAACTACCACTGCTTTACCTCATCCCTGAATACTCTCTTTTCATCTCAGAAAAGGAGCTTAGAACAGAATGCATTGCCCTAATATTTTGGGTTTTTATGATCTACTGTGTATAAAGAACTCCATGTTTGTGACACACTCTGAAGGAAATCAATCATGTGCATCCATAAAGGCATGTTTTGCCCTGTTGATCTCAGTGCTCTTAGGAATGCATAGCTGGACACAGATCATACTCTTTGTGTTTTCCTGGTGGTTTTAATGCCTCTTAAACCCACTGTTCTTTTGCCTCATGTGACTACTTTCTACACCAGGAATGGACACTATGTGGCCCTCCAGATGTTAGTGGACTGCAACTCTCATATGGCTGATATGAGTTCTAATCCAATGACATCTGGAGAACCACAAGTTTCCATTGCTTTCATTCTTACCCAATCTTGCCTTATAGCACTTTCATTCTAAGGCTGCAGTCCTATGTTCACTTATCTGAAACTAATTTCTATTGAACGTAATGGGACACACTTCTAAGGAGACATGTGTATAATTGCTCTGAAATACTGAGAATCTCCGAAGTCATGCTTTGCAGAATCTTTCATGAAATACCCTGATGTAATTTTTCACAAATGGGCTAAGAGGGGTGTCTACTAAGAAAAACCTTTTCAGTTATGGTATCCAGTTGTGGAACACCTTCTTTAAGTGGCTTCCCTTGCTCCTACACTGTGGACTTTTATTTATTAATTTATTAATTTATTAAAACATTTCTACTTTGGACTGCCAGGTGAATGACTTTGTATTATTCAAAGTTTTTTAATCATTCCATTTTTAAAAATGTGTTAGGTCTTTTTCATTCATTCTTCTGCTGTTGGCTTTGATTTGGTTTGATTTGGAATATGTTCTGATTCATGTTAGTTTTTGCATTAGTTTTTTAGAGGATCTCATATATCTTGACCTCTTCTCTCCCCTCCCTGCCCACTAAACCACCTGCTTTTGGAGCTCTAAGAGTTTATCCAAAGCCCACATTTCCAGTCTTAAAATGAAAGCAATGTAGCTCTGTGGTCTCAGCAGGAGAACGACAAACTGCAGCCTCCAAAAGGAATTCCAAAGAATTCTATAGTCCCTTGATGATATCATAAGATTGCTTTCTAAGATATTTTTGTAGGTTGAATAGGCTCAATGTGTACGGACATGTAACAGGGGTAACCAGGATTTGAAATACTTTGTGCAGAGAAAAACTTCCAGATCACTCTTTGTTTTTACATGCCAGTAGTAGAAATTGCAACTATTCTTCTAAGAAGGTTTGAGGAGGCATATACAAGCACATTACCAATAGCTCTTGAGGCCTGTCAATTACGGTTTCTTTCCAATTTTCATTTTCAAGATCTCAGTTATCTCAAACATGAAGAATTTCTCTAATCTTGAGCTTGGTTTACCTAAATGCTGACTTAAAGCCAAAACAAAACTTATTTGCTTAAAGATTGCATTTTTTGTTCACATTTCTCCTAATGTATGTCCATTTTGCCTAATATACACATTTTGCCAGTATCTTCTATTAACATAAAGCATATTTGAAGTTATATTTCTAACATTTGCATTTTAATATGAAAAATTGGGGCATATCATTGACAAAATCCAAGACATCTCCATTTCATAGGATAACTTGACTTTTCAAAAGTGCAAAATTAGGCAAATCTGAACAAATTCCTTTTCTAGACTTACTTGTGATACATTTTTTTCCCAGAAACCAGTGCATACAAATCTGCCACAACCTTCGTCCACCAGTAATGCTCTTTCCTATGCTCTTGTTTCTTCTTTTGTTCAAGTCATAATTTGTGAATGAATGATACTAAGAACACACTGTGTATTAAAATGCAGTGATGTGAAAGGAAGAATAAGTGTAATTTTTAAAGAAAATATTAATGTTATAAATTCTACACACATAAACAATACAATTACTATAGTAGTAATAAACATAATTAGATGATACTAATAAACATAATTAAACAATACAATAATCATAGTGCTACCTCCACCAGGACCAACAAATCTTGCTACTTAATGTAAGATCATTTATTAATTCAGGTTGCCCATTCTCACTTCCCTTCCAGAACTGCATTGACTCTTGTGATGGTTCACCCCCACTTTCTTTTATTAAGACATATTCAATAAATTGTCTCCAATTTTTTTCAAAATTATTTGTACTTATCAAACCATTTTTCCACTTAATATTGCAAGATATCGTAAATAGCTATATTCCAAACTTCTTTATACCAGTCATCTATTTGATAAACACCTTTTATTTTTGAGTCCTTGCTATTATTAATGTTACTACTGTTAATAAATTTGTCATCAATTCTTTAATATTTCATCCTACTTGTTCTCTAAATAAAAGTAATAACAGACAATAATGCTCATACAGGGTCTGCTTCAATGTTCACATTCAATATTTTACTAATATATTTCTTTGAAAACCATTTCCCAAAACTCTTTTATATATTTGCACTTCCACATATGGAAGTGGAAGTGCAAATATATGGAAATAAGTTCGCACTTCCCGGTTGCATCTCCAACATAGATTAGAATATTCATTATTCATATAATTCAATTTAACTGGAGTTAAGTACCATTTCCAAACTAATTTATAAAAATTCTCTTTAATTCTTATTGACATAAATTTTAAAATTTATCTGATTCCACATATATTCCATTCTTAAGTACTAATATTTGTTTTAAAATCTATTTCCCAAGACTCTTTAAGAGGATCATACTGGTCTTCTCCTTCTGGTAATATGTTGTAACTTTTAATTGTCATTCCTCTCATTCACATATTTTGTTTTTCTTTCTGTAAAATTCTATCTTCAAATTTAGTATATTCTTTACATGTACCATTTTTCTTCAACAAATCTTTGGTCCAATGATTTAAATGAAGAAGCGTAAAGAAAATTGTCCAAAGTACTGTTTTGAAGAGAACTAGGAACACATCATTCATATACATACCTAAAAACTCATAGTTCCTAACCAAACAATATAGCTGCCTTTAGGGGTATGAGTGCAACTAAGACTGAGGTTAAGACCAGGAGATAAAAATCAGCTTTGAAATTTTTTTCAGTGAGAATCAGCAAAAATACCATGAAAATAAGAAGCAGTTGTTGTTGTTATGTGTTGCCTCTCCAGGAGAACTTCCACAAGGTATCACAAATACAATACTGACTCTTATAAGAAGAAGAAGATAAATGTGAAATGGGTCCTGAACCCTGTTGTGAACTATATTTGCTAAATGTTAACAATAATCATTTCAGTGGAGTCGGCATTCTGTAGATTATTGGACACAATTCAAACTTCATTGAACACTTGTACAAATTTTTCATCATTACTATAACATTATTAATGCTCTACCACCAAGAATATGCTTTCCATTAGGCATGGGAATATAGAATGGCAGTGATAAGGGAAGGCAGCACTGATAGAAGGTACAGATGCATAAACTTGCAACACACACACACACAGAGGGGGGTTGTGTGTCTGTGCCATTGCATAACTGTTGTATAACTTATTTGAAAACATTCTTGAGGATGCTCTTCCATGGCAAGTTAGGAACAGGGTAGCACTGCAATCAGAAGTATAGACTTGGTATTTATTATTTGGGTCTTTATTCTGAAGTGGAGTAGCCTAATTCATCTACCAGACTAACATGGATAAGAATAGAATTCTTCTTTAAATTCCAAACACCAAAAAAATTCACAGCATGTTTTTTAAAAAATGGTACATATTTTTAATGCAGATAATGGCTGTTCCAAGAGTTAGAAAACGAAGAAGCCTCAATGGAAGAGGCAAGACTGGACCATGTAGAGGTAACCATTGCATTTTTCCTGTCATGTAGGCCAAGAAATTCTATCAAGACAAGACGTGCACTGGTAACCATAGGAAAACTTAGAGCATATATTTATCTGTCTATTGATGAATAAAGTAATGTAAAGGCCATGTTAGTGGCACAGAGATCAATGCTAATGAATAGACTTTTGATAACATGAAGCAACTCAAGATCAGAAAGCAAAACATTCTAGTTACTTGCAAGCAGGTCAATAAAATACAGTTGACTTCAGAGACCTCTCTTTGAATGCTATTTATTTTCTCATTCAATTTAGAGTCAAGACACAGAGGTCATAAGTAAATTGACATTGCTGTTAGTTGTAATAGAAGAATATGTCATCCAACAAATCTTGAAAACAACTTTGTTTCCATAAATTTTGCCGAAGAGAAAGAGCTAGCTAACAATTGTAAACTGATGGTCATCAACATACTGATAGACTGAGCAAAAAAGAAAGGAGACAATTGAAGCAAGAAGATATGGGATTGATTGAATTTCAGGGGGAGAGGTAGGGTAGCCCCTATTTATTTAGTTAAAGCTTTTCTATACTGTCCCATACTTAGACGTCTTGGGATGGTTTACAACAAATTAATCCTAAAAATAGAAATAAAAATAACAGTTGCCCAACATACAATGTTAAAACCCACTAACTAAAACAAGTTAACATTAAAATACTGGGAAAATAAAAAGGGTTTTGCCTGATGCCAAAAAGAAAGAAGCGCTGGCGCCAGGCGGACCTCTCTGGGGAGCCTGTTCCACAATCGGGGTTCACCACAGAGAAAGTTACATGCCCCATCCTCAACTTTCCAGTTTTGGCCAAACCATGTTCCCAATAATCTTTCTTTTTAAAAAAAGTTGTTAATGAAGTTTTTATATATATATTTGATCTGTTTATATAACAGACCCAAACCACTCTATTCAATCATGTATTTTGAGCACTGGCACTTGGTCATGAACTAACATGCACTGCAGATACCTTAAATCATCTTGCCCACCCCATGCTCTGTTTGGCTAAATAGGGGAGGGGATCTTGCAGAGCATTTGTGAAGTGATTGCCCCATTACTGATAGGTCTGCCCACAAGCACATCATCTATGTGGGATGGTGAACTGCAAGTGCTGGGAGTGGGGGGCTGCTCTCAGTTTCACACGGGTTTTTAAAATATTTGAAGTGTACTGCAAGTCATGAAAATCACTTCATTTCCAATGAGCCATTTCGATCACTAAGATCATATTTACCGAGGTCAATGAATAAATAGCTGATTTGGCAGCAACTCATAACATTGATTTATTTGAAGGTATTACTAGCTGTTTTTCTACTTTTTATGGTCATAAGCAAGAACAAAATCAATGCAAATGGATTGACTAAAACAAACAAACAAACAAACAAACAAACAAAAAAAAACCCTGGGCACAAATCAGAACCAGCAGTGAGTAAAGCCTTAACACAATTAACATAAGTATCAGACTCCAAAGGAAGATTAGATATCATTATTAGCAGCAAACCATTAAATACTAATTATAGCACCAGGGACTGAATAGTTGCATGTGCTCCCAGCAAGCTGATAAAAATGCAGAATGACACTAGCCAATTGACTAACCAAAGATAGAGAGTTGCATAACTAGTTGCCATTCCAATACAAAACAACATAAATTTAATACAGATTAGATAACATGAAACAGAAAAGCAAGAATAAATCAAAGGAAAATGCAAGAACGTGTTTATAAATATTGAAGAATGGAAGAAGCAGCCCAGAGTGAAAGTCACACAATATGTAAACAGTTCACTAGAGGAGCAACTTATCTGCCCCCCACCCCCAACTCTAAAGAAAGGTCAAGCTTTTATTTGCAAGTGCCAGTAGAACAAAGCAAACCTTTAAGGGGTGCAGACAGCCAGAAACTGGCAAGAGACCTGATGCTAAATTGGCTTAGATTTCTAAACTAGCAACAGAAACGGAGACAGATGAAGCGCTCATCACATTTACAGATGGGTCATGAGTTTCAATATTGGTATTGTGATGTAGTTCTGTCATGTATGACATTCAGCAGTAAAAACACTTGAAAAACAAATCATTATGCTTTGGGGGATGAGCCAAATTGGCACACCACAATAGGCACCCCCTACAGGAGGCAGCAGGAGTGTAATGTTGGCATCAAAAAGGGCTGCAAGTTCTGTTTAGAAACCACTCCAGCAAAGCCTGTTCTGCAACTCAAATTCTCCAAGCTATTCAAACTGATAAAACCCTAACAATGGAATCGGCAAACCCAGACCTTGCATAAGTGACCATTAAAGGCAAAATCGCAGATGTGATGCATTTGGACAGAATACGTGCTCACCAGAATATCATAAAATAGTCCAGTTACATATGCTGAGAAAGGGTTGCCAGCAGTAAAAGGCAAGATGAAATGCATGAATGGTGCAAACATTTGTAAAAGCAACAGAATACATTAATGCTCTATTTGAAAAAGAAAGCAATGATTGTAGAAACCAAGCATGCCAAAAGTGTTTTATCAGTGCTACTAGGAAAGCACGAGAGTTTCCCTTTAGCAAGGGCTCAGGGTTTTGTTTGGCTGGATGAGTTTTTCTTTTCCTTTTCCTTTGTTTTCTAATGCTTAAGGAACACACAGCGGATTGTGTCAAATAAAGCTAGAATTGCAGCAAAAAGAAAACAATTCTGGTGAAAATTGCTATAGTAACCCTTGAGAAACAAGGTTTTGACTAACTGAGCAAAATGCATCCTCCAGATTCTGTTCATCATACACTACTTATTGTTGGTATTGGTCAAAGTGCAAGTGTTTGAATAGGAACACTATTAAGCACAGCTGTTGCCCCGCCCTTGGAGCTGTAACAAGTCCGCTACATGATAATTGGTCACAGATTGTGTTCATTGTGTTGTGTTGAGAGGACAGAAAATGTAACTCCCATATTTTGTCTTCCAGAAGAATTCCAGATTTAATTGGGTGGCTTTTGCTATAGATATTACCAGATAACACACCCAAATGAACAACTTCACCAGTACTGATGCAGTTTGAGGGAGCTTTCCAATGATACTTTGGCTATAAATAAGGCAGTTTTCAACCAGCTAAAATCCAAAATTTGCAAACCCCAGGCTATCAAGATAAGAGATGGTTGAATGTTCTTTCTATTACACATTTCTACATTGTTTTGCAGTTTCTCAGGCTTGGTTCACTTTCTGATCTAAAAAAATCCCTACAAGCGGAATTATCCATGTTGCCTTTCTTCAGGCTTCAGTTGACATCTGAGGATCTGAAGAGGCAACAGGCTGCTAGAAAGAAAATCTAATAGTGGAAGAAAAGACACATACTCCTTGGCCACCTCTTAAATCAAGTAAACACAAAACCCCTGCCCCAAACCTATGAGAATTTCCTCAGAAATTTTTCTATTTTGATTTTTTTTAATCAAATTGAATAAGAACATTGAAAAAAATGTGGAAGAAAAGTTCACCACAGCAAAAATTTCCAACATTTAGCAGCAGGAATTATGAGGACCGATATATATGACCCATTTCACACCAGGTGCTTGTGTTTTACAGGTTGCTCTTAGTGAAGATTTGGAGTAGAATAGTTATGAATGAACTCATCAAGTGGTAGATAGCAGCCAGATGCATATTTTTAAAAATTATGTAAAACACAGTTAACTCTTTAAAGGACAAATTTTCAGAGTTACAAGAATATTTGAAACTTACGAGGATACTTTTAACTCATGCTCCATTGACAGGGACACAAGTAAGCCTTTATCTGGGGCTGTGAATGCCTCAGTTAAACCTGTTCCTCAAGCAACAAAAACATTGAAATGCCATTGCACCAATTGAAGAAAATAGCGATAAGACTTATGCTAACCCTGGAGACATAAATTTTCTATTTAAAAAAAATATTCAGAATTGTACAGTAGAGGATGTGGCATATCAGTGCAAAACATGGAAGCTTTCTGGTCTCTTGTTAATTTTCCTTGCTCAGATACTTCACAAAAGCAGTTTTTATCGATACCATTATGTATTGAAGAAATTATGAAAATAGTATAAAATATGAAAACTGGGAAATCACCTGTTCCAGATAGATTTTCAGTTGAGCAGTATGAAATATTTCCTACCATTTTAGTTCACACATTTTATTGCCTGTATAATTTCATTTTTGAATCAGGTATTCTGCTATCAGTACTAAATGACACCTCTGCTACCATAATTCTTAAACCTGATAGAGATATTACTTATTTTGTTAATCATTCACCTATTTCCTTGATTATTGTTGACATAAAAATATTAATTTTGTCTGAGACTATAACATGTTATTATGAATTAGTCCAACTCAGTCAGGTGGGGTTTATGAAAAACAGATGTAGGCTGATAATCTCATACTGGTTGCTGATCTGATTCCAAACCTAAAAAATACCATCAGGACCAATCTTTCTTTCTTTCTTTCTTTCTTTCTTTCTTTCTTTCTTTCTTTCTTTCTTTTCTCCTTCCTTCCTTCCTTCCTTCCTTCCTTCCTTCGAAATATACCTGATAGGATGGCAACTATCTCCACTGTTATTTGATCTATATTTGGATCCCCTGGCATATGCTATTCAACAAAATGTTAACATTCACAGATTTGTGCATAACTCTATAAAATTTAAACTTATCCTCTATGCCAGTGGCCTTCTATTCTTTAAGATGTTTCAGTTTTGATGCAGATGATGAACATTTTCAGATATCAATCTAGATATTCTATTAACTGGTCAAAGTCTGAACTGATGTTAAATTGGAGATTCTCTACCACAAAGTGTGCTAGTCAATTGGTAAATATGACTCTGCCCATCGTTTGTTCCATGTTTTTTGCAAAGAAATATATCAAATTATTATGTTAAATATATGTTAGCTGATTAATGAGATCTCATAGGGCAGTGATAGGTGGATATCTTTAAGTCTATAGGGGTTGAATATATTTAGAATGAATGTAATATCTTAAACATTTCACTTTCAACATGGCATTCCTTAATTTATACTCAGCAGGTACTTTAAAAAATGCAGTGCTTAGTTTTGTAAATTCCTATGGGGTCCCATAAAACTTGAAAAAGATGTAACTTTTGATTAAGAGGAGTAGATTTGGCCTCCACACTCTTTCTTTATACCACCATTTATTGATTTCTACTAGATACTGGTCTTTTCCACTTAGATTAAACCTTTATGCCTGGTCTGTTTCAGAATCTTCATGCCTGAATCCTCTGTCTAAATGGATGCCATGAGCTGGGGTTCCTCCTTCACATGCAAAAGTCACAGGCCTTTTTTCCTTACAAAGACTTCTTTATTGACCAAAAAGCACAAAGTACTCAGAATGAATGTTATAGCTTGCACAGAGTGGTTTGTTGAACTCAATTGAGTATTCACCTCCAGAGACTCTCCTTATGAGCATGACTGGACCCCATCCCTTTGGGAAGGGCCTTTTGAAAATGAGCATGCCTCCTCTTAGTGCATGGATCCTCTAATTTGGCTGCCCTCCTGTGCTGACACCACACAATGCAGTGAAGGGCCAGAGCCACCTGGTCCATATCTGAGAAACTCCCCTGAAGAAAGTCCCTTTCCACCAGCTGTACATCTTGGTTATTCCCAGAGATTGGCTGCCCACCTGGGGAGTCTGGCCTTGAGAGTCTCCACTTCTCTTATCTCAGAGTCTTGAGATGGCTCACATTCCTCTGTCTCTCTTCCTCCTCCTTCTGATTCTTCTGCAGACCAGCCAGCAGCCCATGTGAATGTGCATGCAAAGCACATTCTAACTTACTTCTTTCTTACTTCCAACAATGGATTGCATTGGATTATCCATAAACCGAAACAGATAAAATGCCTTCTTCAATTACAGAAATAAGAGAGGTGTGGCATGTATTTTCACATCAATGCAGTTTGATTTGTTTTCATAGGCAAAACTAGCTCTACAGAGCATTATAGATTTATACATGCAAAGAAAAGATTTGATTGGCAGACCTGGATAAAAGACTGATTTTTACTTTGCATTAGCTTATAGGTCCAATAACAACTTTCGGCATTCTCTGTTTTACATGCTAAATATGATTTGCCAGTTATGGCTGAATGGCAATATATACAGTTGAAACATGTTTTATAGACTATGTTCAGTACTGCTGTTTTACAACTTCAGAGCCTCATTCACTATTATGTATTTATTGATGCCAAACAACTATACCACCCCACAATCTGTGTTTATTAATAGCTATTATTGCTGAACAAAAATAATACACAGAGCATCCTTTTCTGCCCAATCAGTAGCATGCTTCATTGGCATCTATTTCAGTAGGAGTAATGGATCTTAAAGTGTCTGTTCAACAAGGGTTAATTAAATTGTTGGAAATTTAATACAGTCAACACTTCTGCTATTCACATGATTTAGAAACACAGAAACAGAGATAGTCAGAAGAGGTCTCCTGGCCATCTTGTCTGACCCCCGTTCTCATGACATGCCCACAATGTGCAAGTCCAGTCTGTCCAGCCATTGGATATTTGCCAGTATCCAATGGCTGCTTCCTTTCGGGAGGAGGTAATAATTCAGATAATTTTTATGATAAAAAGATGAAAATGGTATTTACAGATTTGCCTGGTTTTATCAGCCTCTCTCAGTGGTTAATGGAAGGCCAATGTAAGTGGATTTTCTGCACCATGTTGACAGTTAAAATATTAATCTTACAACATTGGAGGAATACATTGGCACCTGCAATAATATGACAGGTACAAGTTATCACAAAACTGTCAATATAAATTTTTTGGCTGTCTTTGTTTATCTATGCATGAAAGAAATCTATCTTGCTCCATTATACAAATATAGAAAGATTCACAGTACATGCCTGTTTAATAGAGTGATTTAAAATTTATGTAAGAAAATTGCCATATTTTCTTTTAAATTTTCCCTTTTTGATTTTGGCTTTGATTTTGAAATACATAAAAAACTACATATAATATAAAATATATACTGGACTAGCTATGGTCTCTATAGTTGTCTTGTCACACCACCATGATACCTGTTGCATTTTTGGAGTCTTGACAACCATGCAGTTGGTACCCTTTCAAGTGCTTCTAATGATGAAATGATTTACACGGAGGAAATAATATATATTGGATAAACAGTCCTTTGTTGGTAGTTATATCTTACTCTTATCTACATCTCTCTTGAAAAGGTTTTCACACTGCTCAGAGTGATCCATAGTTACGGGATGTATACCTACTTAATCTCAACAATGCAAAAGCACCAAAGAATCTATAATTCTGTAGGAACAATGACTTCCCACCAACTATATTTAGGTATTCCATATCATGCTATTATTGCTGCATGCAAATAGACAGTGCAATTCTGTGCCTGGAATTCTAGAATGATAGAGTTTGGCCTTTCATGGTAGGGGCCCTTGACATTCTTTCTTTTCTTCTTTATATACTTTTAATTAGTCCATTTGAGGATTCCAAATTAGGGATGTGTCAAAACTCTGTGGAAGACATCCCTCTAGCATTCATGGACTTCCTTTCAGCTTGCTTAATCTCCAAGATAGGTACAAGCTTGAGAAGAAGTCCATGAACGTGGGTACAACAGATTCCCATTTGGATACTGCTTAGAGATATTTTAAACAAGGACAACAGTACAGAGGAAGTCCACAGGTTACGAACGAGTTCTATTTCCGATAATGTCTTTAAGTCAAATTTGTGTGTATCATGTGTATAAAATGCACAAACACTTAAGAAATACTCCTATATACATTTGGCCCTCCAAATTCACAGGGATTAGAGGTGCAGGACACCTGTGAAAATAGAAAAACTATGAATATCTCTAAGCCCACCCCCACCCAAACTCACCAATGCCTCATCTTTGCAACAAAGAAATACCAGAGAGATTTCCCTCTCTGGATAGGCGAGGCAGGAAGGTCTCCTTTGGAGATCTTTCTCTTTTCCCTTTCACTTCCTCTCTCTCTATGGTGATGCTTCAGAGGTTCTCCCTCTGTCCTCTTGTTTCCCTTCCCTCCAAAACTCTAAAAGCTATGAGTTTGTCTTTAACTCCATTTTTTAAATTAATAGGCATTATGCCAGTTAATGTATAAGCATGCATTGTTTGTAACTCAAACATTCATGATCCAGCATGTATAGATCTGTTACTTCATAAACAAATCCATAAATAAATATTTATTTGCAATATGGACTAATAGTTTCACAGACTACATTCTACTTGTTATTCCAGTCAATTGACAAATCTGTGAGTTGAAGTCATGCTTTATCACTGATGAGCTAATGCAGAAGCTAATTCTAGTCATGGTATAGAATAACCTGCCATATGCATATTGTCAAATATTTCACCTGTTAAAGGCATAGCCCTTAATAGCAGAAATTTCCTTCCATTTTGAGACTGAGTGATCACAGAGATCCTTTAACACATTAAAACAAATGTGTGGGTTTTTTGTTAATTGAATTTAATGTATCACCTGCTAAATTACACATAAGAACACAAAGCCATCCATTGCAGTTGTTTAATCTAGCAGTCTGCCTCCTCTGCCATTTTCCTAATGACTGCTTTTAACTTCCACTACTCATGAGTTCAAACATCTGCCACTGCCTAACACAATGTGACATGCTGTCAGAGCCAGTGGTGTGCTCCTTAGAAAAAATATCAGCCAAGCAGGCCAAGATTGGTTGAAAAGTATACATAGTTTTATTCATTTATCAGAGACTAAGGCCTTATTGGAAATTTATGGAAAATCACTGGTTTCTTGGCCTATGATTGTCTTAGAGCCTAATCATCTCCAAACACATATAACATGATCTGTTCTAAAAGTAACTTTAACTTCATTTCTAAAATAATTAATTGAACTTTCTCTGCTGAACTTCCTCTTAGAAACACACAGTGGGATCACTTATGTGCAAGCAACAAGGTTAACTATTTCACAACTAGCATTCATTCCATAAAGCATTATTCTAATCTCTTTATTAGCTTCAGAGTATCAATTAGAGAACCATGTTAAGCTGTACTAGCATCTGGCTCTTTGGCAAGATCCATAGACAACTGGCAGTCCAGGCTTAATGTGTCTGTCAGATGGTTAAAAGGCTGCTGATGGGATGCACCTGGATTGTTGATTCAAATACAATTCTCTCCACATTTAAAATTCACATTATCAAAACATGTATTAAAAGAGCCACAGTTATTCTCATTTGTGAAGGCCCATCTGTAATCTAAGCATTGTACTATATTAAAGGGTGATCAGGGATGAGTAGTTTCAGTAGGACTGAAATGGCTTGGGAAATCTTTCTAAAATTTCCAGGTGCCATAATGAATTGTTAATTTAACATATATTAATAATTTGAGAAAGATTGTCAAAGGTCTATGGGAAAAAGTGGAAATATATATTTTTAAAGTCATTCCTCTGTTAAAAGTGACTTTCACAATGTATTAGCAAGCATCTTTAGTCGCAAGTCAGTCTGAACAGACTGAAGGATTTTAATAAATAATAATAATAATAGTAGTAGTAGTAGTATAGTTTTATATTCTCTCTATATTGGAGTTACTGGACAAGTATTTTTCCTTACAAGGTATGTATTTATTTATGTGTCTGATTATTTTCAATCAAGGCAGCATCAAGCTCAGACATACTCAGAGGTCTTTTCCCCCTCCCTCCTCTATTAGGTCTGATGTAGAATGTTGAGATGGGGAACTGCCAGTTACTGCTTTTCCTGACTGTTTCAGAAAGGGAAAGAGAAAGTGATTTGGGAGACTTGCTAGAAAAGCTGATCCCTGTCCTCACATGCCTCTTTCTTATATGGTGTTCCCAACCACACCAGCCTACTGAATTGTTGTTAGCCTTGTGTCCTGAGGAATAATAAAAAGGGATGGAGAGACCATTTTAGTTGCCTTCAGGTAGAAAATCAGTTCAAAAGATGGTAGCCCAATCTGGCCATGGGCCATTTGGAATGAGCCTTTGTGAGAGCTGAAAAGACTCTCTACCAGATTTCAACTAGAAGAGGTATATTACAGTGGTGGAACTATTCAATGGCATTTTTACAAAACTGAATATGAACTCTGCAGGGTTTACTCACAAGTAAATTTAGTTTTATCATTTAATTTGTATCACTATATCGCTGCCTCTGATCAGAAGCAAAGAATTTGGTGGGTCCTATTTGTTTCATCAAAACTTTGTTTCAATGTTTCTCCCTAAGCAATACATTTCTCAATGTGCATTTGAAGACATGGAAGTAACAAGCATGATTAGGGATGTCAGAGAAGGATTCATGGGAGTTTGGATTTCTGTGAATTTGCTGTGCAGATTCTTTAGTAGGCCAACTTTTCCTGAGTCACATAGATTAAGCAGACTTATGCAAGTTATTTCCTTCCTTCCTTCCTTCCTAAATTTATGCAAATTTAGCAACAGAAAGATATTGTAAAAACACCAACTGAAAATATGCATTTCCCTCATAGGAAAAAAGCCTATGAAAACACACATGGGAGTATTACTTAATTTGTGTGAAGTTACATAGTTGGAGGGTTCTGTGCATTTTTTGGAAGCACAAATTTGTACAAATCCATTTTAATACATCTGTGCAAAAACTGATTCTACCATTGCATGGTTGCCAGAATGAAAGTCATCTAATAATACACAACATGCAGATGGAATGGATTTATAAAGTCCCTTAAGCATGACAGCTTTTTGAGACCTCTCAAAGTTTCTGCAATATACCCAAGAAATTACCTGCCTGGAACTCAAAAGTAATGAATATGGGACCTCAATTTTGTATTGATAAGAAAGTGAAAATGCATTTTCTCCCCTGACTGTTTCTCAGCAGGCTTCCCTGCCCCTGCCAAATAGCCCCTTGGCAGGCTGCTGGTGGGGAGACCAGTTGTGTAATGAGATTAGCCATGCAATACTTGTATATCTACTTACAACTAAGTCTCACTGGGTTGAGTAGGTCTCTGTCCCAGGTAAATAGGCCCAGGATACAGCCTAAAAGAAAAAGATACTCAAGGAAACTAGCAGATTTAGAAAGCAGTGATACCTGAAGCTCAGATGTAGATCACACTTACTTAGAGATAAAATACAGTGATGAATTAAACAGCATTGCTGTCTGTTATTTTATGTTCTGGTACTAAATGATGTTTTTCAGTATCATTGATTATACTGGCATTTCCTTATCAGGAATAAAATGGGTTATACACATACGCGGGGATAGGATTTCAGACTTGGTGAAATATTATCACAGCATAACTTCTTGTGCTTATTTAGTAATTTGAAAATGGAGAAGCCTGACTTTTATTTCCTAAGTTCTATGTATGTATGTATGTATCAGATTTTTATCCCATATTTTTTCTTGGCACTCAAAGCAGCTTACATTCTTCTCCTGTTGCTTTCATTCTTATTCTCACAACAGCGACCTGTGAGGTAAGTTGAACTGAGAGTCTGTGACTGTCCCAAAATCAGCCCGTGGGCTCCATGGCTGAGTGGGAACTAGAACCCAGATCATCTTAGTTGCAGTCCTGAGTGCTGAACTGCTACAGTACATAGACTCTCTTTGGTTTTAAACTAGCTGTTGAAGTGGTGTAAATTCCAAGTTGCCAATGGTTTGGCTGATGACCAAATTATGTCTGCAATTCTTTGTGCAGAGGGATTCTTCAGCACATTTGGGTGGGCCCTTTCCAATGCTAGATCAGCTCTCTTCTCCTTCTCCTGACCAATCTTCCTTGGGTGTTCATGAAAAAGAATTCTGCATATATATAAATGTGTGTGTAAAGAACTCCGACACTCAAGAATAGACCCTGACTGGGCAATGTCCTTCTCCAAGAGTAGCAGTTGCCCCTGCATGCATTTGCACACCCGGAGAACTCTTTCTAATGAATAGCCAGTGGATATTCCTCAGTTCCTGTAGTAGGCTGAGCTAGACCACATACTTTTAATAACCCACCCATATGGGAAGAGTCATGGCAGGATATACTCTCATCACTTTGCATGGCTGTGCCACAAAAAGGCTACTGATATGAAGCATGAAGTCTGCTACAGTCTTAAACATGACTGTGGGAGGATGTGGCACACAATTATATTTACCTGTACTAGATTTCAGGTTATACTAGGATTTCCCTTGAAAGTTTATACAAAGAAAAATATAAATATTAATCCCCAATTTTGAAAATATAGAACAGGTGGATCTAAGTGTTTCCAAATGCTTTAGCAAACATAATTTCTACTGTGTTTCTAAAAAGTACTACGATCAAAGGCAAGCCAGTCCAGCAGAAGGTCCTATCTGTTACGCCCAACCGCCTCGTGTCTCTAGACCTCTAATGGTGGGGCACCTGGACTTCTGTAGAGCACATTAACACAAGCAGATATCTTTGAGAGAGACCATCTTTCTAATATCCCAGTGCCTGGGTTTTTTAGATCATAAGTGGTGCATTGAATTATACCTGAAAGAGAGTAGAAGCTTATACAGATATTTCAGCAATGGTAAAATACTATTACTTCTGTGAATCTGATTCATATTCTAAACTAGTTGCTGGATGGTCCTTATACATAACTCTACACATAACATGCTATAGTGATTTAGATTTGCCATGGAAATAATGAATGAAAGCCTAATTTCTGTGAACTTCAGATTTACATTAAAGTGATTGGATACAATTTTCTCAGTATGGAAATCACCATAGGCAGAAAAGGGAACCAAAGGCCAGAGAAACTCTTTGGATGCTTTCCTCTTCAAATTGTGCCTGACGTAGGCAAACAGAATTGCCAGTTAATATTAGGAAGCTAGGCAACCACAGTGCAAAACAGCTTGGATGCATAGATATTGACCTTTAAATAGCATATCTGAATTAGTGGCTTTTGTGCCAACTGCAAATGTTATTTAGGAAAAAGGAAATACGTACCAAGCCTCAAAGTGCATTCCATTTTTTTAAGAAAGAAAAAAATAACAACTACAATTTATCTAATGATCCACTTTCTTCCTTAATGTTAGCTAGGAGGTCATTCCCTTTATTGTTTTAGAAAACTTTCAAAACTCTTGTCTCCTTTTTATCTTTAGACCAGCAAAAATACAACCATTAACAGTTGTTAGCTTGAGAGCATTCTGAAACTGTGATGCCAGTACATGGATGTTGCCAAGAATCTTGGATCAATGAAAATCATGAGACATAAATATAGTTTGTTGTCTCTATTTCTCAGATTCTGTGAAAGCTTCAGGGAGTGGTAGTTGTCACCCCAGAAATCTGCCTTGAGGCCTAACAAATTGCAATGCTAAAATAGATTAGTATAATAAAGCAAGACTTGGCTTGTGGAAAGAAATGAAAGCTGTCCAACTGGCTGAAAGTGTGATGCATGTAAGTGAAAATAGCATGGCTTTAAAGCTGGAATAAGAGGAACAGAAGCTCTCTTGCATCTTTAAGATGGCAATCCTATTGCTTTTTATGGAAGTAAGCCCCACTGTAATTAGTGGAACTTACTTCTAGTAACACGCACAGGATTGCACAATAAGTCAAGGAATAGAGCAACCTTTTCATTGTTGCTTTAATCCTTCTCCTACAGTGTCTTGGTTTACATATTCAGCTAAGTCTTTTGAGAGACTCCATTAGGAATAGGGGGTGGCATATAAATAATGCAAACTAAATTTAAAAAGAACCCAGGGGCTTTTGCATTGCGGCTTGTCTGGCAGATGATCAAACAAGCCATTATTTGTTTTCTCAATCTCTGAGTTGTTGGTTTCCCTCCTACTTTACCTACTCTCTTCCCAAATCCAAACTGCCTTTGCAGCACTGTAGCACTGGAATGTAGCTTTGTAGCCTAGCAAAAGAGCCCATGAGCAACTCTTGGTTCAGTTTTCACATGTATCAAGGCACAGTCTAAGCAGCCCAGTTCACAACCCAGCATCAAACCAAGGGTTCCCTTTTTGGGTTGTTCATGATTAACCATGCTTTGTTGGTTCAGCTGAGCTCATGCATAATGACAATCCAGAATTCGACAATCTATGCATTCAATATACTATGTGTTAGCATTATGTGCATGCCGGATCGTAGACCACCAAGGGTCTCAATTATTTGAATGATTTATTTTCAATGCATTTATCTTTTAAACCTGCCAGCAGAACCCACCCTTCCTTCCTAGATTTGTTACAATGGGTGTGTTCACACAATATGACAAGCATCCCTGTTTGGTTACCATAGTTCACAGTTTTTGGTTTTCTGTTTTTTTACCATGATCAGCCCAACAGTTCTCCAGCTGTTGACACATATCCTTCAACCTCTGTAACTGAACTCAGTCTACTCTCTTCCTTTGTAGGCTGCTTCTTCCTCACTGATCCATCCATAGAGGCTGAATGGCTGGATTGGCTCCTGAGTTTGCTTCTTCTTCCAGGACACTCTATGCTAGCTCCATACCTGGACAATACAAGTCGTTTTAATATGGAGAAACCATAGAACAAATCATTGCTCTTAGTGTGGCTTTTAAAGACCAAAGTTGCCACCATGAAACACCATAACTGAGTTTGGACAGCACAGCAGACAAACAGTAGTAATAACTAAACAGAACAAACACCACGTTTTGCCTTGTTGACTGAACTCAGCCATTCAGTCAAATCCCGTTGGTTTCAGAATGGTTTGTAAAGATTGCAAGATTTATAACTAAATGTATATATAAAAGTGAGACTTGATACTTCCTTTCTAGATTATATACATAGTTTAATTCCTTCTGAAGCTAACACCTCTGTTACATTGCACTTTTGATTTATTTGGTACATGCATTCTTTTTAATGATTCCTTTTCACTGTAAACATGTGATTACTTACCAATTTGTTGATTAAATGTTTAATGCACTCAAATCAGTGCCTAAATAGCCCAGTTGGGCTAAGTAAATGCTTTGTCCTAATTGTGTGTGTGTGTGGGGGGGGGGGATTTCACAGCTGCCATTTTGCTTATTTTCCCCTACTTAGCCTAATGAACCTGTGTTTTAGGCACCGCTCAGTTATTCCTGCTGTCCTCTAGTTATTAGTTACCTTACAAGTACACACACACACACACACATATTCATTCATTGATTCTTAAGCTTAGACAAGCTGATAGGGGATAATGTTGATCAACACAAAGAAACTTTCATCATTTTAAGCTGCTTATGTTTGGTTTTCTCTTAATTTCCCTTTCATTCTGATGTAATGAAAGGCACTGTAGGTAAATTGAAATGAACAAGTAGCTTACTGAGTTTGGGAGATAAAAAGAAACCTAACCTGAATTTTCTTCATTGTTGTATAGGGCACTACTGCCAAAAGGGGTATTTTAAATTATCCATTCTTTTAAAACAGGCAAGATTATACTTGTCAGAAAAATGTCAATACTTGTTGTAAATGGCATTTATTAATATGCCTGTGAGCAGCCTTGAAAGAGTGACCAAGGAGTATTTTTCATGCCCCAGGAAGTAAATTCTTCACCTCACAATGGAACTCATGGGCAAGCCATGGAAACTTTTGGTCCCCTTAGATATACAATACTTATTGTAACGCAGCAATAAGCTTCATTTTGGAGCACTGGAAACTTCCTTCACAGATATCCAAGTATAGATATAGATATAAAACTGTCTCGTATAATGATGTGTCAGTTTAACAACTGTAAGTGGATAGTATGTGAGCTTGCCCTAGACAATACTTCAGAAATTTCAGCCACTTGGCTTCTTTAAGTGGCTTATCCAGAACTAATATAACACTAATGCTCTTTGGCAATAGTGTAGTGCTAAATGTTGAAGTACAAGCACTCATTATGATAACTGCTGCTGCCAGGTCCCCAAGAAGTTTCCAAAATTGAAGGCATATCTACAAGCCAGCTGTAGCAGTTTTCTGCTTTACTAGAAGCAGGTCTTTGTAAATGCAGTGACTAAGTTCACACTCAAATATTTAGCATGGGTTGAGTATGGGCTGTTGAATTATGGGTTGTTCTGTTGTCTGAACATCAGTGATAACAAACTATGATGAACAACCCACAGTTCACAACACAGGGACAAACCTTTGGTCCTTCTCATGGTTGTTTGTGGTTAATCAGTTATGACTTATTAACATAGCTGTGTTCAGACAACACAATGACCCATGTTCCAATGGCAACCCATGGTTCAAGGATAACCTTCTGTCAATCCACACTCAACCCTTGTGTGGGGGCCATTATCTTGTCCGGAATCAGTCAATGGGTCTTAAGTGCTGATACTGCTTAACTGATGATTCAAGATAAAAACAGCCCAGAATACCTTGCTCTACAACAGGGGTCTCAAACTCAACTTACCCGGGGCCTGCTGGAAGTAGAGTCTGGGTGAGGCTGGGCCGCATCAAGTATTCCACCACTGCGGTGGTGGTGGGCCGCTCATCCCGCATCGCTCCCGGAGGCCAGCCTGGGTGCCGCCAGCGCTTTGAAGGCCACAGGCCCCTTCCCCCATGCCCCACCCACCCCGGCAATTGGCCCATGGGCCGCGAGTTTGAGTCCCCTGCTCTACAACATGGATAGTTTGCAGAAATATATTATTGTTGTGAAAAATCCCCTTCCTATTACCACCACCACCACCACCACCACCACCACCACCACCACCACACACACACACACACACACACACACACACACACACACACACCAGTTATTGTGAGGGATAGCTGAAAGGAAAAATTGAAATCTGAAGGGTTGGGTTGGTGAAGGAATTTATCATCTGATACCTACTAATCAAAAGCCCTGGTATATTGACCCTGTGAGTCCTGGATCCCCTATGGCATAACTCTTTACCTTCATTGTGACCCTTTTGGTTTCTGAGCCAAAGTTCAAGGTGCTAGTTTTTCACTTTAAACCTTTTGACCCTGAGAACTTTAGAAACAACCTGTTCCAATTTATACCCTACTTTTATTATGACAGTTGCCATTAATATCTGAAATGAGACTGCATTTAGTTAGAGCAGGCCATGCTCAATAGCGGTATTTCACCCTTCCTTCTCCTGGACAAAATACTCTGAAAAGAACACCTGCCTTGAACATCTGCCTCTAAAAATGCCTTTCTGCTTACTTCCTTATGATCAGAAGGTAAACTCTTCTCTGTGTCCCTCCAACAATGCAGTCATATTTTAAAGATTTTTCAGATGTTGCACAAATACAGGGAAACCTTTGTGTTATGTATGCAGAGTTCTCCATAGTTTCAGGGTATGTGAAAAATTTACTCCAATATTTTATATGGATTTATCCAATTCACACCTTCTGGACTTGAATGAAATTCGTTTTTGGCAATCTGTACTTTTTTTTTTTTTTTGCTGTATACACTCATTTTAAAAATGCACAAAAATACAAAAGTTTCTAAACTGTGTACAAAATACTTCAGTGAGTGAGAATGTTCAAAAATATATACATTTAAATTGTATACATTAATGCATGTCTTAGGAAAATATGTGCAAATTTGTGCAGAAATGGTGCAGTATGAACTTGACATTAAGGAAAGCAACAATTGCGTTGAAACTGAGATTGACAAATTGCTTGAACTGTTTTTCTCCAGCTCAGAACAACATTTTATTCTGATAAGCAAAATGTCTGCTAAGTTTTTCCTGGTTTATATAATGATTATATTTTATCTGTGGTATCTGTCTTTGCATTTCTGACATTTTTATTATATTTTAATTATTGTATTGTGTTTTATGATGTTATGATTCTAAATTGTTAACTTTTGTGAGTATTTTATATTCCTTAGAAGGCTGCAATACAAAGTAAATACAAATATAAATATCTGTATATGCACATAAATGCATAGATATTGTTTCTCTTTGGGAACAGGTAGCTTAAGTTTTTTTTTTTTTTTAAAGCAGATAAAGGAATACAGAATTCTGTGACATTTTATTAATGAGAAAAAAATTCTTCTCGTAAGTCTGAAATATGGATATTTTGAAAAAGCAATGGAAATGTCCCTCTTGGAATGGTTTATATGTTTGTTTCGTGCCTTATTTTGGGTCCAGTTATGACAGGAAAGGTTATTTTATTATTTTGAGCTTTATTTATTCTTCATCTAGTGTGTAAGGGACTGCCTCACAGAAGAATACTTAGACTAAATTTATAAATATTTGTAAAACAATGACAAAACAGTATTGAATGACTTGGTCAAAGCCTTACAAAGTTAGGGTTAAGGTTAGGGTTAGGGTGATTGCTATTTACATCATTAACTCCCTGCATCACCCGTATATCATATTCTGGGACTTTGGTGACCTCCCTGTGGCATAAGAGGCATCCTGTTTTCTTGGGTCTACAGGTTAGAGATGTATAATTTTTCCACTCAGTAGAGATATATAGTTTTGCAAGTTGCACTGTTCGGTACTAGCTCCCCCTGCTCCTTTTATATTATTGCTGAGTTTCCTCCCAAATTGCTGAGGATGTGGAAACTAGCAAAATTCAGGCTTGTTCGAGTTCTCCAAGTTCTTCTTTTAAGCTCAGTCCAGCTAAACTCTGTATCAGATTGCAAACACTTTCTTTCCCTCTCTTTATGTGAAAATTATGTAATGCTCAGACATGTACACAATCTTTCCCAACTGAATTTTTTCACACATCTTGTTGTAATGCAAACATTATAAAAACACATCCAACCCCACCCCCATGAACAGCTTTACAGACTTGGAAAGGTACAGTATTTCACTGTACTATGTTCACATTTGTGTTTGTGTTTGGACTATGTTCACATTTGTGTTTGGAGTGAAAACAGACTACATTGCAGTTCTAAATAGACTAATTTCTTATATATCATTAGCAAGGAATACTAGCTCTTCCATAACTCTAAGAGCTTATACTCTTAACTGCTGCACTCTTTGAGAAAATTTAGGCATTTCCCATATGTCCAAGTAGTTATATAGCTAACTAAATAGAGTGCATGGTGCGACCCCCTCATCGCAATGTGCAGTGCAAGTTATAGTGTGTTGAGATGTCACTAGCTCTTTCTCCATTTATCCTCCAAATCACCAGATGCTGAAAAGGGATGGGAGACACCATGGCATCACAGTTTCACAGTCTGAATGTATGTTGTGCTAGACATTGCAGTGGTGGAAGGGAAATGAGACACACAGCCACCATTTTTGGTGGTAACTGCATATTTACAGAGTATTTTCTACTTAAAACTTCAGTTCTATTTGGAGTAGCAACTCCATTTCTACTTCATTCTTGCCAAAGCTCACTCTACTAACAGAACAATACAACAACATATTGCACATTAAAACTAAAGTAATCTAAATGGGGCAAATGACCTGTTCCAGTCTGGTTAAGTTTCCTGCATACCAACCATAACATTTGACTCTGACTCTGCATTTCTGTTCTCAGTTTTTTGTTGTGTAAAAAAGACAATGTTATTATGTTTTTCATGATGTATTATCTCACTTTTTAAAAAATCACTGCTTAAATATTCTCTTGTAGAAAAATGTCCATGAATGTGGGGGGAAATAGAAGGATATGCCTGTGATTGAAAAGAAAGAATCATACTATATTTAGGCACATATTCTATGCCATAAAAACCATCTGCAAAATTGCTTTCATCTAAGCACAGTATACAAAGCTCTGGCATCAACATGGTTGGATTTTCTGTGTTTCTGTCAAGGGCAACACACTCTCAGAACAAACAACAGTAACCCAGGGATTCCAGCTACAAGAGGAAATGCAGGTTGCTATGTTACAATTCATGCAAGTCTTAGAGCAGCAGATGGACATTTTGAATAGAATTGTTGCCCATTTGGCTCCTGTTTATTGCACTTCTAGAAGTTAGAGTTTTAAATCAAACCATCCAAATATGTGTTCAGGTTGTAGAACATGTGGATGAACACATTTTAGCATTTTGCGGACCACTTTTTAATGTGAACACCAATGTTCAAATTCTTACAAGGCAGGTTAAATCCCACACTGTAATGTATTGCTTTATCATCTATACTTAATGGAAACAGTCCTGTGGCATGATCTTGTCAATTGGATTGTTCGTCTCTGTGTGTGTGCGTGCGTGCGTGCATGTGGGTGGGTGGGTAAGCTGCAGCTAAGCATATAAAGAAGAAGCCACTGTTCTTGATCTACAGTGCTGTCACTTCTGTTCCTAGTGAGGAATTACTATAGTTTCCAAGAAATGTTCCAGGGCAGACTGATTTTAAGCCTGAGAAGCCCAAGAGCCACCCATGAATTTGATGGGGTCCCTTCCATTTCACTCTAGGCTGTTTAGGTGCCATTTCTGACAACATGGTGTTTTTACTATTAACCTTACAAAGTAATTGTGTACCTGGGTTACTTGTGCTAGAGGGCCACAGCATATGGTGGAAGGCCTCCCTTATTGGTAGAATATGGGTTACAACAGACACAACATATATGCTGTCAGAACACCTAATATGGAGGAATACACCATTAAGTCTAGCAATCACCCCTCCTTCCCACTTTGGAGCAGATTTTCTTGTTTTAGCTCTGGCTTGTTGTTTTTCTGTTCTAAGCCAACTTACATCATGTCCTTGTGGGCATCCAGCAAGAAGTGAGTCCACTGTTGCATATTCATACTCCCACATGGCCATTGTACAAGCAGAGTGCTGCTTCTGCACATGTTACTTGCTGGCTTTATGTACTTTGTGAGAATAGCTTGGCATAAAGAAGAGGCCCACAAGCATTCCTGAGCATTTGATCTCAGCTTAGCTCACTTCCTATGCCAAGGCTGTGTATGGGAAAGAAGTCCAGTGAGTACAAGGCAGCCAGATTCTGGGAGGAGCTTCACACCACTAATTACCTTTAGAGGAGCAGAAATGTTATCCCATGCCCTGTGAGGTCTAATCTTGTCCAAATATGACCACTGCCCTGCCTATTTTTTTTCAATGACAAGTTGCTGATTTTTAAAACAGAGTGCTAATAACAATTATTTAACCCCCACAAACACCTGCTGTTCGTCAAACTGGGACCGCAGTTATTGAGATTAATGATGACTTGTATAAATAATAGATTAAAGTGAGAAATTCCTTCAAAGTCTTGCTCTACCATGTTCAAAGTTTAGATGGCTTTGAAAATGGCAGATTTACAACTGGTAATACAGGATAATTTTTAGTTTAATACAGCAATTCATGAAGCTAAAAGCTCCAGCTGTGATCCTTCTACTGGATGCCAAAAAGGCATTCAACAATATCAAATGATTTTATCTATTTCCTGCATTAGGAGGAATTGGATTTCATCCTTAATTTCTTCATTTGATAAAGATGACTAAATCTTTAAAACTGACTTTTAAAAAATGGATTCATATCATACAATTATTATATCAAGACCCCTTGTGTGCTCTTTTCCCAGAAGATTTGAATGTTTTGTGCTGAACAATACCCAACTTCTTTTTTAGGAATAGATTATCTCAACTATGTTTTCAGTTTTGGTCTTTTATTAACATAATGTCTCATTAGTTTATGAGAATTTGTAAATTTTCATGAAGAAAGTGATGCTGGCATAAAGAAGACACAGAAGTTTGGCAGTCTAGGGAGCAGAAAGCTGATGACCAGGAAGCCGTGCTGCATGAACGAAAGTGCCAAAAGAGTAGCATCAGAATTAAAAAGAAGAGTACTATGCCAAGTAGAAATGAATAAAAATATGAGGAGTGAAATTGTGTTATGCAGACATGATTCTTCATAAAAATATCAGTGAATGGTACCAACTATGTCCCTGTTGGAATTCTGCAATTCTCCAAAGGCTCATGTGGGTGTTTCTATGCAGTACTTTCTGATGCCAGGGCAGAGGGTGGATGGGTGTGGATTTTTCTTGCTCTGGGGGAAGTGGGGAAAATTACACAGCAATTACAGGGCCATGATGGCATGATATGCAGAGCTTGCAAAATTGCCCAAGTGGGACAAGGTGACACCATATTAAAAGCCTCACTTGACCATCTCCTTTGTTATGGGATTCAAGCTCAAATATGCTTTTAATATGTGGGGTTTTTAAAAATTCCACCCCTTCTGCCTTATGTTCTACCTACCACCAGAAAGGGGCCCCTGAGGTCTTCTCCCAAATGAATTTGGCACTCAGGCTAAAAACGGTCATGCATCCTTGAGTTAGAAGATATGACACTATTTCTCATTAGGGTACTTAGATCTGACTGACATCCATGAGTTTGTGTGTTGGACTACATTCAATGAATCCAGAATCGACAAAGGCTTCTTCACACACAGAGAGAATCAGAGAAACTTGCTCACACCTAGTCATCTTGAACAGAGTTGTGTTCATCTCTGCCTTCAAGATGATGATACATCCCATTGTGTTCTGTACATTTGCCGGTCTTCCTGCGAATGAAGGTGGTGGTTGACTTGTGCTTTTTCCTTGAAATGCAAAATGCTGTGCTGAATGAACACAAAACAATTGGCACAGAACAACTTCTGCGAAATTATTGCCACTGGGAAACTAGAAAATGGCCTATTGATGTAGGCCATGGGCATTGAACCTTCTTTTGGCTGGGGCTGCTGAGTTCCAATTAAGCAGAGGTCTTGGAGATTACGTTTGAGAAGTAAGGGAGGCTAAAGCAAGGTCAAGGACAGAAGTAATTTGACACTTCCCCATGAAGCATATAAAACACAGTTTAGTTCTAAGTAAGCCTAATTGTGAGTGCAACAGCTTTCACGCCTACAAATTGCACACCTTCATTCTATGCCACAACTGTAAGCTGCACATGTGTTACAAAGTACCTCAGTCCATTGCAACAGAATTCATGCCTGCAAAATGCACAGCCCCGTTCTTTCCATTCTTCACAGAACCTTTAGATCTAAATGTCTATAGATGTTCTGTTATCTCTGATCATTCATAGGAGACAACAGCAAAAGAAGCCGGCGGGCTGCAAGTTGCCCAACCATAAGTCATGGGGCATTAGAAGCTCCCCAGCAAAGCTACAGCTATACAGCACCATGTAGTTGTATAGCAAGAGTATGTTTGTGTCTTCTAAAAATTGCCAAAAATCCCACACATGCAAAAATGGATCATAATCCATCTCTGTTTAGTGCCAAACACTTGGGTTACTTGTGATTTACTGGATGCCACCATGGGAGGCACACTCCGGCTGTGAAATCTTGTAATCGACAGCATGCTCCAGAGTGAGGTATACACGGCTGATGAAGAAGGAAGATTTCAAGTCCTCCATTGATCATTCTTGCATATACTGTTCTCTCTGTTGCATGCGTGGGCTCTTCTCCTGGCTCTGTAAATAGCTGTAAAATTACATTAATCTGTTATGGATAGAAATGAAGTTTGAAGTATCATTTTTGGTAAATACGTTGCATCAGACTTTTGTGATTTAAGTCCATGAGATCTCAGGATTGTGCATCTTAAGACAGATATCAGAATAACCACTGAAACAAGAATGTGTCCTTTTCATTTGAGTTTGAAAATGTTGAACATTAATGGATGAGGTACACATTTAATTGATTTCAATATACTAAAAAAAACCCAGTTAATGTGATTTATACAACTAGAACTTTATACAGCTAGAACCCTAGTATAGACTACTCACATCCATGATCAGTGAGGTTAATAAACTATGGAAGGTAAATAATACTGCTATTTACTGTTCATAAATCTTGAGACTTCTTAATGAGCAGTTTATGGACATCAGTAAATTGCTATGGCTAATTGTACTACCATGCAACTAGCATAAATTACTCCTTTAAATGTATGGTTCAAGTCTACAAATTCTTCATTTAAATAGAGAAGCTCGTATGGCTTAAAAGAGGTGACAGTTCTTGAGTGCTTCTAAAACATGATCTGAGAATTTCTAGGATGACTCAGGTTAATCAGCAGAGTTGGTAAAGCATGGGTCTTCTAAAATCTTACAGCCATGAACAGATCAAGAGGGAAAATGGGCAACTGCCATGTATGGGGTACAAATGTTATACTCTTACGATCTGATTCATGGAGCAACAATAAGCATATAAGAAGACAAAATATAAGTGTGCTAGAGAAAAGGTCTGTGTAGTCTAGCATTCTATTCCCACAGAAAAAAAACCAGGTGCCTACCGGAAGGCAACAAGCAGAACAATGACAGCCTGCCATTTGTATTTTCAAAGGACTTGTATTCAGAGGCATAGTATCCCTAATACCAGAATAGCCATCATAACTAGTATGCATCAGTGCTTCTATCCACCATTAAATCCCTTTGCAACCATCACACATTCCAGAGTTGGTCTATGTGTGCATGAAGAAAAACTTCTCTTTCCATCTTTTAGATTTGACTCTGGTTGGCCACCTGGAGCATCTACTCAGGTTAGATTATTTCCTATTTACACCATGATTGCTATGCTCATGTCCTTACACTAAATTTTGCAGAAACTAGCAACAACCAGTGACATCCAGTGAGAGCCAGTGGTGTAGTGGTTAAGATGGTTGACTGGGGATCCGGGTGTTCCAGGTCCTCACGGAGCCATAGAGCTCATTGGATGACTTTGGACCAGGCACAGATTCTCAGTCCAAGCTATCTCACAGTGTTGTTGTTGAGAGGAAAAAAAGGATTATGTAAACTGAAAAAGTAGCATATGTCTAACAAATACATTTTTAAAAAGTTTCAACAAAACAAATTTGTTCACATACAGAAAGTGTCACAAGTCATTATTATTAGGTCTTCATTCCACTGCATTATAGGTGAGCATCTATCGTTCTATCTTATGATCACCCTGTCTTTTAAACAAACAGACAAACACAATTTAGTTGTCAAAGTAAATCCATTTACACTAAACATGGAAGTAGGTACATCATTTAAAAGAATGTATGTGTCTGCAGATAATTAAAAATGTTCCAGTAGAACATTTATCCATATTAAAACATTTTTTTTCTTAAAAAGAGGCACTGGACATTGCTGAAACAATTGACTGAAGAAAGTATTAGCGGTATTACCTCCAGCAGTTAGCCAACTTATATAAAACCTTATTTAAAAGATGTTGTTTCATCCAATAAAAATGAAACAAGAGGCTTTTTTTGGTGGGGGGGGGGTAAGGCATAATGCAAGATCCACTGAGGCTTCAGAAGTACGTGCTAAAGTGGTTGATTATACTGAAAGGGACAATTCAATTCCCTCTTCCATTCCTGCTTTAGACCCCGTGAATCTTATTTATTCACCAATAATGAATGTGGGATGATATAACTGATCATATAACTGATTATATAACTGATGAATAATAAGTATTAGCAGAGAAGAGTGTGAAGATGTAAAAGCTGCAAGACCAAACATAGATTCTAACCAAAGTTGTACTTGGAAGTATTGCCATTTAGGCATAACAGGAAAATTGTATTTGGAAGGCAAATCCAAAATTGGCATAAATTTATCCTCAGCCCCCTCTAATTGATCCAAAGTAAAATCAACTATCTATACAATTTTGCTGCAAAATATTTTCTTACCTATTTTAAAATCTGAATTTCACTGTAGAGTCAATTTCACAAGTGAATATAGACTGGTGGTATAAAGCAAGAAAGTCAAACCCTTCTGATGGAAAATTGCCTCCTTTTCGAATATATTAATGGTGGAGAGGAAACCCCTAAAATCTTAAAAAGAAAATTATTATTTTTAAAACAAATATTTACCAAGCATACACAGGGACATTCATGATCACAAAAGTGATTATCTGAAAGCACCCTGAACACTTGGTGCACTTTCCAGGTAACATCAAGCTGATAAAGATAAATCATTCATAACCAAGACTTCAGAGCATTGACTTTTCATTCTTCTTAAATAATTTATATTCTTTATAATTCCTGCTTTACATTCTAAAATATAAAGCATGAATTACTATTGTATGCACACATGTCCTTAAGAAAGAACATCAGTGAATTTATGCAAAGGTTTTAATAGTCTTTGAACCAGTTTGCATGACATAACAGCTTATCGTGGGTTATTTAACCCCGATAAACCATGGCATGTATTGGCTGCCATTTTGAATATGCAACTCCTGTACCATCCAAGCCAAATCATCAGAGGTTATGGAAGGGTTAAGCAACTCATGTAAACTTTGACTTATGCAAGTCTTGTGGAGAGCTGAATGTTTTTGTTCACAAGTTTGTATGTGTTGTTGGGTAAACTGCACACTTCTACTTCAGCTACATGTGTGGAGATATGGAGCAGAAGCTTCAGACATAATACTTATCCCTTTCCCGTATCATATAGGTTTTCACTGAACATTTGCACAGAGTTAGTGAAACATATGGAGTCATTGCATCAGACCCAGCTGGTATTTGGACAAAACAAAATCCAGTAGGGTACTCAAATCTGCCCAGTTGCACTGAAAATCTAAAGCTTGCATTTAGAGCTAAAGCGGGGATAGGAACATGAGTGTGAATATAATCACTGCCCCAAACATCCCCACATCCCTTGAAAAGAGCTTTATAAACACATTCAGTTGAATATTCTTACAGAACTCTTGTGATTGCAAGCCCTGACTCGTCAAAGCTGCGCTTAATATGCCTACAGATCCTTCTTGAGCCCTCCATATTCAATATGTGAAGATCTACAAAAGAGCCGTTATCCCTACATGTGTGCAGGCAAACTCAGGGAGTCGCAAGAAGAGACAGTACAATTATTTCTGTAGCTTGAATCAATGTTACTTGGTGGTTCATTGCTTTGTTTGATTGTTTTATAATTTAACTGCAGTATACCAAATTATCTATCAGGAAATAGAGTAGGAAAGAAGGATAATGAGGTCTGCGAAATGAGAAAGATTGTGAGCTATAGAAAAGAAAGAAACCCAAGGAAAATAAGGCAAAAGTTTGTGATAACCGTGCCGTTGTGTTTGGTCTGGAAATTGCAGCTGGTGTAGAACTTAGTGGCCAGGATGCTGTGTAGGGCCCTTGGCCATGAACATATTAAAGCTGAAGCAAAAGATTACCTGTTGGATATGAAGCCATGAACAACTTGGGACCAACTTACCTGCACCATCACTAAGATCATCAGAGCGAGCCTTGCTGATTGAATTACAACCTGTAGATCATCATCCTGAGGCAACCCAGAAGCAGGAATTCTCCGTGGGGGCCTTCAACCTGGTATTTAGAGGAGTCAACTGTATGTAACTGTATGCAATTATTTTGTAAACACTCACATAAATAAATAATAGCTTTTATTTTTTATTTCTATTACACTTTGTTTTTAAATACACAGAAACCATTGGTCAAAACACACATAAAATGTTATTCTTCTACTCCCTTCCCAAAGTACTGATTTCTCATCATAGGTGTATATCCATTATCACAGAAGTGGGGCAAGGAAAAGGAGAAAACAAAAAAGAAGTATTAGGAAAAAAGCAATAAAAACAAGGAATAGTTGGATCTATTCCTTTCTTGACTTTATAAGACCTGCATAGCTAGTTGAATTCAATTAAAAGCCATGCATATTGGCCTGCTAGGCACACTGATAACCCATAAAATCATTAATCAGTTGTTTCATTCTTAGATAAATTAGCAATTTCAGGTAGCCCCAATTCTATCCATTGCTCTAGTAGCTCCATAGCTTGATTCAAAAACATTCCACTGCTCAGACACCATTATTGATAATTTGCACAGATGGGTTATTTGCTTTAACCAAAATATGGCAAATAGGAGATTTCTATGACCTGGGCTATCTCCTACGAGATTATTTGATGGGAAGGAAAAAGTTCAAAATATATCATTTTGAATTTGGCCATTAGAAAGGTTTTCCATAAGCCCTACTATGCTGCTTGGCAGTATCTTCCTTACTCTATATTGCCATTCTGATCGGATAAAGTCATTTGACTTCTAAGCAAGTTGATCCCTTCATTCAGTAGAGCAGAAGGAGGGAGGCTGATAGGCTTATCCTTCTCTACTTCTTCCTGCACTAACCTTGAAACTAAATTGATACCTAATGCTCATGCAACTCTAGTACAGGAAGAATGGAATGGCAATCTAAATTGGCTCTGGAATCCATATTAATAATTCCTTAGTGTTTGACTTTTGCTGTGAAACTCCAATTTTCTTTTGCAATATTTCATTCATAGAAATTGGTGCATTAGTCCAACCTGCCGTTCAGAAATCAGCTTGCAAAACCACACCTATCCATACCTGTGCGCCTATAAATTCAAGCTCTCTTTCAGCAGAATGGCAAGGCCATTCCAGACATGATGCTCCCCTGTGGTTTAGGATAATATTGGGCACAGTTACTACCTTCTTCACTCAATATAGAAAGGAAAAAGGCTACTTTTAAGGCAAGGCCACATTTATGCATTTAAAATATTTGAAAGGCAATGGAATTAAGGAATGGCCCTTTCAGGAACAACCAGGGCTCAAATGGGAGTCTTCAAATCTGCATAACTGCCCTGTTTGGGGAACCACTAGGAATGGACTGTCCTTGTCAGGATGGTCTTCCCAGTGTCCAAAGTGGTCCTGCTCACTCTTGCTGGTCATTGGATACCAGTGGCCAGGAAACAGGATAAAATGCCTTGTTTGCTTTTCTCCTGCAGCCTCCAGTACAGTAAACCAGGAGGCTGTGGCTCGGTTCCTGGCTCTGGCTCCCAGCCTCATTCCTCAGTTTTTCAGAGCATGCAAAAATATTCATGAATATTATCCCCTTACTCCATGAAACTCTTCACTGCCACACTCATGGATCACTGTCAAACTGTATAAATCATAAAGCCAGTGCAGTATAATGGTTAGTGTGTTGGGCTAATATGGGGAGGTATGGCTTCTAGTCTTTGCTTTGCCATGAAACTGAATAGGCAACTTTGGACCAGTCATAAGCTCTCAGCCTAAACTGCTTCACTGGACTGAGAAGGAGAATAAATGGAGAAGAGGACCTAGTGCTCATTGGAGTTAAAGCAGGAAATAAATGCATGGCTGGGATGAACTCTTTCAAAATCCATTCTACCATTGCAGATGCTTGGTCCTGTCCTGCAAAGTGAGATGAGCCAAGCCCATGAATAGACATGGACCCCCACTTATTTATTTACTTACTTATTTTATTTAAAGTTTTTATAGACTGTCCATCTACTGGTGTCTCAGGATGGTTTACAATAAGCAACAAGTAAAATGGGAAATAAAATGGCACAGCATCTGATAATACAACAATATAAAACCACATTAAAGCTTATTAAATATTAAAATAACTGAAAGATAAAAAGGTTTTCGTCTGATACCGAAAAGAAAAAAGTGTTGGCACCAGGCAAACCTCTCCAGGGAGTGTGTTTCACAATCGGGACGCCACCACAGAGAAGGTCTTCCTCCGGGTGACCACCCTCCTAATCTCTTTCAAGGGGGCTCCCGAAGAAGGACTTCTGCCTCAGATCTCAGGGGGCAGGAGGGAGTATAGGGAAGGAGGCACTCCTCCAGGTATCTGGGACCTAAGCTCAGCAACCAAGAGCCTTCTCTATCAGAAGTGGCTGCAGGACGTGGAAGAGGGGTGCTGCAGGAAGGCTTACCAGGCACCATTCTTGACACCAACCTCCATCCTTGCTTGCTGCTGGTGGCAGTGGTCTGTGCAAGAAAGGGGTGCCACAAGTGCATGTGCCAGGCATCCTTCCCAGAGATCAGCCTTCTTGCCCACCCGCTGCTGTCAGCAGCAGAAGCAGCAGCGTGTGCAAAGAGGGGTGGTACAATCCAGGGCACCATTCGCAGCAACCAGCCTTCTTCCCTACATGCTGCTACCAGCAGGGGCTGCATGTAGTGGAAAGGGACACTGCTTGTGGGCACCCCAGTGTGTGGGGCCCAATGCCTGGCAAGTGCCCCACAAAAGCGATGCTGCTCACCAGGAACTTGGACTCTGGGCCACTACAAAGCAGGCCAGGGAGCCAAGCACAGGGTGTCCAACAGATTCCCCGCCCCCACCACACACACCCATGGGTTCTTCACACATCCCTATATCAATGTAAAATTTGAACACATGCATTCATGCAGGTGAACGCATGCGGGTGTCTCTAGTGTCATGAGCTTCCCAATTTATCTCCCTTTCCATTCCCAGTAAATCAAAATGAGAAACTTCTAACTACAGTGCTTATTATGACTGAACTGAACATTATTTTACTTCAAGAAAAAAGTTCAAAATATATTTTGAATTCTGCCATTCAAAAGATAACTTCAAAAATTTTCTGTACGCCCTGCTATATTTTGTTACAGTAACTTACTTACTCTGTGTGGAACCAAACTGCTATGTGATATAAAGTGAGTAATATAAAGGTTATTAATAAGAAGCTTCCATCAAGTCAATGTGCCCCCTAATTGTAGATTTAGTTTTTCCCATGTCAGAAGTTGATTCCAAACTAGATTCCACCGCTCCCTTCCCAACCAAAGGGAATTCACTCCATCCTCAAGGAGGTTCATGCTGCTTGTGGGTCAGATGGCAAATAAGCCAGCCATTTGTTCCATTTCCTTGGCCCGGCACTGAACCACTGGACTGAATAAGTTGCACACACAGGCTCTCTCTCCCTGTTCCATAGCATTTCTCCCAAGTCCACTCCCAACCAGAGGTGATCTGCTTCTCACCAGCTACTTGGCTTACCTCACAGCTCATCAGCCTGGATAGTTCAGCCAAGTATTCTGATCCCACCTCTCCTTTCACTTCAGATTCAGAGTGTGAGGTACCCACCTTGGAATGCTGCCATTTGAGAGAACCAAGCCCAGTCTCTACATTTTGTTTCTATGTGCTTTTGTTTCTTTGTTCTCAGTGGGAGAAGAAGGATAATATTTCAAGCACAGCTCCATAATTCCTTGTGCTGGGAGCTACAATTCTGCGGGGTGAAGAAAGGATTTAATAACATGCATGTGTGTTGCCAACTTGCGTGCTCCATCATTCCCAGTCAGGGGAGATCTTGCAGAATGGCATAGAGCTCTTCTTGAGGACTTTCCAAGAAATCTTATAAATATTGAGTCAATTCCAAATCAAGCCAAGGGAAATTTACCCATCATTAGTTCTCATCAGGCTGGAGACATGCATATGGATGTCTCCTTCTGCACATGAATGCTCCTTAGCTGGATCAAAGAATACACTATTAGTTGTAACCGGCACCATAGTGGGACTGACCTGCTCTATTTGGCTCCCATAAGATGTCATGCTGATAATACCGATCGCTATTGCCATGCATTTCTTAGGGGCATGGTGCTGGCATTTCTACTGTTTTAATAAAAATGATGTAACATTATGTCAATTTATTCTGTGACCTTGAAAGCAGAACAATTACATTTGCATTTATGCATTCACTTAAATGGGAAGTGTAAAAGATATGAATTAGATGTTATTTAAGACAGTTTGTCCCAGTGCAGGTTGGCTTATACTAGTCCAATTAAAACTAGTCAACATGTCTTTGCAGTTAAGCTAAGTGGCTGCAACACCACAAGATCACAATGCAAAGAGCTTTACTTTTAGAAGGCCTGGAAGGTGTTTCATTAAATTAATACTTAGATTGTGGGACGTTTTATTAACATGAAAAATAAGCAATATAAAAAGAAGAAAACTGAAACAAAAATGGCATTTTGTAGTGGCACTTAATTTTAATAACAGCTAATGGAGCTTTGGTGAGTAAACATCAGGATTGGCATGTAATCTCTACCCATAAATATACAATTCTTCTCATGGGGATCCATAATGGCTTTCTCTGAACAGTTTCTTTGTTCACAGGCCATTCACAAGTATTCATTATTATTCACAGCCTCATGAATTTTGGTTGACCTAAGCAATTCTATCAGTTGTATCCCGGTCTTAAACTAAGTTTCCATGAAGTACATAGCTGCATGTTTTCCTCCAGAAAACACCTTTAAAAACAACCAAGTATTTCATTTTCTTCTACTAATATTACTACTACTACCAATAATAATAGTAATAATAATAATACTGTAACATTCTTACTAGTGAGCAGGTCCCATTGCACATAATGAGATTTATATCACAGCAAACATCCCTAGGATCGTACTGTATGTAATTGCTTTATTTTATTTTATTTTATTTTTGTCATATAAAACATCTTTCATTATGATAAAGTGTAGCATGCTTGCAGGGAAGGCAGGGCAATGGCCCAGGGGTAGTGCTAGTTACCTAAAGGATAGGGGCTCAAGTCCATAGAGAGAAAAAGAAACCTTCATATGCAAATAAATAGACAAAGAAACATAGAAACAGAGCGAGTCAGAAGGGGTCTCCCGGGCCATCTAGTCTGACCTCCGGCACCAGCCGGGTCCGCTCACGACATGCCCACCATGTGGACGTCCAGCCTATCCTTGAACACCCGCACCGATGGGGCCTCAACCACCTCCCGTGGAAGCCCATTGCACCCCCTCGGGGTCCTAACTGTCAGGAAATGCTTCCTGGCATCCAAATGGAACCTTGACTCCCTGAGCTTTGCTCCGTTGGAGCGCTTCCTGCCTTCCCCTGCAGGGAATAATTCCATTCATTTACATGTTATAGAATTCAAGTTAATTAACCTCTTGCTTGCTTCCAAGACATAACTGTTCAGTGTGCCAAACTGTGCTTGATTAAAATGTCCTGTTCAGCAGTGAATAACCAGCAGGCCATCCTAAAAACACAGTGGCTAAGCAGGATCAGTTACTGTTGGATTGGCTCCACAGGATGCCTTAAGGTGGTTTCCGCCATGGGAATAGACTAGCTGCCACTATCTGGAAAGACTTGTAACTACCACTATCCAAATAATAAAAATAAAAATATTTCTCGGAAAAATGGATCCACAGCATAAGTGTGGTATATGATGAAACTGATGGATGGTGTGGATTATGGGCAGTATGGATAAGAGTTTGCCTGCCCATAGGACCCAGATCTTCAGAGCTGGATCTTTGGAACAGCCCCAGTTACCAACATCTGTTTTAATACAAGCCTCTGAACTCAATAGCTTCTCAGTTACTAGAAGACTTTAGGAGTCAAAGTTAAACTGTTTTGACCTCTGAGGCAGAAAATTCTATACTCATGTCTCCCTTTCCTCAAAAATGGAAATATAGTAATACATAATAGCAAAAACCCAGGTTCATTGAGCTGGGCACTGTCTGGACTCAATCAGAACAGAGCAGGGTTTGGTAACTTTTGGTCTTCAAGTTGGTTATGATGGCTAGGGCTGATTGGCGCTCTAGGTCAAAACATCTAGAGGGCCTTTTGTCGCCCACACCTCAAATTCAGTATGTCTTTACAATTGCTTCCTCCTCCTTCCCTTCCCTTTGTGGCAAGTTCTAAAAGAGATGGGAGTACCAGACCATCTTATCTGTCTCTTGAGAAACCTGTATGTGGGTCAAGAAGCAACAGTGAGAACTAGATATGGAACAACTAATTGGTTCCAAATTGGGAAAGGAGTATGGCAAGGCTGTATACTGTCACCCTGCCTATTTAACTTATATGCAGAGTACATCATACAAAAGTCTGGGCTGGGTGAATCGCAAGCTGAAATTAAGATTGCTGGGAGAAATAGCAGCAATATATTTCTCAGACGTGCAAATGATACCACTCTATTGGCAGAAAGTGAAGAGGAAGTAAAGAGCCTCCTGATGAGGGTGAAAGGGAAGAGTGCAAAGGTTGGCTTAAAACTCAACATTAAGAAAACTAAGATTATGGCATCCAGTCTCATCATTTCCTGGCAAATAGATGGGGAAGAAATGGAGGTAGTTATAGCTTTTATTTTCCTGGGCTCCAAGATCACTGCAGATGCCGACTGCAGCCAAAAAATTAAAAGATGCTTGCTCCTTGAGAGGAAAGCTATGGCAAATCTAGACAGCATACTAAAAAGCAGAGACATCACCCTGCCAGCAAAAGTTCGTATTAGTCAAGGCTATGGTTTTCCCAGTTGCAATGTATGGCTGCAAAAGTTGGACTATAAGGAAGGCTGAGCGCCAAAGAATTGAGGCCTTTGAATTGTGGTGCTGGAGAAGATTCCTGAGAGTCCCTTGGACTGCAAAGAGATCAAATCAGTCAATCGTAAAGGAAATCAACTCTGACTGTTCTTTAGAAGGTCAGGTACTAAAGCTGAAGCTCAAATACTTTGGCCACCTAATGAGAAGGAAAGACTCATTGGAAAAGACCCTGATACTGGGAACAATTGAAGGCAAAAGGAGAAAGGGACGGCAGAGGTTGAGATGGCTGGATGGGGTCACTGGAGAGGTGGGTGTAGGCTTGGGTGTACTCTGGGGGATGGTGGAGAAGAGAGGAGAACCTGGAGTTCTGTTGTCCATGGTGTCACAAAGAGTCTTTGCAACTGAACAACAACCTTCCCTTCCAGCTCCCCAGCTTGATAGATACAGAGAACTACTCCACCTCCTTGCATACATATTTATCTTTCCTCATGTGAGAACAGGGGCTGCTTCTTGTTATCCTTCTTGCTGAACAGCTTTCTAAATCTCTAACTGCTCCCAGGTAGGTTTTTCCTTTGAGTCAAAAGTTAGTTTATTCTATTAAATGAGTTTCTATGTCTATCAATATTATATAGAACTGCAGAGCATTACAGTTTCTAGGTAGGCACACAGGAATGCATATTAATGCTATAGATTAAAATACTTTATCATTTGGAAATCAGGTAATCCAGAAGAGCATACATAATGAAAAAGTGTAGTTGTGTGAGTTAGAGTCTAAATGATTTTCCAAATCCAAATTCCTATGAATAGCAGTCTTGTGACCTTCATGAGCCTCCAAAGCATGAGCCCAGGGAAAGCAATAAGAACCAACTAAACCTGAAATCCAAACTTCTTAGGGTTTTAATGTGTAACAGAAAAACCTCTTCAGAACTAGGAAATGGGGGAGCTCCCTACTCACCTCTTAAACTGCAAACCAAAGAGGCAGAGCTTGTAAAAGCTAGGGCTGTATGAGAATTTTGGTTCAGTTTGTTAAACATCAAAACCAGCCTCATTCACATGCACAAATGTGAATCTACTTCACATGAAAAATGTGAACACATTCTTTGGACAATGCTCATAAATTCCCAAGCTTGCATTCAGGTTTTCACAATGCATTTGTTAGGGAGAATTTCATAATTTTGACAATGGGGGAAAGTGCACATTTGGTTGCACATGTAAAAAAATGCACATCTGAGGAGACAGCAAGGCCACCATTAGCAGAGCAAGCTTCAAGGTGCAACTCAGAGCATCTCAATCAGCTTAAGCCTTGCTGATTCTCCTATTTGCAGAGAAAAACAATCAGAGCTCAGCAAGCAACTCTAGTCGGTCTACAGTGACTATTTGTTGGCTGCGTCCTACCACTTAGTTTGCCCATTTCAATGGAATCCAGTGGGCAAATATAGCTAAGTTATCACAGGTATAGCCAGGCAACTCACCTGCTGCTTTGTGTACCTCCAAAAATGTTCATGTTGTTCCTCATGCTACTCCTGAGCTTAGAAAGAGTTTTAGCAGTTGGAACAACCAGTTAAACCACATTAGCAGCATTGCTAATACTGCAGTGATATGAAGACAGCAGCAGCAACAAATCTGCATGTTTGATGGGTGATGTGAGACTCAAGGTAGAACAAAATGCACCTTCTATCTTCCTTTGACATGCAGGTCTTCTGAAGAATGCAGAATTTTATCTTATGGAAAGTGCTAAAAATGTGTGGCATCTATAATTCTTACTTTACATTTATTAACACTGTCTTTATATCTCAATTGTACTATTGTTATATAAATTAGGATTGTGTAAAACAATAACAGGAAGGAAGGAAGGAAGGTTATAGAGATTAGCAATTCAAGTTTCTTTCCCACAAAGTAGAAAACTTAAACCAAAATTGCATTCTGAGAGGGTTCTTTCTATTATTTTCTGATGCTCTAAAATGATCTAACCAAACAGAACATTTTGTACAGCCTTCATAACATTAACAAACTACTGCCTTAGGTACAATAAATTGTAGATTTATTGAAAGTGACTTGTGCAGTCAATATCTGGAATGAAACAGCCAGTTTCGTCTTGTCCAATTTTTACATTACTCTTCATTTTCCTTGGGAACTACAGTGCTGCAACAGGTTCAGTAAAACACTTCCTTGTAAAATGATCTGTTTTATCTGTCACCAAGAAGGAATGCAGTTTCACTGCTTTAGTACCATGACATGCATCCTTCATTTTATTTTAATTTAGTCATTGAAATCCTAATGATCGAAGCCATTCCAGGCAGTCCCATCAATTACACAGGGCCCTCATTCGAGGGTGAATGATGAGTCCTTTTCTCTGTTACTTAGAGGTCAGCAATAATTCCAGAGTTTCTACCTGAGTGTACAAATACTGCAGTATTTTAGTATACCCCTTACATTTTTCTTAATGCCATGTGATTATTACTTTTCATAAAGTGATATCTAACTTCCTATGTTTTATGACAAACTCCATGATGAACAGAATCCAATGATTTTGCTTTCATCCAGTTTGATTAATTCAATTTCATCCAGTGTACTGGCTTTCACAGTGCAGAAGAGATAGTGAATTGGAAGTGGTCCTTACTCATAAACCCGATGCCGTAAATCAACTACATTGCAATAAATTACACCAGAAGTTATATTTAGTATCTTAATGACACTTTTGGTTGCTATTTGTCAAAAGATGAATGATCAGAATTATCTCTGTATATTTTTACATGATTGTCTGCAGCATATAGGGATTATCCAGTGGCATCCACAGAGATGGCAGGCCATTAAATCATTGCATGGAACAGCTAGAGAAAGTTAAAGAAAACAGTGAAAGGTGAAGGTATTTCCAGTGTTGTGTTATGTAGTTCAAAATATTTTATACGGAGGAAAACTGTTGCAAGAAGAATCTCCATTTTTCTGATTTGTCATCGTTTATGACCAGCATTGCCACATAAAGAAAATCACACCTATTTAGTCTTCCTTAATTAATCAAGGTAACTATTCACCAGACTCATTAAATTGGTACTTAAAGGATTGCAACCTGAAATGACTCAGAGTTGTTATTGACAGTGGGAACAAATCAAATCTACACTACTTCTGACTCACTGAGCTTATCAGTCAATGAGACTGCACTACAGATCCACCCTCAAAAAGTTTGAGAGGAAATCAGATGTATTGGATGGCATAAAATATTCACTGGGAGTGAGGGAAACACCATTTCATTTTGTGTCCCTTGCCTTTTTGCTGATTCACAGCAGATGGTTTTTTCTTGCTGCTGCTTCAGCATAGCTTTCCCCATGTCTCCTTATTCCCTCTTTCTCCTTCTTCCTCTAGTGAACCCAGATGATAAGAGATGATGCAAGAAACATGATGATGTCACAATGCAATGTGCTCAGCAAGGTATAGCTCTGCAATGATGTCATCAAGGCAATTTGGTGTAAGGACGGGAATACTTGCTTTCATTCTCAGTTGGCTCCATAGCTGAATTTTGCAGAAGCGTTGAACAGGCTAAGTGTGGAGAAAACACATGTACAGAACTGCCTTCTCCCTTGCTGATCTCTCATGTTGATGGGAGAAGATCTGAAATGAGAATGTAACCACTCTTAGCTAAATGCAGATACAGTATGTCATGTGATTGGGTGGCCTGGTCTGTGCCATTCTATTTGCCAAAAGCCTGAACAGGGCTCTCCCTCTCATCCAAATCCAATTGGTTGTCTGTTATAACCTCAAAGCCCGGAGAGGGTCAGCTACTGGATGGTACAGAAATGAAATAAATACAGTGAGGGAAGGAAACATTGCCCTCCCTTGAAAAACTGGCATGCTTGGCACAAGAAAGTAAATTGTGGATAAATGTGTTAAAGGAATAAATAATCCACATTAATTTATGTACTGTTGGCACCACAATTATTTTGTAGCATAAGTAACTTTCCCTGGATGTTGGGACAGAGATAAGAGAACCAGTCATGGATCTGGTAAGGTAGGTATCAATTAGTATTGTGTACACACAGGAGAATTTAAAGGGTGTAAAGTCTAGCTAACACAACATAAATGATCTTGAGTATTCCACTTGTGCTGAGATGTTTCACTCACATTTTCTGTCCTACATTATTTCCCAAAATTCATTCAAGCAGGTGATTTTCTGTACTTTACAGATCAAAATAACTCGATGAGTTGTTTGAAGTGGTGTGTGTGAGGGGAGGGGGAATCCTAATGCAGCTTTAAAAGCTTTTGTGGTCCCATAGCAAAAGAAGGTTCTGAAACAAAGAAGTTGAGCTTATTTGCATGATAAATATCACAAAGCACTATTACCTGATAATCATACGTTGGAAAATGAAATGCCAGCATTAGAGCTGATTCTAAGAAGACTGAGTCACATCTCCAGAGAGATTCACAGTAAATTCTTCAGACAAAATTGTCAAGACTTCCCACCTTCCTGTATTCAACTATGATTACTTTACCCAATAATGCCTTCTTTATCATAAGCCATAGCATAACTGAGCCACCCATCCTTCTTCCTACAGGTACACTTTGGAACTTTTCTCTTTTCTGTTCTATTTTCTGTCTTCTTTAATGAAGTTCTTTTTATATCACTCTGTATTAGAATTCTGTGCCTCATGTTCCAACTATGTATTATCTTCATTACTTTCTAACGTGCTCAGCTCCCAATGATAATGGTGAAATGGAATATTAATAAAACTAACCTTTAAAAGTCTTGAATCACTCCTTCTTTAAGGTGAATTACTAATACAGGAAGCCAAATATTGCAAGTCCATTAGTGGGAATGCTAAACTATAGGCAGATGGTGAGCTTTAGACTTGTTATTCCAATTATTTTAAGATTGTTGTAAGTCCATTTGTGACATGAGTTCAGTTTTATACAAGTCTGCCCCCAAACAATCATCCTGTCCAGATCCTGCGTTTCTAACCTAGATTTTCAGTGAGTACGGTTTGAATGCTAGTAAAATGCCCAGAACATTGTAGAGTTTGTATGGTTGGCCCTAAATTGGTGGATGAATGCAGTTTGTTGCTCACACATGAATCCCCATGATTATTACTGAATATTTCCTTCCAGACCCAATGAGCATGCCCATCTTTGTCTCTTTGCTAGGTAGACAAATATGTATTAGGTAAAGGTAAGAATTGCTCTTTGACAGCAAAAGAAGAAGGGGACTGCAGAGAATGAGGTGGCTACATGGAGTCACTGAAGCAGTCGGTGTGAGCTTGAGAGGACTCCAGGGGATGCTGGAGGACAGGAAGGCCTGGAGGTATGTTGTCCATAGGGTCACAATGGGTTGGACATGACTTTACAACTAACAACAACAAGAGATTGCTCTAATGTGTTCTGGTGTCACAAACAGCCCGATGATGCCCAAAAGCAAAGACAGTCTGCACTATCACCGCACAACCAAAAATATTTTACACATTTGCATTTTGCATTTGCATTTGTATAATACCCCATAGCAGAAGGCTCTCTAGGTGGCTTACATCACAAGCATAGTATTGATACAGGTAAAAATATATAAAAATAGTAGCCAAAACCGTAATACGTAATGCAATAACAATGCTATATAAAATACAACAGCAGGATAAGCACAGTATAACCAACAAGACAATAACACAATAAACCAGCAGTGAGATCAGTAGATTATAATCTACAAACAAATACAAATTTTCCCTTCTCTTTCCTGTACTTTCTCCAAATTGACCATGTCGATATTTAGCTGGGACAACCAGAATGGGAGACAAGTCTTCCAGTGCATGTGCACCAGAGATTTGGACAAAGGGGAATGCGATGCAGGAAGTCAGCCCTCAATGACCAGATTGGAATTTGCCTTCTTCACAGCGGAGGTGCAATGGACTGACATTTCTATTACGCATTTGCAAGGCTGCTCCCTAGTGTTTTTTTGAAGATGAATATTCAGGCGATGCCTAAGAGAGATCTTCCTAAATTCTATATCAGTCTATGCATTTGTGTGGTATCTTACCAGTAAGTGTTCTTTAATGGTTCCAAAGAGAATGGGTTCTCAGAGGGCCCTTAATATGACGACAGTGGCTGAAGATGGTTCACATTCTATGCATTGGTGTGGCTTCTACCCACAGTGGGTTCTTAGACCCCTGGTAAGATGTCCAGTCCAAATGAAGCTCTTCCACATTCCATGCACATATAACGCCTCTATCCAGTGTCAATTCCTTGATGCTTAGCAACACTTTCACTGCAAATGAAGCTATGGGAGAGAGTAACATCTGGAGTGGACAATTAGAAGGTCTCTGGCCCTTTGAATGAAAGCAAGCCAAATTTAACACTCACATAATTTCTGGTACCCTACCGCTGTTTTGTATGGTATTACATACTTTTCAGTGCTGGGTGGAATATACAGCCCATGGGAACTGGGTAATGTGGGCAAAACATGGCTTCTTGACTTCCCAAAGTTGCCCACTCCTGCACTATGCAGTTCTTAAAGAAGGATCTAACAGATACATCCTCAGGTAAAAGATTCCTTAAGTATTATCTCCCCCTTTGTCTCAGCTCTCCAACAGAACCTCTTCTGCCAACAGACCAGTTCAGGGGTAGAAGATGAACAGAATGGTACACATGGATCTTAGAACATTGTAAGGCATGCATTTTTGATGTGTTGCTGGGTAATCCTACATTATAATGGCTGGAGGTCTCCTGCTGTGTGAACAGTGCAAGTCACACTATCTCTGCCCTCTTCCATGTCTCCTTCTTCTCCTTGGGAATCCATCCAGTTAGAGATCAAGCCCACTCACTCCTGCTTTTGTTCCACCCCATTGCTCAGTCTATCAGTTCACAGTAAGCCATCTCCCTCTGGGTTGAAGATGATGCTCTTGCACTGTATCCTTTGTCACATCCGTATATAAACAAGTGCAGCAGGTGCAACTTTGATGCAGGATGTTTTGGCCTATAATTCCCATGAAAAGGGAACCTGCCAAAAATAGAGAGAGGTTGGAACAAGTAAGCAATTAGGCAAGCAAGGGGGTCTTTGTAACCCACTCAGGGACCCTGTTGGCAGGATAAAAATCCAATAAATAAATCTAAAAGATATTTTGTACACATGGGATTCGTAACATTTTCTTTGGGATTTTGAGAAGACTACTTAGTGACAATTCTTTCGGCCTCCGGAGACATTGTTGCAGTTGCAAGCCTGCAAGGCATTGTGCGTGTGTCACACACACACACCCCTCAAACCAAATTCCCTCTCCCTTGGTTACATATGCTCACAGTTACATCAATTCTTGGTGTCCTGCCGTTCTCTGAAGCTCCCACTACTTTCTCTTGGTTGCTCAGACAGTTTATCTGACTTTTTACTAGCTGCTTGAGTAAACCTCCTCTGGCAAAAATTTAGGGTGCATCTTGGCATCACACTGCCACCTGTTCCCCAGCCACTGAGTGTGATATCACACTGGAATAAAAGCTATTACTGCTATTACCTTCCTCCAAGTCTTTCTCTCAGCTCTCCAACAGAACCTCTTCTGTCCACATACCATACTTACTATGCCATACACCAACCAGCAGGCCTTCTCTTTCACTACCACATGCTTTGAGTGGGTTCACACAACACATTAAGCAACAATGGTGCATAAACCACAGTGGTATCCCAGCATTATTCCCACAGGTTGATTTATAAGCCATTCCAACTAGCCATGGCTTGTTATATGGTTTATTAAATCCACCATGGCGTAACATATTGCCCAAACCCAGATGCTACTTTATTGTGTCTCAGGCATTTTATTCTCAGGTTGCATGGAAAGAGCAGGGAAGGGCCACTGCTGTTTCCATAGGCAATTTTCTGCCCTATTTCTGCCCAGCAAGAGATTGTACCCATCTGCCAGAACGTTTTTCCATTCCAAAATCTTCTTGGTGGTGAATTATGCCATGGCCAACATCTCTTCTTCCCGGCTTGCTGTTCATATCATTTTGCTTCCTCTAGGTGCTATCATTTCTGGGACCAATTGCAATGCTGAAGGGACTAGTCTGGTTTTCAAGCACTTCCAAAGAACCCCAGAAAGGCTGCCTGGAAGGCAATGGGGGGGGGGTTGTAGTCCGCAAAGTACCCTTAGCAACAGAGTACTTGGGGTTTTGGTATGGGATTGGATGTCATGGGTTATCTCTTGGAAAAGTCATGCTATCCAATGGGCCCATGCGCTCTCACTTGCTCACTCTTGCTTACTCTCTCTCTGAAACAAACAAAATCAGTAATTGGTAAATATCCAAGCCCCCATTTCTTCCTAGAATGTTAAAAATATGCTTCGTACAGCTCTAAAATCTTCAAATTTGGGATGGATGTTTGGCAGGAAGGGGTGGTAAAGAGAGTTAATTAAAAATGAATGAATTTTATAACATTGCAACATTCAGGTGCTAGGAAAAATGGGGTGTATGTAGAAAGTACCCTTAGCAGTGGAATCATTGGATTTGGTATCATGTTTCCTTGGAATGCCCTGCCTTTCTAAGTGAGGATAATCCTGATTTCTCCATATTCTTTCTGCAATCAGAGAGCAAAATATAGGTAAAGCACCTGCTTCTCTTCCTTTACTCACTTGTAGCAAATGGTTGCAGCCACTGTCACAGCAAGGCTGTTTGTAAGAATTAGCTGGTTGCTGTGGGATTTGTCCCTGTGTTGGGTATGGCACTTGCACTGAACTCTAAAATTAGAACATGTTGCTTCTTGTTCTTATTCTACTACTATTCTACTTGCACTGAACTCTACAATTAGGACATGTTGCTTCTTATTCTATGACCAATGTGAGGCCCTAAGAGCTCCCTGGATATGTTGATGCTGACCAAAAGCTCAGTACGCCTGGCAGGTGTGCTTCCATTGCACTTGTAGCATTGGTGGGAGTGCTCAGGTCCTCCCCGGGATTCTTCAGGAAGGCAAATACGACCAAGCAGCCACAACTCCATATGTATTCCATGACACAGACAGGACAGGGCTGGAGCTTTGCTCACCCTTCCAGTGTTGCAGAAGTGCCTCTCTTTAAATTACCCTCCCCTCAAACTAGTTCTGCCTGCAGAACAATACCATCCTCGAGGTGCTTTCAAAATACCCCCTAAGCTGGTAAAAAGATGGGCAGGCAAGTGACTGGGGGGTCTGAGTCTTTGTTTAGCTGAACTACATAGAGTAACAGCGCTCACCCCAAAGACCCACTATTTGTCCCTCAGTCATAGAACAAATGTAAAATCATCATAATCATCCCAGTCCTCTCACATGTTCATTCCATCTCATCCCCTCCTGTCTCCATCCCATCCACAGGCATCAGCCCCTTTTTAATGAGACTCTGCTTCTTATAGAAGGCTTTTTTGTAATAACTTTTAACATCATTTTAAAAAATCAATAAAGTCATCTGTTGCCGAAATAAAGCATGGGGATTTTGAAAGGGTGGAAAGAGCACCCAAGAAAAGTAGGCTGGCAATGGGAAAGAAAAATGTTCTGATGAGGGAGAAGTAGGGTTTGGGTTGTTTCTGAAGAGGAATGAAGGCAGGTAGTGGAGACAGGGAGAAAGAGAAGGCAAAGGAACAGAAAGCCAAGGTGGTCAGTGGAGAGGGAAACAATGAAAGGCTAGAGGGAAGGTCTCCAGTGGTGTGGCTGCTTGTTTAGCATGGCTGCTGAAAGAACAGAACACAAAGAAGATGGAAGAACTGGAGAGAAACACGAGAAAAGTTTTGGGGTTACTCATACTGCTAATTCTGTCTGTCTGTCTGTCTTTCTTTCTTGAAAGTACTCATGAAAAACTCAACCTCAAAGTCAGCAGGTGGACCTTCCAAGCCAGCTAAAATGCCAACATCTCACCTTTGAAATTCAGGCTTAGGAGACAACACAGACTGGCCACCTTTAATTTTTTTCTACATATGATTCATCTGCATAAGGACTTTTATAATTAATATTTTTAAAAGATGAATTGCTGGACTTAGACTTACTGTCAGCCTTTAGTTCTGCTCCAGTCATAGAACACTGTGCACTAGTCTCAGCATCCTGGCACCATGCACACCAAGACACTCAGACAGATTTTAAATACATTACCACACCCCATCTTGCTATTTGATCAGTAACACTGCTCTCCATATTAATTTTCCAATAACCATGGATGGGTTTGCATGTCACAAAACCCATTGTCTTATTGCAGTGAGTTGCCATGAAGTGCCAAGCAGCCAAGAAGAGTCTGACATACGATGGATTTCATTGTGGTTACTTTTCTTCCTCTCCTTGCCTCCTTTCTTCTACTTTCTCCAGGGGCATGCCAGGGGATGCCACAAGGAGGAATGGGACTCCTCTTGTTGACAACTGCAATCATGAGTCAAGTTTGTCTGACTGTCAAAGTCTTTCCACTGTGTAAACCAGGCTCATGTCCTGAAGAGCAAGGATGAACACAGAAGAAATGATAGGAGAGCTTTGGAGCAGGAAGCAGGAGTTCCTCATCTGTTCTATACTCCTGCCCCATTTCCATGAAGCCCTGCCAAACAAATTTCTAGCTCCCACGTTCTGCCTAGGAGTAAGCTGCTGAGAAAAGAGCTATGAGCTGGGTTGGAGCAGGGATGCCCAAGAACACGGCATTCCCACGGAGGTCGTCATGCACTCCCAGTTCCTGCCTTAGAGTAAGAAGCTCAGGTAGCTGCAGTGATGGAGGGGCATCTGTTCTTCTGGACTGCTTCATACTAGGAATAGAACGGTGAAATGCATCCCTCACCAGAACTGCCTGAGCACCTTATTCCAATGGAGGAGTAGTAACGTGGGAGAAGATCTCAGCAAAGAAGTTTCAAGAACAAAGCCTCCTCCCAGTGCTTCTCCCCTTTCCTTGCTTGGGATAAATCTACTCTGATGAGCTTCAGGATGGTGAACCATGAGCTTAGTGGATCATGGCTCACCAACCTGGCAACACCAGAGTGGCTTTTCCTCAAGTAGAAGCAAGAAAGGGGGTGCACTTGCTTCTTCATTCCAGCTTGGGAGGAAGCTGCTATGGGGAGCACCAGGTTGGGGAGTCTGGCACCTGCCGCAGCATTTCAAGCAGGAGTAAAGAACAGGGAGCAGGCTTGTCTCCTCCTTTGCGCCAACTTAGGTGAAAACTTCTTGGATAAGTACCATGTTTTGGGGCCCAGTGCTCCCCTGAGAACATTTTTCCTACGCATGAGTGAGGAAGGGAAGACCATACTTGTCCTATTTTTCAGAAGCAGTGCTTGCCAGCTGGTTCTCTCCACCCTGCTCACATGTGAATGGTTTTCATTCATACATGATCAGGAGGGAAAGCAACCAGCTGAGAGGTGCTGTCCTGCTTACCAACTTCCAGATGATACTTCCTTTCCAATCACATATCCATGCTTCCCCTCTCAGGCATCAAGTGGGACAACCTGCAGGGATGAGGCATCCACCCAGATGCTGTCTCAAAGATTTCTGGAGCAGAGGAGGGGAGAGCTGGGATGCTGTGACAGCTGTAACCATGTGCCAAGCAATTCTTTTGTTTTTTCCACTGTGGGTTGTATTTTCTGAGCTTGGACAACAAAACAAACAACTATGGTTGGGGGAAAAAACCCTACAATAGATGTTTGTGTCTTATTGGAATTGACGACTTTGGTAAGTCACAATGGTTAACCCTCAACAGCGTTCAGACAACGCAACAAGCAACTGTGGTTTTTTAAGCATTGGCTTGTTGTTGGGTCATGAGAGTCCAGTCACTGCATGTGTGTGCACTACTTCCGATTAGTGGCTGAGTGTCATTTTGTTCTTTACACTGTATTTAAAGGATTGGTCTGTGCACTACCAAAAATGACCAATGCCAAACAACTAAGCCCTGCAAACAATGTAAAATAGTGAATAACATGGTACAATACTGAGAAAGAAAACAGTGTGTGGTGCTCAAAATTTATTCTAGCTAAATATGAACTGAATGTTCAAGAGGTCAAAACAAGAGGGTTCAAATTTTATATTTAATTGCTGTTCTCTTTTCCTTTTAAAAATTGCTTAATTTATGTCTCCATAGATTGAAGACTTGAAGCCAGTTAATAAAAGCAATATAATGGAATATGAAAACAGTCCAAAACAATATAAAACAAAATAAGACAACTCATCTTTTGTTACCATAGCAGTTAGACTGTTTTGGACTGGAAAAAAGTTACAGCTCTATTCCAAACTATTCTCATTCAGAAAACACCCTATTAAAATTAATGCCCTAACCCTGAATATAACATTTGCTTTGAAAATTGCTTGCTTAGTACATAAAATATCTATAAGTGCGGGAGTTTGATGCACCAGCATTTTTTATTCAAGTCTCACAGGTCCATACCCAGCCTCACCACTGCATCTCAATACTGATATTGACAAATACAATTGACACACAATTATGCGTCAGTAACAAAATATATAATAATGGCAAAAAAGAAGATATTTCCTTTTCATTATTCATTTTCCTATCTAATACATCTGAAATCGCACTCAGTTTAAACACATACTGTTTTATCTCTGCTTTTAGATATGGGCTTCAAACTCCCTAAACCAATTTCTGCCTTATTCTGAAAATAACTTTTGTCCACCTCTCCAAGTTGTCGGCTTCAAGTTATTCCAGGTAATTGATTGTTCAGGTCAAATGTCAGGTCCCTGCTCTAAAGCATGTGCAGCTTAGGAAGGGGTTCTCTTCGCATCATCTGCAAGGGCTGCACATTTTGCACTATCCTTTTCATTCCTATGCTTCGGTGCCATACATTGTTGTTGAAATCATAATGCAGTGTGAAATCAGTCCACATGGAATGCTTGCCTTTCAATTGGCTGGAAGTCTGTGGGGTCACCCAAAGGTGAGTCTTGTTTATCACAACGAAGCACTACACCTGGCCAATTAATTATATGTATGCCGAGATCTGCCTCGGTGCTGGCAGAAAGCAATTTGGAGACCAAAAAACAATCACAGCATGATGTCTGCCATGACTATTCTATCTTTGGCTCATGCAAGGTTGCTGGGTTCTTGACATTTTATTTTAAGCTCACCCTGCATGGGTACTGGATTTGAAATGGATGGACACTGAAACAGTATCAAGTTTGTGAAGGCATATTTGCGACTCCAGGGTGTCCTGCTTCAGTGAACAAATTAATGTGGGAAGATCGGTCATCGCCATCGCCATCATTTTTATCCTCCTCTAATGCCAAATAGGAAGTTCTGTAACTTCCCGAGGCTTTCCTTCTAGAAGGTGCATGGCAAAAAAAAAAGGGGGGGGCTTCCACAATGTGTCTCTCTTGCTCACTTTTCTGAATGACAGTCTTTCTTTGCCCCTTGCTTTTCCCTGAAAGTAGCTTGTTCAACACCTTTGACTTTGAAAAATCCACATTTGTAATGTGGTAGTGATAAAGATGAATGGAAAGGTCAGGAAAAAGTATGTATTCATTCATACCATGGACCAAAGTTTCTATTGCAATATATAGCAAGAGGTACATAGTCTAGCTCCTTCATGGATCACAGCCTTGTCATGGCAAAGCGGCTTGCGTAGCTCAATGAAGCTATGAGCTATGCTGTGTAGGGCCACCCAAGATGGACAGGTCATAGCAGAGAGCTCTGACAAAACGTGATCCACTGGAGAAGGAAATGGCAACCCACTCCAGTATCCTTGCCATGAAAACCCCATGGGCAGTACCAAAAGGCAAAAAGATATGACGCTGGAAGATGAGCCCCTCAGGTCGGAAGGTGTCCAATATGCTACTGGGGAAGAGCAGAGGGCTAGTACTAGTAGCACCAGAAAGAATGAAGCGACTGGGTCAAAGCCGAAAGGACACTCAGTTGCGGATGTATCTGGTGGTGAAAGGAAAGTCCAATGCTGCAAAGATCTATACTCCATAGGAACCTGGAATGTAAGATCCATGAATCAAGGCAAGCTGGATGTGGTCAAACAAGAGCTGACAAGACTGAACATCGACATCTTAGGAATCAGTGAACTAAAATGGACAGGAATGGGTGAATTTAATTCAGATGACCATCAGGTATGCTACTGTGGGCAAGAATCCCTCTGAAGAAATGGAGTAGTCTTCATAGTCAATAAAAGAGTAGGAAAAGCAGTACTGGGATACAGTCTCCAAAATGACAGAATGATCTCAGTTCGAATCCAAGGCAAACCATTCAACATCACAATAGTCCAAGTCTATTCCCCAACCACTGGTGATGAAGAGGCTGAAGTTGACCGGTTCTATGAAGGCCTACAACACCTCCTAGAATTAACACCCAAAAATGATGTCCTTATCATCATGGGGGATTGGAATGCTAAAGTAGGAAGCCAAAAGATAACCAGAATAACAGGCAAGTTTGGCCTTGGAATACAAAATGAAGCAGGGCACAGGCTGGTAGAATTTTGTCAAGAGAATACGATGGTCATAGCAAACACTCTTTTCCAACAACCCAAGAGACGACTCTACAAATAGACAAACAGCGTTAAGGAATTAGATCTGAATAGACAGAGTGCCTGAAGAACTATGGACGGAGGTTCGCAACATTGTACAATAGCCAGCAACTAAAAACCATCCCAAAGAAAAAGAAATGCAAAAAAGCAAAATGGCTGTCTGAGGAAGCTTTACAAATAGCTGAGGAAAGAAGGGAAGTGAAAGGCAAGGGAGAAAAGGAAAGATACACCCAGTTGAATGCAGAATTCCAGAGAATAGCTAGAAGAGATAAGAATGCCTTCTTAAATGAACAGTGAAAAGAAATAGAAGAAAACAATAGAATAGGGAGGACCAGAGATCTCTTCAAGAAAATTGGAGATATGAAGGGAATGTTTCATGCAAAGATGGGCATGATAAAGGACCAAAATGGCAGGGACCTAACAGAGGCAGAAGAGATTAAGAAGAGGTGGCAAGATTACACAGAGGAACTATACAAGAAAGAGCTTAACATCCCTGATAACCATAATCGGGTGGTCACTGACCTCAAGCCAGACATCCTGGAATGTGCAGTCAAATGGGCCTTAGGAAGTCTGAGCAACAACAAAGTTAGTGGAGGTGACAGTATTCCAGCTGAGCTATTCAAAATCTTAAAAGATGATGCAGTAAAAGTGCTATGCTCAATATGCCAGCAAATTTGGAAAACTCAACAGTAGCCACAGGATTGGAAAAGGTCAGTTTACATTCTGATCCCAAAGAAGGGCAATGCCAAAGAATGTTCAAACTACCGCACCATTGCACTCATTTCACATGCTAGCAAAGTTATGCTCAAAATCCTACAAGCTAGGCTCCTGCAGTATGTGAACTGAGAACTAACAGAAGTACAGGCATGATTTCGAAGAGGGAAAGGGACTAGAGATCAAATTGCCAACATATGCTGGATCATGGAGAAAGCTAGGGAGTTCCAGAAAAACATCTACGTCTGCTTCATTGACTATGCTAAAGCCTTTGATTGTGTGGATCCCAACAAATTGTGGCAAGTTCTTAAAGAGATGGGAGTACCAGACCACCTTAGTTGTCTCTTGAGAAACCTATATGTGGGTCAAGAAGCAACAGTGAGAACTGGACATGGAACCACTGATTGGTTCAAAATTGAGAAAGGAGTTCAGCAAGGCTGTATACTGTTGCCCTGCCTATTTAACTTATATGCAGAGCACATCATGAGAAAGGCGGGGCTAGATGAATCACCAGTTGGAATTAAGATTACTCGGAGAAATATCAACAACCTCAGATATGCAGATGATACCACTCTCATGGCAGACATTTTATGCAGGTGAAGGAGGAGAGTGTAAAAGTTGGCTTGCAACTCAACATTAAGAAAACTAAGATCATGGCATCTGGTCCTCTCACTTCCTGGCAAATAGATGAGGAACAAATAGAGGTAGTGACTGATTTTATTTTCCTGGGCTCCAAGATCACCGCAGGCAGGGACTGCAGCCAAGAAATTAAAAGACGCTTGCTCCTTGGGAGGAAAGCTATGGAAAATATAGACAGCATACTAAAAAGCAGAGACATCACCCTGCCAACAAAAGTGCGTATAGTCAAGGCTATGGTTTTCCCAGTTGCAATGTATGGCTGTGAAAGTTGGACCATAAGGAAGGCTGAGCGCCAAAGGATTGAGGCCTTTGAATTGTGGTGCTGGAGGAGCCTCCTGCGAGTCCCTTGGACTGCAAGGCGATCAAACCGGTCAGTCCTAGAGGAGATCAACCCTGACTGCTCTTTAGAAGGCCAGATATTGAAGATGGAACTCAAATACTTTGGCCACCTAATGAGAAGGAAGGACTTCCTGGAGAAGAGCCTAATGCTGGGAACAATAGATGGCAAAAGAAGAAGGGGACGGCAGAGGATGAGGTGGCTAGATGGAGTCACTGAAGCAGTTGGTGTGAGCTTGAGTGGACTCCGGGGGATGGTGGAGGACAGGAATGCCTGGAGGAATGTTGTCCATGGGGTCGCGATGGGTCGGACATGACTTTGTGACTAACAACAACAAGAACAACATAGTCTAGACCTGTGCTTACCTTGCACTTCCCATGACTTCTGAGCATTTGTGCACCTTAAACGGACTTGTCTGCATTTAGACACTTGCTGAGTCACCCAGTGCTAGGGATGCTAATTTTCCTGGTGTTCTGATTTTGAACTTCCCAGAATTGCCTTATTTGCCATTGATGGAGATGGAATGCTGAACCCTCGATGTGGTCTAATCTAACAAGGCACTCCTTATGTTGTGATTGCAACTCTCCACTGCCTTGGCTGAGAGACCAGCTGCTTTTTGGCTTCTTTTCACTCTGAGCTGTCATCTCTCAGCAGCCATTCCATCTGGTTACAACAGATGGAACCAGACCAATGGAATCCACTCCACTGGTTCTGTGAGAGACTATCTCCATTTTGGTACTTCAGTGCCCTGAGTTCTTTCCATGAAATTTTGTTGGTATAAGACAACATTTTCTTGTTTCCCATTTCCATCTTTACCTCTTTTTACTTTTGTGTTATGTCTTTCAGACTGTGTGTGAGTATATGACTGTCTTGCTTGCTATTGATCTGAATAATATTGATATTAAGATGCTGTGGAGCATTTTCCCAGTGAACAGGTTACTACTACTACTACTACTACTGCTATTATTATTATTATTGATGATGATGATACGATTCATGTGATAATGATGATGGATGTGGTAAGAAGCCACAAAAACATTTGCATGTGAATAATTTATAACTTGGTAAAACTAATCAGCATTTTCCTGATAAATGGCATTTTCCCTCAAGAATAACAATAAAATTTGTGGAACTGCTCTTCTTCCTTCACTTTCCATTATAAACACTATGAGTCTAGTTTCTAGAATGTGCACTTACAAACCCATGTCCCTCTTGTGGTTTTTTGTTGCTATAATTCTAGCTATCAATTAATGCATTTTAATTTGGACAATGAACTCCAAGACATAGAATAAGACAGTTAATACATCTCACATTACATTTCAGCTATCAGATAGTTATGACTTTTGATCTTTGGCAATATGAACTGGAATTCAAACTATTGACTCAAGCATGAAAAGTTTGCACTACCTAAAAGTATTTCATTTTTTGCCTATATTTGTTTGTTCTATAGATGCTCTTACATCATTAGTTACTCTAACATAATTTGTCCGTTCTCATACTTTGCCAATTTTTCTTGACTTTTCTTAATAAATTTGATAAACAAACATTTCTTTTCAAATATTCAAAGGAAATTTTCATGGTAGAAGTCAAATGGAATGGTTACAGGGTTTTGCTGCTTACCTTGGTTCTGAGGTAACCAGACTATGTTGTATTTCAACAATTTGTAGACCCCAAAATTTCCTGGACTTCAGTTGAAGCCAAAGGAAAGATTTCATGAGGCAACTCCTCCCATGCAGCTTTCATATATCAGGAAATGTGGGCAACTAGCATGTCTGCAGAGCAAGGGAATATAGCAGAAACACCAGTATTTACCTAGAATGTTATTATTTCCCTTAATTGCATTTTCCATGCTTTTGCTAACCGCAGAGTATCAAACTCCTATTCTATTCCCAGAATATGTACCCAACTGCTTCAGTTTGGCTAAGGCCACACTGTATTAGGTAATTATTTCCTTCTCCTCATTGTTGTGAGGAAGTCCATCCTTTCCTCTTTTCCTCGCCAGGAGACCCAGACTAGGCTTTCAAAACAGTCCTTTTATTAAAGCTCAACAGGTTACAAAACAGTATAAATCAGAGCAATGTTCTCTTTCAGATGTGGAGTAAGCATCTGCCTATATGAAGAGATGAATCCTAACTGAAACTTCCATCCTTCCCCCGTTTCAGAAAAGCTTCTACTCTACCATCAGGGTGGCTCCTGCTTTTTGAGGACTGCACAGGAGAACGTCAGACACCTCTTACTTGGTTTGCTCACTTCTCCTGCTATGCCTTCATAGGGTCAAGGTATGCCTCTCAATCTCCTCCCTATGCCCCCACCCCACCCCAGTTCTGTAATGCTTCCTTCCTTTTCCAAGGTTCTGATGCTCTGCCTGAGAATCTTTACTAGGTAACTTTGCAACTGCAAAGTCATCTTTACAATTCTGGCATTCCTCCTCCTCCTCAGAATCTATCTGAGCAGACTGTAATGTGCAAGAGCTGGGCCCCCTCTCTGGTCTCAAGAACATCACTATTATTATCACCTCATCTTTTTTTCTGTCCCTTTAAAAAGTGCACGTTATTTAAGAACGTTTTGAATCTTTAGCCCCTTTTATGCATTCCTCCATATGCAGGTTAAACATGTGGAGGGGGAAGTGAGAGCACACAAGTACTGGCCGTGCCATTTAATAAAGTTCATTTCCAAATTGCAGGATTTCCAGACAAATACAGGAAAGAACACATGAAATGGAGGTTGTTTTGCTGTCATAACTGGGAGATCCACAAGATGGACTCATTACACTGACATGTTAAGAAAGATATTTTCATTTGTTTGTTTTATCCCTTGCATGGTGTAATCCTATACATGTCCTCAGAAGGAAAACCCATTTGGCAGTATCCAACTGTGTTATTCCATTATCACAACTGAAAGTGTACTAGTGAAAACTATCTTCTGAACTATGTTCAAGAGTAGAATCCAACTAAAATTGCATTTGCACAAGCACTATTGTATAACCCACTGGGTAACAAGTTGCACCTTCTGCCTGTGCAATCTCTTTTGCAGCAAGTTGCACATTAGATTTGTGTAATGCACAACTGGTAGATTTGGTAGACTCCACCATGGAGTTTGTGGAATGGGACTTCTGGATACTGCCCATGGAATCTGATGGGAACTTACTCTCAGATTATGTATGGGATTGCCACCTAAATCTATCGTGACTAAGATCTTATAATGGGTTATGTCAAGGTGGTAATTACATTATCTCAAATTATTTATCTATACTTGGCACCTTAAGTGATCTCTTACAGAACAGAATCCCCTTTCACCTACGTTTTACATTGAAAATTAATGACTGACATTGTCCAATGCAGCACCCACACTAGAAAAACTGTATGAATAAGACCTTACCAAATACATATGAGATATATGTCTAGGTGATCAGGAAAGTGGAGAAATGTTAATGAATACATTTTTGCTTAGGATTTAAAATCTATCCACTCTGCCATGGTACACCAGCTTTATGCCAGAGCAGCTGAGGAGATCAGAATTTAACTTATTGTCTTCTCAGCATAAAGTGCCTAAGGGGATCAAATTTATGACAGTAAAATGGCAGTCCTGTCAGTCTTGCTCTTTTTCAGTTTGTTTGCTGTTCTGAGTCACTGGTCTGAAGATACATGGAATTGAAAAGGGGGAAGGGGGAATGAAAAACACCTTGAAAACTTTTTCTCTGTGTATCACCCAGAAGTTCAAGATGGAACCTGAAATGCACTTCAAAACTCCATGGAATTAATATTAATTATGGTCAATCAATAAACAGTTTAGCTTTAAATGCAAAAGATTAGCCAGGGAAGAATGGGTAAAAACCTGCTTTCTCTTCAGACTGCATCATAAGTAAACAGAAATGAATTCTGTTCACTAAAAATAAGTATATTATGTCTACTTTTGGTCAAATGATTCTGGGATCTGTGCAGTGAAAACCGCAAATTTATTTCTTTGGGTTTATTGCCCATATTTGGAAACATATGATTGATGTGTCCTAAGAACAAATGCCTATAAATACATATTATTTACATTAAACCTATCAAAACACCAATTAAACTATGAAAAAGTAGAACAGCAAACAAGGATCAAGATTTGTACTTTCTGAGCTCATTCTCTGTAATATATTGATTGATGTATATGCATTTTTGTGCACATTTCTGAACATATGCATTCTTCCCCTCAAACTACTTTTCACTGCTAAAATGTTGTTTTGTTAACATTTTTCTCCAATACACTAGAGTGTATGCAAACTGTTCCCAGATATGTGCATATTATTGTCTGAGATGAGCTGCAGTAGAATGATCTCAAAAATGTGGGTTTTGAAGCCCAGCTATATCCTGGCTCAGTAAAAAACTTCAGAAGTGTGAACTGTATAAATCCATCAAACAAATCAACAGACATAATGCCTTGGCTATTCTTAGTATTACTCCTGAAGGGAAGGCATGAAGAACAGCCTCTGAGAACTGATGGTTAAGTGTAGTCAGCTATCTGGGCTTAAATGGTCAATCCTTGGTTATACATACCGCTGTTCCACATTGTGAGCCCCCAGAATTGCAGTCTGAAGCATTCTCCAAGGGCAGCGAAGTGCTCTCAGACTCTGGAGACTCCTAGAAAAAAAGAGTGTATCAAAGGTTTCCTGGAACTTTGCCTGGGGAACTCTGGATTTTCGGACTCTGCTGTGTTCTGGCGTGTCTTTGGCATGACTCCCAACTGTTGCTCCCGCTGTCTGAGTGCTACCTTGGGTTCACCTTTGTTGAACTTCATCGGACAGTGAAGTTCAACAAAGCTCATATGGCACCAGTGCTGACATCTTTGGGGCATCAGGTTAAGGGTTACCTCTGTTTGCAGAAATGGGTATGCTTGGCTGTTTAATGCATCTGTTGGACTGTTTGTGCTTATTGGGGATATTTTAGTTGCTCTATGGGATGCCTGAATTTTAATGGATAATTGTTGTAGCTGTATTAAGGCTTATATGTTTTGATATGGTGGTAATTTTTATTTTATTCTGTAGTTTAAACTCTCAGACTTTTATATTGAATGTCATCATGTTGTAGTTTGGGGTATTAATTTTTGTGAACTTCCCAAAGGGCTTGAGCTATTATGTAAATTATTACAATAATAAATCAAATATGTAATAAATTCTATTGAGTCACCTTTCTATCGATCTTCTTTCTTTTTCTTTTTTTTCTGAGAAAGGTGTCCATAAGGTTTCCATAAGGTTTAATGTGTCCATAAGGTTTAATGAAGGTGTCCATAAGGTTGAAGGTGTCCATAAGGTTTAATGAAGTATCATATACCAAAATAAAATAAAATAAATGGACCCCTATGTTGTTGTTCGAAGGGAAAGATAGTATCCCAGGGGTGGAGTACCCATTTTGCTAACAGAAAGTCCCAGGACCAATTCCTGGCATCTCTGGTTAAAAGAATCCGGGACCAGGCAAAGCAATACCTCTGAGACTCTGGATAACCTCAGGCAGTAAAAACACCTGGATAAGCCATCTGGCTTGGTACAAGGCATTCAGGAGATTAAGGGCCAAGACCAGGAGTTTGAATTCTGCCTAGAAGTCAGGGACCAGTGGAAGCAAAGTAGTCCCAAAGTCAATTTCATTTGGCAATCTGACCAATACAATCTGTACCAGCTTGCATATTCCAGAATTTCTCCCACTGACTTCATGTGCAACTTCATGTGCAACGCATGACATTTATTGAGTTTGGATTGAGAATGTATAACAGTGGGCATGTAATATGGATCAGATCCATGTATATTCTAAGGCTATTGCTTAGATTTATGACAAAAACAACTTTATGTAAAGGCATGTTTTTCCTAGGATTTGATCTACCAATATATTCCAAGCCAATACTTACAACTGGGATTTCTAAAACTTTTTCTGACAGTTTTAAACTGTCTAATTTAAATGCATTTTGGCTCTGACATTTTCAATCTTACACTTACATTGGATGTTAAGATTATTTTAAGTGTGGATTGTTTTACCTTTAGATTATCTGTGAACATATGCAGATGTTGGCTAATGGTCATCACACACTCCTTGGGAGCTTTAGAAATGCCACTCTGAAATGGCTGCCTCTAGAGTATTACCAATACAAAGAATCCTCTCAAGAGCAAAAGGGTTTTACAATTTTGGTCCAGATGGGTGGTTGCATTACTATCCAGAAAAGGAAATAATAGTCAGTTTAATCAAGGATGACAGAATATAAACCTTCATTGGAATGACTGTTCAAATTTTCTCTACAGAATTTTTATTATTAATCCTCTTTATGTGAATAAGTCAAAACAATGTATTACTTGGATGACATATCTGAACTCAATCTCTTAAACAGAGACATGTCCCAATGACAATTTTACGACTCTTGTTGAGTGTTATGCCCCAAAATTAAATCAAGAAAGAATGTTAAGTGTCAGAGAGTCTGTTTGCTTTATACAACTCAAATAACCTGCCATATGAAGAGATACTTTGATTAAAGCTCTCACTGTTGGTTGTGTCAAAATGTTTATTCCCTGAACTGTGCTCTTCCAATATTTCTGATCTGATATGTAGCCATCAATCAACGAACTCATAAAATTGTCAATACTACAGCTAGGCTCAAAATATTGAACATTGAGATCTGCCTTTGTCCTTCATTTGTCTTAATTTATATGAGGCTCTATTTGTTATTACTTCAGGAGGAGATGTTTTTATCACTATGGTTTTAAAAGGGACATGTGCAGTGCGATGTCACTGTTGCTCCTTCTCTCTTGTAAGTATGCAAAGAAAGAAAGACATCCTGGGACAGATAGTCACATGCTCCAAAAGGGCACTTATCCCATAAAATTTTGCTGATAAAAAGGCTGGTACAGACTTTTATGAACTAGTCCTTGTGTTAAAGATTATAGTCACAGTCATCTGTACTTATTCCAGTGATTCATTAAAAGCAATCTTTTATCTCAAAGAATCGTAACTTGGTAACTTTACATACTCGAGGTGCAGCCTAATGTGGATATAATTTGTTGTTCAGGTGTTGCTGCAAAATTCCACATTACTGCTTGTAAGCTAAATGCTGAACTTCATTGCATGCATTTATTAATTTAAAGCATCTTTATTTGCAGTCTCATATTCTAGCGTATGTTTTTGTCACTAGAGGTTAATGTCTTACCCATAAGGGTTAATGATGTGGAACATGTTGGAGGACTTTTGTAAAGAAGGATGGCTAAAATGCAAATGTGAACCACATTGTGATTAATTGAAAGTATTATGAGAGTACTGATTCAGCCTGCTCCCACTCCCATTCCTATACGAATGTTCAAATCTGGTAAGTTTGGCAATGCTGAAAGTTAGAATTGTTAGCTCATGGACAGGGAAAGGAGAAAGACATTTCTGGTACCAGTTTTACCAGTCTGAATTTACCAACACAGTGGAAAGTTATCATATTTGCCCTGCTTTCCTAGCAGTAACCAGAAATCTTTTTTTTAAGCAGTGCCACATTGACAGTCCTTGAATTGCCATGCCTGCTGCCTAGTTCCTGTGTTATTCTTACTAAACAAGTCTACCCAATGGAGACAGGATTTCCATCGAACAATATTTGTCTATGTCTTCCACGAACACTACAATCAAGTGACAAGTAGGCTAAGTTTAAAGTGATAATATATTCAAAATGAGGTTTAATGAGCTCATCACCACAAACATTTATACTACTAAAAAGTTGTTTAGACTAACTTAAAAATCTATTTTCCTACACAAGCAGTAAGAACTCAGTCTTGAGTCTACAGTATTAAAGAACTGGATTTTGTTATTAGACCTAATAGCAAGCTCAGGTGGTGAATACTAATAGCCAAAGAAGACCACCAAGAAATAAGAAGATGCTATTAGCATCCTTGCGGGAAGCCCCAGGCTCACAGAAATAAAGAAATAAATATGATTTAAAAAGATTAAGTCAAGCCTCGCTCCCTCCCCTGGCTTCTAACACAAACACATGCATGGAAAAAGGAGCAGAATCAGCAGGCATGGGATGTTGACTGTCATTTTAAAATTATTTTAAAGAAAAGAGGAAGAGGAAACAGGAAGGCAAGGCAAGACATTTGGGGAAGGGAAATGTGTTATTTACACTAAACTTGCTGCTCATGCTGTTCTGGAGAAAGCTTGATAGAATACTGAACAGGAATACTTCCAAGAAATTGCGGAAGGAGCACCACCACCTTAAAAACTGCTTGAGCATAAAAAAAAAATTAAGAAGAAGGAACAAAGCCTAGCCTATGTAAAATCAAGCAGGGAATGTCACTGATTGTAAAAATGAAAACATCTGTGTCCTGCTTTTAACATAAAGGGAAGGTTAGGTTGAATATTCAGGCCTGGATTGAGAGAAGAGCTTCTTCCTAAAGAAGACTATCCATTCCAAAAATGGCTATTGTACATGATGTTAGTATGTTGGGTGTTGGATGACCCCAGGAAAACAATAGGGGACTCAACAATGTGAATGTTTCTGATTTCTCATGAGTAGCTTGAGGTGAGCAGGACCCTCAAGAGCAGGTTAGCACCTTGAATCTCCCCTTCTTCTACCTATACCAAGGCCCACAAACTTTACCTGTTGCAGAAGTGTGGATGGCAATGGCAGATATAGCAGGGAAAGATGATGCTTTCATTGTCCATTCCTAAATAAGAAGGAGAAAGATTCTTACACATCCAAGAACCTCCAATGGAAAAATGTTAATATACTTGTCCGTGACTGCCCAGGAAATATTCCTTCCTTCCCTGTGGGAATTGCAGCACATTCCTCTATCTAGGTTGCCCTTATGGAAGGTAGCAGAACAAGGGTTCTCATTATGGCAGAATTAACACATGATTGCACTACAAAGTATATAATCTATTAATTGCTGAAAACCGATTAATGGGGACAAATGAAAGGTCAGAATGGACTTCAGTCTGGGGATGGATATGTACTAGAAAGACAATAAAGTTTCTTCAAAGCTTCCATGTGGCTGTAGCCAGAGTAAGGAAGTATGTATTGACACACAGAAACTCACCTTGTATCAAGCATAATTTGATCACAGTTCAGAATTTTTTGAGGGAAGTATGCCACCTTTAAGTACATATTTTGCCATTCTAGGTACAAAAATGACTTGGTGGTACATAAGACAACTCCTCCACTTCATGGCTCACATTTGCACAATATATAACAAGCATTGAATGTGCAAAGGCTTCCTCAGTACAGCTGATCCTGTCTAAAGAGTGGAAATAATGCTATTGTTCTCATTGCAGCAACATCATCAGCATGACTCTCATTGTTCTGCAGAATAAAGTAATTGAAGCCATTTATCCTCAGGACATCTGCTCTATAACTCTATCTGTTATGGCTGTTGTGAAGTTTAGTAAATAGTGCTATGTGCTAGTTAGATCAGAGGAGACCAACATGCAGGAATTGATTTTCTAAAAAGTATGCATTTTTCTTCTGCAGCCATTGAGCCTATTCCAGCAAAGTGTCACTTCTGGCTTATCTATTTACCCCATAAACCAAAGTACTCAGCTGAGGTTAACTTTGCTGAGCAACAAATGTAGGCCAACAGATTTACAGACTGTACATCTCCTTTTCTTAGGCTTCTTTTCAACTCCTGCCCCTAACCACTGGTCAATGTCCAGTTGGTTACTGCAGAGGACTGAGAAGTACTTTTGACCTGGCCAAATTTATCTACATTAATCCCCCATTTTATACAGTGGGGGACCTGGCACTCTGTAGAGCTTGATCACAAAAAAAAGAAAAGAAAACCAGAACAGAACAGAACAAAAAAGAACAGAAAAGAAAAGATGTTTCTTATCAGTATAACTGTTCATTCTAATATCAAGCTTAGTTGGTCTGGTTACAGAGGTTTGGGAGCAAAATAGGACCACTTAAAAATATGGCAGTGTATATATGTACAGGAGGACCCATTCAGACATACAGATGGACAATAAGCTTCTGTCTGGTGATTTACTTGACTTTCAGACTCTGTGGATGTTCTGTAAAGGGAAAGAAAGGGGAAAACAGGAAAAAAAGATAGAATGGGGCTAATTGATCCCATAATCCTAAGAGTTCAAATTTCTAGGAATCGACAGGGATGGACAGCAATGCTACCTCATTTACCTACTTTGCGACATACATTAACAGTCACCCAGATGGATGACCTTGAATCCTGCTGATGCTTTTAGATCTCTCAGCAGTTTTTGGTACCATCAGTCACAGTATCTTTTTGGGGCCACTCTCCAAATGGCAGGATGTAGTGAACAAACAGTTTGACAACAGGGATAGAAAGCCTATGTTATTTCCACTGTATTTGCACCCCACAAGTGTTATTGCCTTATTTGCATTTGTCAAAGAAAAAGGAAGACAATCATGTTTCCTCTATTATCTGCGCATTCTTTGTTAATGAACATACTGTGGCAATTGTATAAATACTCTCAGACACTTTTGAAAATAGGCTTGGTAGTCAACTGGGTATTGGAATTAGGAGTTTACAGCATTGGCTTGCTCAACAGATATTTGTTGCAGAAGCAAATTAATCAATTTACTCTAATATAGTTCACAGTGTTTTAATCACCTCCTTGCACTTACCGTTATTAATGGCAAGGTGACAGTAATTAGTTATTGATGGCAAACTTTGGTATCAACCATACAGATAACTAATCCTATTGATACCTATATTTCTGCAGGCACAAAGACTAAAAGTTATAGACACAATGAATGAAGTGAAAAGAGTAGTTAAACCAAAACAAACAAAAAAGAGAACAATTTGCACCTGTCCAAATAAAAGGAAGCAGAAAAAAGGGGGAAATGAGCTAAAATATGCCTGGTTGTGGGGCTTCAAGGGTGATAGTATCTCTGGGGCATTCCCACTCCTTTTGAGGTGGCCACCAAGAAAGGACATAATGTGAGTATCCTGTCTTTCAGACCACATGGGGCCTACAATGTTGGCAGGCAGTTGGCTTGGTGGGACAAACTTTCTTGCAATTCCAGGACAAGTTTGGTTGTTATTGGTGAGCAGCAAAGCACAACCTGTTGCCAGACTGCACATGCGTACCAGCTAGTCTTCATGAGGACATTCTTTTCTTCTGCTGCGGGTGTACAGTGGACCCTGTATGGTGCCCCTTTGCCGGGGGGAAGGCGTGCTGGTTCTCCAGCCATTTTATTTGATCAGGTAATGGGTTGCCTCCTTTCTTACCTGCAGTCCAATCAGGACTTTATGGTTGAACCTTGGTCTTCTGGGCTTAGTTAGTTGCAAGAGAAATAGGCCCAAATTTCTAAGACCTTTCCATCCCACCTTAGGATAGGGTGTCTTGCCAACCTCCTTGCAGTGGTGCTCAGGAGAGGGCAAGGATTTCACCTCTAAGTCCCAGGTCAGGGAAACTTCCCAAATGGAAGCCTTTCTGCTAGGCCATTGGGTGGGGGATAGGACTTCACTGAGCAAGCCACTACCATTTCTCTCTGAGCAGTCAATTCATTCCAAAGGAAGATGTTCTTAAACCCCATGTCAGGATGGCATGATGGGGTGGTGTATATCAGCCCTGTTACAGCCTTTCCTGAGAGTTTTGGGGTACTGCATAGGGATAAACAGGTATTAGGTCAGCAAGTGCTGAACAGCAGCCTCCTCCCAATGATATCTAGCCCAGCTAGGCTATTTACAGCACTAACCCTTTTATAGCCAAAACCTCTGTGTATCTGGAATAGGGGGGGTTTGCATGGGTTTAAGATGCCCTTTCAAGGACCTTGGCCACATTACATGGATTGTAGTCAGTGTCCAGGCTTAGGATAGAAGGGATGGTGAGAGAAAAAATCAACAAGAAAATAACAACTGGGCAAGGATGTGGCCCGCACTGCAGGACCTGCAGCTGGGCATTGTTCTCAAGAAGATGACATGTGAGTTTTGCTTAATTCAGAATTTGTCTTTCCATAGAGGTGAATCAGTGAATGATGCCACTTGTGATTACTCTTTTTTCAGTGCATTATGCTTCCTTTGATTCTGCAGTCTCCATGGCTCAAGACTACCAATGATATGCACTGACAGAGAAGTATGACATTAAATCAGTATTCCAGCTTTTACAGGTTCACCCCAGGGACTTTGATTTGATTGCATTCTCTTTCCAAGGCCACTTTTTTGTCAATACAAACTTTTCTATGAGACTTAGGTTTTGCTCAGTGTGTGAGAGCATTTTAGCTCCTTTTTGGAGTGGGTCTTGTGATGCAGGCTGAGCAATAATTATTCATTATCCTGATGATTTCCTTTTAGCTGGGCTGGGGGACATGGATCAATGTGCGTGTTTCAGCATTTGGTCAATAAGTTCATCACAATGAGCTGTTTCTGGGAATCTAAATGCATTCTGTATGCCATTGCAGTAGACTTCTCTGGGATAGGCTGAAAGTTTGCTAGGTAAGGATCCAGTAAGCAGTATAGTTCCTTAAGGTTACCCTTCATCTGTTACCTAGGTTAGTAGACCATCTCAATTTTGCTTGTCCAGTTGTTGCCCCAGGCCATACCTTTCTTGAACAATTTTGCTGTGTTATGAAGCGGCTAAAGAGGCCCTAACATCATAGTGGGGTAACATCAGTTATGCAGGACACTTGAAGACTATGGTTAGCCTTCCTTGGATAGGTAAATGGTCCCTCTTTTTGAAGAATGGAACTATTAGTGGAGCTCTGCCCCCGAGGCCTTGAGATTCAGGGTCCAGTTGATCTGGAAGGGAGGTATGCCATATTCTTCCTGGATTCCCCCCCCCCCCGTCCCCAATACATGTAGCTGTGAGCCTGTGGATGGGCAGTTGTGCAATTTTGGATGGGCAGTCATGCATTCAACGAGGCCACGATGCAGGTACCAATGTCCTGATGTCAGGCCTTGAATTTTCCCAAAGGTTTCCTTTTCTGTCATTGCTGTCAACACAAGAGACCTCCCTGCCTGCCATGGTTTCTCAGAAATGGTGCTGACAGAAGGTGGCACTCAGGAGCTTACAGGGACTGCATGGCAAGCGGAGTGACCAGGTCCCACCAATTTCCAGGGTAATATTTTTGTTTGAATGGGCTTGAAATTTTTATTTCTGTTCTTTGGGCAATAAATTGAACCTGCTCAGCTGATTTTGAATTGAAACTCTGAAAGTCGTTACCCATGCCTAGCTAAAGTGGTTAGTAACACAGAGAATGACTTGCAGCTGCTCAGCGTGGTCCAGTCTGACTTGCAGCTGCTGTCCAGTATCTCAGACAGGGATTTTTTCTCAAACCTATCTGGAGATGTCAGGAAAAAATATGGGATCTTCTGAACGAATTGTTTTATTACCCTGCCACATAAATTTATATTAAATATCAACAGGAAAGTGTGTCCTAAGCTTATTAATAGTTATTCTCCTGTAATTACCTGAAAATCTGGACAGAGAAGACTCCTGCCATGGCTATAGTGGCTCTTACAGCCAACTTTGGTTCAGAGAAGGTGGGACCGAAATCTGTGTTGCTAGACCAACTTATGCTACTTCAAAGGACCTACCTGAAGCAGAATTAGTCTTGTTGTTAGTCGTGAAGTCGTGTCCGACCCATCGCGACCCCATGGACAACATTCCTCCAGGCCTTCCTGTCCTCCACCATCCCCCGGAGTCCACTTAAGCTCATGCTGACTGCTTCAGTGACTCCATCTAGCCACCTCATTCTCTGCCGTCCCCCTCTTCTTTTGCCATCTATGCAATCAAATAATAAATAATACTAATAGACCTAATAGAGCCATGCCTCTGATCTAACTGTTGCCAACATACACATCAGTACATATTATAACCGTATGTTAAAGGGCAAGCAGAGTTGTATTATTTCACTGAGAGTTCAAAATGTGCAGAAGTATACTTGAATACAGGAGTATTGGATGCTCTTAGGTCAAATAGCATATTTTCTTCCAGAATTCCCTTAACCATATAGTAATCTCTCAAAAGTCATAAACAAGTTATTTGCTAATACACACATACACAGACTTTATTGTTTGCATTTCAGGGTTTCAATGGAGATGGATGCTTTTTTAAATGTGTCAGTCAGTGCCAGGTTTGCCCTGCTTTCCAGTGCATCCCTTAACTAAATTGCATCCTGGATGGAAGACAATGTCCTTGAACCTGCCATTCATAATGAAGTTATTAAAAAGCTGCAGATGTGCAGTAGTCATATTTATCAGCTTTGCTGTCATCCTATCAAAGCATTGTCAAAAGCTTCGATTTAACCCCAAAACAACAACAAAGACGACTGCAGACCTATCACTGCCATTCACACACTAGCAGCAAGTTGAGATAAATGATAAATCTATAAGTGGTAAGCTGTATTACAGGTGATTTTTCATGTTTCGAGTGTCTTACTATAATAGCACTGAAACAATTGACTAAATGCAGGAGCTAGTGCAGCTGGGACAATCTGATACAGGAAAAGCATGTTCTTAAGCTCCTCCACAGGAGAATAGCTCACTACTTTTGGAACAACAGAAATAACTGAAGATATCTGGAGCTATTGCAGGCATCTTATTTTCTGTACTAGTTTATGCTACAAAGTGCAGGATCATAATCATGTCCCAATATTAGACATTTGTTCTAAGATCTCTTACCTGTTAACAGTCTCCTATTTTGCAGCATTAAAATTAATGCCCTCTGTTAACAAGGTCATTAAGGCTGACTAATGGAAAGAAATTCATTATCTGCCTGACAAACATTCCTACGAATCACCGGGTCACAGACAAGAACTCAGACAATGTTTCAAAAGCTTGATTTATGTAGCATGTTTGTTGGCCTCTGCACAATACTCCAAATGATGTCTCAAGCTTTTTCTTTTAATCAATCATGGTGGAATTCTCTCTTCAGATCCAAAATACAAATGTTGTGTTGTTGTGATCAGCAGTCATGCTACACATTATATATTCTAGTGGAAAGAAGGAACAAGGGAAGGGAAGGGAAGTGTTCTTGTTACCTTGTTACCGTTTTATCTTGTTATTGTTTTATCTTGCTATTGTATTTATTGGATATTTATTACTCTGTAAGCCATTCAGAGACATTTTGTATTGGATGGGTTAGAAATATCCAGATAAATAAATAAATAAATAAATAAAGTGTATTCAATTCTTTTAATTAAAGAATTCAAAATCACCTCTAGCTCTTTGCCTGCCTTGGAAAGAAAAAAATATACAAGAAGTTTATCTTTTTCACTGGGTTGGGGGCTTCAGGTATACAAACATATCTGGCATGAAAAGAATTGTACATCTGACACCCATGATTCTTCTTTACCCCTAGTTGCAGCCACCTACAGTCGCTTTTCATTTAAGAAAAGGTAAAGGAAAGTTACAAGTAACCACAAGCTTATGTAGTTTGGCTTTAAGTCCAACTGCAAGCAATGGAATAAACTCAGGATGCACTTAAATCTCATTGAAGCCTATGTGATTTTTCCTACATCATGGCCAGATTGTGTAGAAACCCTTTCTTTCCAAATGAATCAACAGAATATTCAGGAATAGACATGCTATTTATGTGGTACACACATATACACTCATTCTGATGAAAATTTATGAATTTATTATTTCATATTCCACCTTCTTTTCTTCTAAGGAACTGAAGGTAGCTTATGAAATTCTCCTCCACCTCTCACTTAGCCTCACAACAACTACCCTGTGAGGAAGATTGGCTGAGAATCTGGACTGATCCAAAATCACCCAGTTAGTTTCATGGCTGAGTGGCAGCTTCGTGTATTCTTAACTACTACACCACACTGGTTCTCTAATATGAAGATTAGAAAGATAACAGGAATTATAACAGGAATAGAAGCTCCACTGGATACTATCTATGTCACTTGAGATTTTGGAATAAATTGAAACAGATCCAGTTATTAAACTGACACACTATTAATTAAGAGCAAGCAAGGATAATATTGGTAGTTCAAGAGTGGAGCAACAGAAATATCAAATAATTTGGAAAATAAATGCTGTTTTTTCATGTGTTTAATAATATGTTAGTTGAATAATAACTAAATAAGAAATATACCTTGAACTGAACAGTTTAGATTTTTTAAATTACTATAATAAATTCACTAGTTCAGGTGTGATTGACTGAATTAATAATTGATTATTCAATAAATAATTGAATTGGATGTGAATTAATGGATAATAGGAAGACAAACATAAAGTGGAATCAATATTAAGGGAAAACCATGATAAATCTGTTATAGTGGTAATAGATAATGATGAGGGTGTTTGTACATTTCTCTCTATCACTGTGAATTAAAGAAAAGAAAAAGAAAAAATAAGCCATAATCTTGAACAGTAAAAATTAGATGCAAAATTTGTGCTATCAAATATTTTAAAAGCATTAAATCTCCATGTTTTCCCTTTTATTCCATGTACAGGAAAAATAAAGCAGTAGAGCTGTCTCATGACAGAAAAGCCAGTGCATGTAATTTATTATATCTGGGGAACTGAGAGCAAATCTGCTAGCAAATGACTCCCACTGACCAGGAAGGTGTTCGACTGATCATTTACCAACTTCTGTCATCCTTGAAATTCCAGTAGTCTATATGTAGCAACAGGGTTTCTTTAAACTGATTTTTTTTTCAAGCCAGGAAGAGGAGAAGCAGATATTAGCAGCTTTCCTTGATCCTATGGATAACCTTCAAAATCTAGTCTCCCTTTCCCTTGAACCATTGCAAAATTTTCAGTGCTTTTCAGTTATCCTGCCATCTTTTGGCTAACCACTGATGGAGGAAGAACTTTTAACCAGAGTATTACAAATGCCCTTAGCTATGAGAACATGCAGCCCTGTAAGCAGAAATAGACACAGTAGTGTTACAGAAATGTAACAATAAGTTTTCAGGCTCCAAAGTGCATCTCAAAGCAAAAAGGAACCAAGGTACCATCTCATAATACAAGAGATGCTAAGCTGTGCTGGAAAGGGATTACCAAATTCCAGTGGTTAGACCATCACATAATCAAGTTGTCAAATGCATTCCAGGGCTGGAGAACTTGTAGCTCTCCAAATATTCTTGCTGCAACTCCCATCTATCCTAGCCAACATAACCGATGGTGATGCGAGTTGTAGGCCAAAACTTTTGGAGGGCTACAAGTTGATCTTCTGTAATCTATTCAGACCAGAGTTGTTTGAGGTTCATGTTACGTATGAACCAACCCAATCCACATCTTCTAAACCCAATGATTTATCATTCTGTACTTCCCTGAATGTTGTGACATAATTCTCCACTCAACATTTCAGAATGGAAGAATGTGTATTTGTAGATAATACATTTATAAAAGTGTATTTTGGTAAATACTTGTTTAAATTCAAATTTTATGTAGATTTTTAAAAGTGCAGATTAATGATTAATATGAAATGGGATAGAACAGTTTTATGAGTAAACCTCTGAAAAAATGCCACATGCCGCAAATGGACTGAATTGTCAGTCCAGAAGTCATACAGCATTTTAGCTCACCACAATTGTCTTTCAGTTTGCTTGTGCTGACTTCCTGCTTTGTTGCCCTAGAATAAACTGGGTGGATACATGCAAGGTCACCAGACACACCCACCCTTGCATGTCTTATAATTCAGTTAGAATCACAACCCAAGCAAAAGCAATCCAGCTGTCAGTATGCTAAATAAATATGTTTCCTTCAAAGTTTCATAGAAATCTGAGATATAATCAGAACTTAAGTATTAATTTATTCTCTTCACCCCAAACTCAAACAATGACAGTCTCTAAACGGCCAGGATATTTAGGCTTTCTCCGAACAAGGTGTTTAATCCACTGAGGTACCTCTTGTTTTTATTGTTCTACAGAACTTTCTCCCCGTAGCATTTGTCTACTTTCCTATATATTCTATCAACTAACAGCAAGGTGGAGCGTAGTATAGCTTGCAGTACAGTGGATTTGCAACTTCTCTGGAGGCTTTTGTTCCATTATCTTGCAGTTTAAAATTTAATACCAGACTTTCCTTGCTCTTAAAAACAAAAGAAAACAACAATGTTAAAAAGTCTGGAAACCAGGAAATATGCTCTGGAGGGTGATTCCATTATGAACAAGTCCCTTGAGTGAGAAATCATGACTGTACAATATATGCCTCATGTAGAGAAGCCCTTAAGATATCAGTGCCCTCATGAAATAACTCACTTTTGCTCCTCTGAAAATTGTGTCACCTGAAAAGACTAAATGACCAAGAGGGTCTGACTTGGCATATTATAAATTAAAATACTACTACTTTCTTTTAAAGGTTTTAGAATGTCCAGTTTATTCATAGCTGTACCAGCTTTAAAACATTTTCAGACTTTGGGTAGATCAAAAGTTAGTTTCAATTTCAGATATTTTCTTAAAATCAGTACAAACAGCCTCAAGCCTGAATTAATATTCTTAATTTCTTTCTTCCTTGCCTGGTCTCTGTTCTAGGCTTGTGTGCATATAGATCTACCACAAAGAAACTCAGCTATTGTAAACCATTTTCCTATCTTCCAACTATATACATGTTAACAATATGAGAAAGAAGCTGAAGTAGGTTTTAATTTGGTGGGAACCATTTGCTTCCTTTTACTGCTACATTTCATGGTTTTAATTGATATATCCTTACATTTCAATTACAATTCCATATTATCTATATTTTATTAGCCACCCTGAGCACTAAAGTTAGTGAAAAGAATATAAATTTACTAAATAAATAATTTGAAAGGTACATGGGTAATGATCTGGGGAATAGTGCTCTCTAATGCATTTCTGTGGAGCTGGGAGAACTCACCTGCTTCAGCAGCAGTTTTGGCAGCTGCCAGTTGCCATTGTCATCAGTAATGCTTTAAAGTGGGGACATGTTTTAATTAGATCAAAGTCTTTTATAGAAACCATATTGTTTTGTACTCCTCGGGATGAAGTAAGAACAAAAGAGAGCCCAGCTAGATAAACCCAAAGCTTATCAAATTCAGCATCCTGTTTCTCACAGAGGTCAAGAGGTTTCCTGCAGTCAACCCACAAGTGAAGGCAATAATAACCCTTTGCCATTGCTCTTCTTCCTCAACAACTGCCTGCTGCATCTGATCTTGGAGGTATAATGTAGCCATCACAACCAGGGGTCATCAAAAGTCATGCTCACCATTGCATCCCCTATGATAGCAGATTCATACTTCAATTATGTACTGTGTGAAATATTTCCATGTGTCTTCTGTAAAGGTTTTGCTATTCACTTTCACTGGATGACCTACGTTCTGTATCTTGATGGAAGAACTACTTTCTCTCTCTGACTTTTCCACAGCACACATACTTTTGTACTCCTATAGCCATATCCACCCCTTCCTTTTTCTCAAGTAAAAACATTGTTACTTTTTCTTTCTGAGAAGCTGCAGCAGTTCCGTGCCCTTTCCAATATCCTTTTACTGATAGGATGATTCCAAGAGCTGCCATTTATAAGATTCATGAGGCCATCACAGCCACCCCCACATCAGACAAGCCCCTTGGGGGTACACTAAGGTAGAAGATGCTTCATGCATCAATTAGTTCCTGTTATGCCTTCCACAGCTACAGTGTATAAGAATGAAAGTCCTCTAATATGTATTTATTTTATATGCCATCCTTTTTTTTTGAATAAGTTTTATTCTTAATAAACCTAACAAAAAGGAAACTAAAAAATCATTAATCATCGAAAACATCAGACCTACTGGGTCAGCCCCCCACATATTTTCTTTTTATGTTAAACTATAAACATATTTAAATCTATGCATAGTCCTGTTTCTCTAGCCAATGATAAAAAAAATCCCAGGTTTGATAGAAGTCTGTATCTTCTTTCTCCTTCAGAGACAAAGTCAATCTGTCCATTTCTGCACAGTCCAAGATCTTTTTTAGAATCAGTTCATTGGTAGGTGGCTCTTCACTCTTCCAATGTTGGGCAAATGCAATCCTCGCCGCAGTAGTTGCATGTAGAGTCAAATACGTTGCTTGTTTACCAACATCATCAGGTACAATGCCTAATAAGAAAACTTCAGGTTTAAATGATAGAGGTTTTTGTAACATTTCCTCAAGCCATTTGTGTATTTTAATCCAATACTTTTTTGCCTTATCACAAGTCCACCACATATGATAAAAAGTACCCGATTTTTGTTTACATTTCTAACATCCATTTGACATATTTGGAAACATCTTAGCTAACCTATTTGGCGACAGATACCATCTCTAAAACATTTTATACAAGATTTCTTTGTATGAGGTTGCTAATGTTACTTTAATATTTCTTTCCCACAGCTTTTGCCATTTCTCTAACTCAATATTATATCCAAAGTTTGTGCCCATGTTATAGAAACATAGAAACAGAGGGAGTCAGAAGAGGTCTCCCAGGCCATCTAGTCTGACCTCCGGCACCAGCCAGCTCTGCTCACGACATGCCCACCATGTGCATGTCCAGCCTATCTTTGTTATCATAGTTTCCTTAACCTGTTCATCTTCCATTCTCCTATCCAGTAGGAAGTTATACAATCTTTGATCATTTTTTCATCTGATTTAAGAATCACGTGGTCAAATGCTGTTAGCTCCTTATAAAAGCCCCACATTCTATAGTCTTTAGCATAACTCTATTGCATTTGAACCTTTTGCCACCAAGAAATATTAATTCCTTGTTCTTGTATTTCTTGATTCAATTTCAATCCTCCATCATTATCCAAAATATCATCATATCTCACAATCATATAAAAATTCAGTGCATTTGGATATACAAGAGCTTCCAAAGGCGAAAGCCATCCTGGTAATTTAGTATACAGTTTTATCTTTAACTTTTCCCACACTGACATTAATGATTTCCTAATATAATGATTTAAAAAACAACCATGTACCTTACAATTTTCATACATATAAGCATGCCAACCCATTTGCAAATCATGCCATCCTACTAGCCATAGGTTTTCTGGGTGGCTTACAAGAGTGTGGTGCAGTGGTTAAGAGCATAAGACCAGGATTCAGGCAATCTGAGTTCTAGTCCCTGCTCAGCCATGGAGTCTACTGGGTGACTTCGGGCCAGTCGCAGCCTCTCAGCCAATCTACCTCACAGGGGTGTTGTTCTGGGGAGAAGACTGAGAACAGGAGGAAGAGAATGATGTAAGTGGCTTTGAGTTGTTTGTAATAAAAAAGGCAAGATATAAATCTAATAAATAAAATGCAAAAATATGTGACTCCCATTGCCTGAATGACTAATAAATCATCTCTTCTGCTTCTCCTTGATTGCAGAACTTGATATGTGTCTCTAATCAGCAAGGAACAGCATACAGAACTGAGGAACATATTCAAAGAAACTGTCATCAAACTCTAGCCAATCAGATCAAGTAAGGTCCAGGGCTTGGGCCCCAGGTGCCAGGTGGAGTCATGTAACAGGTTCAAGACAGAATAAAAAAGGACATTTGTTTAATAGTCCAGAGTCAAAGCCAAGAGGGTGATGAATCCAAGAAAACCCAGCCCAAGGCATCATGATCCAAAGGTGCAGTCCAAAGGTTAAGTTCCAGGATGACAATCACATTCAAGGGCAAGGTGAAGTCACGGAGGATGGGTGCATGTGCCTGGGAAGCAGGGTCAAATTGGATGCAAGGAGGGAAGCAGGAACTAAGGAGGAGGCAAGATCCAGGTGAGGCAATACAGAGAGCCAGAGTGCAAGGGAATCACAAAGATGCCTTTTGTGCCCCACAGCTGTATTGCATAATTGCTCCTCAGCTGTTCCCTGCAAGTGCCTGCCAGGGTATTCCTGATTCTGCAGGCACTTGCAGGGTCACTCAGGTCCTGGTCCTGACATTAAGATACAACAGCAGGAAAATTTCTACTTGGGTATCTGAAATGGCCATAACCAACTTGCAGCTTCATATAAAAAGTCAGATACAACTTGCCATGCCCATTTACTAACTGCATCAAGAAGGCTGATGCTCTCCAAGAGAAAATGGAGAGAGCTCCCCAGGACAATTGACATAAATGTGTATCAATGCACAATTTGCTTGCTGGGAAGGAACAAGCCTGTTTCTCCGTATGTGAAGGAAAAGAAACTCAGTGTAGTATGAGCAAAAGATAGTGCACACTCACAAAACAAGTCCTGACAGCAGGGTGTTAAATTGAGTTTCTCTCAATATGGGAATCCTTTCTAACACAGATATAACTGCTAATTTAGTTCCCCGTGGAACAATAATCCAGTTGCTGGGCACAATATGACTGAGAAGCTATTAACAGGTGGACTTCAGCTCCTGTGTTATCAGCACAACAAACTGAAAGTGAGGGGATGAAAAGCAGGTGAAATGCATTCAAGGTTGTTTTCCCATATAGTCTATCATCTGAATTTAAGATCATGTCAGCACAGAAAGAATACTTTTAGTCTTTGTAAAGATGGAAGGAACCTGACAAGAGTCCAGACTCCCCACAAATAGAGCCTTACCATGAAGGAAAGCATCTACTGGCTACCCCCTTTCATAACCAAGGGTCACTCAAGCTTTGGTTTCTCTTGACAGCTTGACATTTGGCAGATTCCCTTTTGGATAAGATGAAAAAGTTGGGTTTGAGTTACTGATCACTACCTCTAGGCTGCTCTAGTTATTATTTATTTAAGTTTTACCTGGCACATACACAGTACAAGCATTGTCCACAAAATATGGTGAAAAGATGGACAGCATGCTGGTTCAGTTTTCTGGGTGAATGCTTCACAATCACATTCACAAACCCATTGGCTGCCACAATTCCAAATATTCCTGTAAGCAACTGCATGCAAGCCATTTCAATTATGAGAGGATCATGAGATTACATTACATGATTATGTATTATTACATGATATTACAGTATCCCTATCAACTTGTATAGAAGAACATGATTAGGACCAACCTTCTAAAATAAAGGGGGCTTATTATTTAGATGGTAGCTTTCCTCCATGGAGCTCAAAGCAACTTTCATGGATTTTCCTCCCCTTTCCCCATTTACATCCTCACAAAACCTATGAAATCTCAATGGAGATATTAAAACTGATCTTAATAATCTAATGAATTTCATGGTTTAATGGGGATTGGAACCAACCCATGCTTTGTGTAAGTAGCAGGAGAATAATTTAGTGCAAGGAAGGGGTCTGTTAGCATTTCCTAGCATTAGCAGACTTGATCTCAGCTTGGCTTGCTTTCTAGACTACAGGGCTGCATGTGGGAAAGAAGTCCAGCAAGTCCTAGACAGTCAGATTCTGGCCAGATCTTCATATCACTGAGCTCCATGCCGACACAGATTTATTGCCTGGATAGAGGGATCTTCTTCCATAGCCTCTCACATCAAACTGCATGTAGATTATTGCATGCTTGAATGGTCCCCCAAGAAGACAGTCCAGTGCAGAAATATGACATGGCAGAGAGAAAACTGGAGCCCTGTTCACACATTGCAATGAATGCATGGAAGTCTGGGCAGGGCCAAGAGGCACAAGCCTATTCCCCACTGTCACATGAAATGGACTTTGCTGAACCTTTACATGCTAATTTTCTATACAAAGGGATTTCTGCTTCATTAGGGCATTTTTCTTGTGGACTAGCTTTCAAACATGCAAGGCCTTCCTTGCCTAACAAATCAGGAAAATCTTTCAAAGCCACATTAGTGCAGTTACACAAAATGTTATTTCTACCTCAAATGTGCCTCTGAAAATTACCAAGTGCTAGCTTACAAAGGAGAAAATGTTAATAAAAGCCATGATTGCATGCAATTCCTGAGTGGTCTGAGCCTCTTTAACAACAGTACCGTTTCAGCTAGAGATTTCTTTCCCAGTTCGCTTGTATGCAGAATCAATGCTTCCACTTCGTACAGGACTTCCATTGGAAGCCTATGGTTTACAATTTACCATTCTTTCACCCTTGAAAGAAGTTGGACCAGGACATTGCTGATCCAAGGGAATGAAGATATGAGGACCATCAACCATGGAAATGTGTCACCATCTGGCAACTCTAAAGCCTCAGCAAGTTTAATGAAGTTTGGTGATGCAGCAGTGAATCAACTATTCAGTAAAAGCAAAACTAGCTGCCTAGTTTAATAAATGAGCAGACTTTTCTTTTTCTTCCTTTAGGCTACAAGAGGTAATGGGAATGATTATTTTAATTACAGAGATCATTGCAGGTCTCTAGTAAAGAATCTTGAATGCATAAATAAATAACTTGTTGATTTCAAAAAATATCTTTAGGGGCTTCTCCCATCTTTGATATATGCATCTTAGAATTCTTTCTTCTCCAAGATTCTGAACTTCTTTTCTCTCCCACTTTTACTGAACTAAAATATTGTTATATTTAACAGCCAGGCTGCTACTGTAAATTACTTTTACAATAACTCTCTAGATTTACTTTTGTAAGCTCTTTGTAATTTATACTTTGGCTCCCATCCGCCTATATTCAGTCCTATTATATACACTTTTATGGCACATCGTTATAATACACTTGACCTCCTAAACATTCATATGAGTGTTGCCTTCTGTTCACCAAGCAGTTATTTTTGCCATCACAATTTATTTGTAGCTTTCTACCTATTACTAAAGGAAAATGCATGCAGAGGTTCAGACTGCTTCATACAGCAAATGAATTGAGCTAAAAAGACTCCCCTCCTGCTCCGTCTCACACCTATCTCGTAGACTATACATGTATACTGTATAGAAGGAATATATTTTAACCTACACATTTTTACCAGCAATGCTAAAACTAATAATTCAGTGCAATAGAGTGGATTGTTATATAAATGGAGATATGTTGAGTTCTGTGTTCAAAACCTTTGAAATGTTTCATCCAAAAAAAGAAAAAAGGGGGATATACAATCAACTTGATCTAAGAGGTATTTATCTATGTATTGTTCTATACATAAATCCATATTTTAAGAAGATAGCTTTACAGAATATTTTCAAGCTAGGAAGGCAAGTAAAATAAAGCTAAAATAGTAGACACTTCTCAAATTCAAAAATCCATGCTTGAAAATCCACACTGGTTGCCTTTGAGTAGAGATACAGAAGGCTAAGATCTGCCAAAGAGAGATGTTGCAAAGTAGCAAACCACTTTAAACCTTGAAGGAGAGTGAATACTATCTGCACCTATGTTAGCTACAAACAATTGTCCCAAGTTGCATGAAAATATCTATTTCCACCAAATCACCATTCCCAAAATTACTTGCTCACATTGTTGCTAGTGGAGCACATGTCTTGTTCTAGGCCTTGGTTTGTCTGTTTTACATTGGAGCTTTTATGGGCCATTGAAAGAAAGAAAGAAAGAAAGAAAGAAAGAGAGAGAGAGAGAGAGAGAGAGAGAGAGAGAGAGAGAGAGAGAGAGAAAGAAAGAAAGAAAGAAAGAAAGAAAGAAAGAAATTCAGTAAGTTTGTTACTTCCTCAAAACTTCCTCACTTTGGAATGAAAACTGGAACAAGTACATTTCAGCTCTGAACTTGCACAGAACCTTGCATAGAGGAAGCAGCAAGGTCTTCCTGGCAGGCCGCTCAGCAGCACCTCTTCAAAACTGCTTGAATGCAGCTGTCTTTTATCTAGTACCTTCTCCTATTTCCTTTCCCTTGCTCTTTCTGAATACTCCATGTAAGAATCCAGCACCCCACCAGCTTACTTGCCCCTTCCTGGCCTGTGGGCTTCTTAATTTTCATAATTCAGCCTAGGCTTGGTCACTTACTTCTGAACTTGCTTGTCCCAGTCATGTTCCAACACCTGTCTACAAGAAGTGAAGTAAGATAACCTGAAATTTTACCCCTCTTCCTTTCTGACCTTTGCTTACTCTTTCTCCAATGCTCTTTTGTCCTTCAACTCATTTAAACCAACAGTGTATTTTCCAAAAGGAAATGCAGCATTTGTTTTGGGAGGGAAGGCGGAATATTATAGTTGGTTCCTTTATCAACCTTTCTCCTTTTCTGTCAAAGTATAGTACTTATTGTGTGTTCATCCATACCTATAAAGCATAAACAAAAGGTTGTTTGTGTAGAATTTTTCTTGAAAAATAGTATTGGTCTATCAACACCCAGTGGGCAGACATATTTTTCGACATTCCTCTTTTAATTAACTTGTCTTACAAACAAAGGCTACCGATGAACACAATTTATCCACTGCATATATTTTCAGCCAGGAGGCAGATAATTATTGCTCACTGCAGAAATAATGTTCTTCAACTTCCTCATGTAAAACAAACTTTAAATGTCATTTTTACAGCAATAAAGATTACACAGTACAGTGCCATCTTAAGACACAGCAATTACACAGAGGAACTTCTCATTAACCTGAAGGTCAAAGGTCAGAGACTATCGCCATTTCTTGCTAATACAAACCTAAATTGGTTTGCTCTGAGCATAACTTCTCAAATAATCAGAAAAAAATGTGCAATGCAAGGACTGAACATTCATTGTAGGATGCATTTCTAGATGGAGCCATCTGGTCCATAATATAACCAAAGTCAGACTTAGTCACTTTTGCATGCACACTTGGGCTGTTCGCAGAAGAGGTATTCACGTTGCCACTCACCTCATGGGCTCAAATAAGGAGACACCTTTGCTCGCAGCTTTGACTGACACCCTGCATCACCTCAGCTCTGATACAGGTGTCCAGCAATTTGCTAAGGCTTCAGTTGCCTTTCTTATTGACTGTCGCTAGGGGATAAATCAACAAATTGCTTTGTTTCTGGCAGTGCTGGATAACATTTTTAAGTTTACTAGCCCCCACAGAGGATATGAATATTTAAGAAACATAGAGGCAGGGGAATTGTGCTAGGCATGTGTTTTTTGTAACAAATGCATTAGCCTTTTTATTTATAAATTTATTATTAATTTTTGGTATTATCGAATAGCTAAAGCTCTCTGGGTGGTTCACAACAATGAAAACAAGAAAATACTAAACAATATAATAAAATCTAAACATTTAAAATAATAAAAAGTGCATCATAAAAGATGCAGAAAAATTAGAAAGAGCCCAGAGAAGGACAACAAAAATGATCCAGGGTTAGGAAACACTATCCATTGAGGAGAGACTGAGTGAACTGGGCATGTTCAGCCTTAAGAAGAGAAGACAGAGGAGGAACATGATAACCCTCTATAAGTACCTCAAAGGCTGTCACAAAGAGGAAGATCAATACCATTTCTTGCTGATATCAGAGTGTAGGACACAGAATAATCAAGTCAAGTTGCAACAACCCAGGTTCAGGCTAGATATTAGGGAAAGCTTCCTCACTGTCACAGCAATACAAGAGTGGAACCAGCTGCCTAGAGAGGTGGTGGGCTGTCCCAGACTAGAGACATTCAAAAAGAAACTGAACAGCCATCTGAGTGGGATGGTGTAAACTGGTAACCAGGATGCCATAGCAAAAAAGGGGCCCTCTTCTTTGTAGATATGTTTTAGATCATCTGAAATTTTTGACCATTTTCAAAGGCGGCTTCACACTGCAAGAGGTTATCATAATATGACTAACTGTAGCTAGTTCATACATCACCCGTCAATTACGTAGTTTGCCTAAGCCAGTTAAAGGTTCATCATGCAGACACCTATCCAGGACAGACACCTATCCAGAATATGGTGGTAGATGAAATCAAAAGCTACTAAGAGACCCAAGGGAATAAACAGGAATCCACCAGTCCTTTTCTCATCAAAGGCCATCCCACTGGGTGACCAAAGCAATTTTTTTCCAAAGCCAGACCTGAAACTCAATTGCAATGGGTACAGTCAGTTTCATTCAGTAGTGGCTGTAGCTGGCTGGCAACCACCTGTTCAAACACCTTGCCACAGAGAGAGAAATTAGCGTCAGGCCTATACCTGCTAACAACCTCTGGGTCCATGTTTGGCTCATTAACCACCTCCTTTAAAATGGCCAGTATGGCTCCTTCTCTCAGGAAGAAATTGACAACCTCCTACACCCAGGGGGATTTCTCCTCTCCTTAGATGCAATAAGTCATGATGTCCAAGAGTCAAACACACATGTGGTTGATCATACTTGGCCAGGCTCCTAGTCTGCAATCCTGACAATTAAATACTGAGCAAGAGGATGCCTTGGATATCTTTACTAATGGAACTGCATTATGTGTGGTGTCAAAATCATGTGACTATATTTTCCAAATGCCATGCAACTTGTTTCCACGATCTCAATCCCTGACCCTCATTACAAAAGACCATGAACCACTCAGAAAGGTTCAGTTGGATGATACTGAGAAGATGCGATGCTTGTGGCCAAAACTCCCTCTTTGTCATCCTCATTGCTTCAAAGGAGGCTTGGTAATGAGCTCTAACCCATGTTTGGTCAGATTTTCCTTCACCTGCATTCTAAGTATCTTCTCTCTTGCTTCATTGGCAAGAGTCTGCCTAAGTTCTTCCCAGAGGGAAAGGACAGTTTGGAGTGATCATGTCAACTGCCTAGCCTTTTTCTTTTAAAACTTTTCATGAACATGAACCATCATATACAGGTGTTCCTAGGTAATTTCCCAGAAATTTTTGAAGCTAGTGCATAATCCAGCAAGTTATGAATAAAAATGCATTTGAAGCAGGATTATTTTTTATCTGTTTTCTCCACCCAAGTACCAGAAGTGGAAAGTTGCTTGGGAGAGAGGTGGACTGGACCCTGTGGCAGAGAGAGGTCCTGCAGACTGACTTTTTCAAATAAGCACCAAAAGTCACTACACTTTCCCAGCCCTGTTTTACATTCCTTATCTTTTCTTCTGTAATGCAGTGGGAAGGCTGAACGGGAACTGGGTGGCTTTTGACTGTCTGTTTATGTCCCAGCCCCCAAATCCTCTGAAAACCCAGAGTATGTCATCTGGCTTTCAAAGCTTTCAAAATTAATTCTCCCTTAAAAAGTTGGGGAGTCTACATTTGTACTTCCCAAGTATCAAGAAGCTCACAATAAAGTGCAAAATGAGCACCTAGTAAGAACACAAAAGGAAGAAATATTGAGGAAGTTTCACACCTTTGCTTTTTTTTTTTTTTTTTTTTTTTGACAGTTGTAATGAAATACTAAAGTGCAACTTCCCCCGGGTACCACTTCAGCAGTTTGGGGGCAATGATACTCTCTTGGTAGCCCCATGAGAAGAAGAGCAAGGATAGGTCACTGGCTGATTATCACTACCCACAATGGGGTAGGCTATTCAGGTTCAGATGAGTAGAAGAACCCCTAGAACAAGGCATGGGTTGTTGGCATGGATTGTCCCCCATGCACAAGACACCTCAGGGAACTAGGTCTGAGTACTTATAATAGAATAACCTATTCCAGGTAGCAATTGATAGGACATCCAAACCCAGTCAGTGTAAGACCATATGCATATGTACCTGGAGCAAGAGGTTTCCTTCCCCAGTGAAAGAAATGTTTCTTCAACAGAAGAACATTCTTATTTTGGAGAATGATCTTTCTGTCAGATGAGGAAACCTTTGGATCCAAGCCATAGCTGAGACCTGCAGTTGAAGTAAATTCTTTTGAGAACAAAAATCACTGAGCTCATTGGGACAACTTCTGTACATACTGGATACAGTATATGGTTCAATGTGTACGCTTATTTCTGTTTTAGGCAGGACCATGGTACAGTTAATGCAGTGTGAAAGTTGCAGAAGAAAGAAGCTTAACTTCTCAAATAAACTAGTGGTAGTTTTGTAATGCTAAAATGTATCGTTCTGATTAAAAGAAACACCCACTGAACAATCTTTAAACATTAAGAGGAAACAGCATTTTCAAATACAATTGCTAGATTATCTCTAAACATAGTTACTCTGTAACTTTTAAACAGTATATAAAAAGTATGCAAATAAAATGGACCATTTATTTGTCTCAAACTATCAATTGAATTATACTGTTCTTGTAGTTTTCAAGGCCTTGTTCCAGAGCTAACTAGATAATTAGATTTTCGAGATAGTCGCAACTTCCATTAAAGAGAGCTGCCACTTATTTCCATCTGAGAATGTGAATGATGCATCTGTATTAGAAAATGAGTGGTTTATGTATAAATATATTGTAAAGGAAATGTTAGTTTTCAATAAAGGAAATTGCCATTTGTATAAAGTCTGGTTTCAGAAGTGTCTTTTCAGGGTCAAATCGGATTTCATGTGGCAAACTCGTGCAATCATGTCTGATGGAGTTTTAGAGTTTAAAAACATCTGCAGCATCTATAGGAGTCCATTTCAGTCGCATGATGGTGGCAGAATGACATTTTAACACTTCTCTTTCTATCTGATTTTTGTACTGTGCATGGAAAAGCTGCTAGGAAGTATAATTTTGAGCAGAAAATTGGGAAGTGAAGAGGAAAGTTTCAAGGAGCCCTTGAAACACAGCCTTGCATTCCTTCTCTCAAACTCTATTGATGAGGCTTGTCTTTAAGAATAAGAATACTGTTACATGCGTCTGGAATTTTAACATCTAGTTAAGCAATCAAAGAGAGCTGGATTTTCAGCTCTTAGAATTAAACATTTAGGTAGTAGGGCAAATCTGGAAGGCAGAATTCTAGTTCTGGTTCCAGGACATATCTCTCTTAGTAGTGGTTGAATAAAGCAGATTTAATCTCCAAAGCAAACAAAACAGCTAACTTTACTGCGTACTAATGAGATAGTCCCCTGCCTAAGCCAACAAAAGTATAAATTAGAATTGCAAATCAGGGCAGTCTTTCAGTTCCTTCCATAGACATTCAGTTGCTTCAGAACATGCTAGTCTTGTTAGAAATATATGCATGCACACACTTGCACTCATGCGCAAACATACCTATTTGCCTCCATGTGTGATGCTCTGCCATTGCCATTCAAGCTTTTGGGTGGGGTAGCCCAATGGTTTATGTTTAGATCTGGGCTGGGTCTCAGCAGTGAGGAATACAGGAAGCTGCTTTGTGCAGTCAGACCACTGTTCCCTTAGGCTGAGCATGTTGGCATGGAAATCCTGAGAAATGCTGTCAGACAGACAGGGGGTCTCCTCAGCCTTACCTCAAAAAGCCAGGGACTGAGCCAGTGGACCTCTGTGGGAAAAGATGCTGAGGTGCATAGCTTAAATGAATACACAGGAAGAGGAGGAGGAGGAGGAGGAGGAGGAGGAGGAGGAGGAGGAAGAAGACAACGATGACAAAAACAGCAAAAATAAACAGCCTTGCTCCTGCTTTTTTCTGGCAACTGGCTTGAGCGCCAATAATATAAACTGAATGGGTAGGTGATATTTGCAGCCCTAAGGGTTTTCTCTCTCTCTCTTTCTCTGTCTTAGACAATTTTACATCTGAAGTGAAAGTCAAAATGTCATGTCATAGGTCATGACTGGATAACCTTTTTTTCTTACATATCACACAGAGATAAAAATTGAAAGCAAACCTATATATCACCCTAACCTGGAAGGAACTGCTAACTTTTCATTAGCATCAGGTCTAAGACATATCAGGCCCAAGATTTTGTTTTGCTTCCCCTAGATCCATCTGCTATATTTAAGGAAAGAGTGTTAAAGGACTAGAAGAAACCTCTCTCTTAACACAGCAATTGGGGTAAAATTAAAACAAACTTTGTTCTAACACGGTTTCCAACTCTAGAGGCAAATCTCTTCAACCTTGATTGAGCAGCATAATATGGGTCTTGGTATTCACTGAGAGAAATAACTGTCTATAATGTATGCTTCAGCTCTTTTAAGTGGTGAAATAATTTCTGTTTATAGGTAGCAGGCCTGCAGCTAAAACAGAAGAAAGATGCAGCACTTAAGAAGCCGTAGATGGCTGCTTACCTACAGAATTGCAGGCTGCTTACCTTCACAACCTGCTAAAAATGACATTTGGAATCTGTTTTTCATTTTTAGAATGTTATAGGCATGTTGCTTTCCTTCTGTAAAAAGGGAGGCATGCAGCATAATTGTCCAATAAAAAGCTCCTTTTGTTTTTCTTAAACTAAAAACTAAATCAAACTAAATTCAGATACCAACTGAGCAGGCTAAGTGCCTATGTCACTGTAAAGATTAAAGCTGAAATCCTTTACATGATTATCGAAGTGTAAATACTATTTCATACAGTCAGACTTACCTCTGTGAAGGGATGGGGAAGAAAAGTAGAGCAGCTCCAAGCAGTTGAAGTTCATAGGCAGGGAAAGATCAAGAGCACAGTATGGCCAGGACAGCAAAGGGCAGTTCCAAAGAAGGGCCTTGCAGGGTCTTGCAGAGCTCAGCCAAAGATAGAAAAAGGCTGAGGTTTCTAGGCACTAAGAGTTTAAGTAAAGTGTTCTTGCAGCCAGTACATCCAAATGGAAGGTTTATGAACTGGAGCTTCCACAGCACTAGCCAGTAATCAGATTTATACGTCAGGGTTTCCAGAAGCAAGACTCATTGTGAGGAACATTCTACTCCCCATGCTTACTTTACCCCTTAGTCCTTAGCCTAGTTGTTGTTCTTGAGGCGTGCACTTGCCATTGAGCAGTGGTCTGCCTCTCTCCCTCGCAACACCAGCATATTCTAGGTCTGAGGAGAGTCCTAGCCTTTCCCTCCAATTCTACAGAACAGGAATTTCTATCTAGGGGTTCCTCAGAGATTACCAGTAGTGGAGAATCTTTTATTCGCTTGGGGTACCAAGTGAATCATGAGGATTCACTGGATGATTAGCCCCACATGGTATTCACATACTCATCTGAAGAGTTATCCTGGCCAAGCTGGAAATAGGTAAAACCAATTGCAGCCTTGTGGCATTCAAATATGGGGCAAAGTAGACACATAATATCTTCTTTTCAAATTGATATTTAACAGACTTGTATGAAGCTGCCCTCAGCAATCATTAACTAATACCAATGCACTGGTCGAAAATTAGCTATTTGGTTTCCAGCAACTAATGATCTCTGTGAGTTTCCCCCCACATGGAAATAGATAGAATTTCCCTTCTGAAGCAACTTGTAATAATTTTCAAGGTCTGTCTTAAACACTTACAGATATGACAAAGAAGTCCATACAATATTACGACGAACTGCTAGAGATCCAAGAGACAAGTCATACATTAGTTTATGTATAATTTTTAAAATTCTCAAACTTGGCACTTTTATTTTGAAGAAAAAACAGCTTCAGGGGACATGTTCCTAATCTGGACCAGGGCCCAGCACCAATGCCTTGGCCCAAAGCCCCTTCACTGCTATTGCCTCTAAAGGTGAAATTTGCAGTATATGGAAGAGTGGCTGAGTTGAGGGATGCCTTCATCTAAGGTAGAAAAGTCGTTGGGACCATACTTCTGGCGAGCAGAACCAATACTTCTGATGTACTTCTAATGATGCTTTATATAGTTCCTTTTCCTACAACCATCCTTCCCACCATCACATACACACACTCTTCATTGTTGTTCATCAAAACAACAAAGATTATTCATGTTCTTCTTTTCTGGATATATGTTGCACAAGTTGTCTTTTATTTATGTAGTATTTATTATTTCCCCTTCATGGATCACGGTCTTGTTGTGGCGAAGGGGCTTGTGTAGCTCAATGAAGCTATGAGCTATGCCGTGCAGGGCCACCCAAGACGGACAGTTCATAGCAGAGTGCTCTGACCAAACGTGATCCATTGGAGAAGGAAATGGCAACCCACTCCAGTTTCTTTGCCATGAAAACCCCATGGACTGTTCTAAAGGGCAAAAAGATATGACGTTGGACAATGAGCCCCTCAGGTCAGAAGGTGTCCAATACGCTACTGGGGAAGAGCAGAGGGCAAGTACTAGTAGCACCAGAAAGAATGAAGCGACTGGGTCAAAGCCGAAAGGACACTCAGTTGCGGATGTATCTGGTGGTGAAAGGAGAGTCTGATGCTGTAAAGATCTATAGGAACCTGGAATGTAAGTTCCATGAATCAAGGCAAGCTGGACATGGTCAAACAAGAGCTGACAAGACTGAACATCGACATCTTAGGAATCAGTGAACTAGAATGGACAGGAATGGGTGAATTTAATTCAGATGACCATCAGGTATGCTACTGCGGGAAAGAATTCCTCAGAAGAAATGGAGTAGCCTTCATAGTCAATAAAAGAGTAGGAAAAGCAGTACTGGGATACAATCTCCAAAATGACAGAATGATCTCAGTTAGAAGCCAAGGCAAACCATTCAGCATCACAGTAGTCCAAGTCTATTCCCCAACCACTGGTGCTGAAGAGGCTGAGGTTGGCCAATTCTATGAAGGCCTACAACACCTTCTGGAATTAACATCCAAAAATGATGTCCTAATCATCATGGGGGATTGGAATGCTAAAGTAGGAAGCCAAAAGATAACTGGAATAATAGGCAAGTTTGGTCCTGGAGTACAAAATGAAGCAGGGCACAGGCTGGTAGAATTTTGTCAAGAGAATACAATGGTCATAGCAAACATTCTTTTCCAACAACCCAAGAGATGACTCTACACATGGACAGTCAACACAGAAACCAGATTGACTATGTGCTCTGCAGCCAAAGATGGAGATACTCTATACAGTCAGTAAAAACAAGACCAGGAGCTGACTGTGGTCCTTCGTCTTGTCACCACCCTCCTTACTTCCTAAGGAGGGGGCTTCCTCAGAAAAGCCCCAGCTGCAGATCTAAAGTTCCGGATAGGTTCAAATGGGAAGAGGTGCTCCTTTAGATCCTCTGTCTTCAAGCCATTTAGGGCTTTAAACACTAATGTTTGCATTTCAGCTTTTGATGTCTTGAACCAAAGGTTTAAGCTTATATTGGGATTTCTTCATTTTTCAACAGCAACATCATTGTATCCTGGACATGCATGTCCTAAAATAGCCTCTGAAGAACAAATATTGTCCCAGGAGATGGGCTGCTGATGAGCTGTATTGTCAACTCTTGAGCCAATACAGTTTTAATTGGTGATAGTTTTGTCAAAAACTTTCTTTTCTTCTTGGCATGTTGGGATATATAGGCTATGAAGAAGACAGATTTCATGATTTTTGAATTTATATTCAAAAATATTCATCATGAAAGAAGAAAAAGAAATGAGAAAGTTGCTGATGAAGTAGTAAATACTTTATTTAAATTCATGTGGGAACAGATGAGTCCATATGTGTATATCATCAGATCTTGTAATAGAGATGGTAAATAGAAACAGCCATGTAGTTGAGAACAAGTTTCAGACAGAGTGTGCTGGCCCCATTCCCACATCCAAATATTTTTACTGACTCCTGTACAGAGAACTCCAATGGTGCACAAAGTGGTCTTTTCAGAGCCTGTGCTGGAAGCCCACCATGTTACGTCAGGTCAGGCATTGTGGCTGAACCAGAGATAGCATGGCAGCCCCAGCCCCACCACTTCCACCCTCACCTTCCTGTGTTGAGTGAAAGTTCTGTGTTTGCTTCAATGCTAGTGAAAACAGCTACATGATCTGGAACCCTGCTTTAGCATGTTCTGGACCACATGAGGGCCTCTACTTTTGTTCACAAGAACACGCCTCTTCAGTGTAAAAATGTCAGGATTAAAGAGACTGGGGCTTCTTCCTGTACAGAAGTAAAAATACTTTGATACATTTTATTTATTTATTTATTTATTTAAAACAGTTCTATGCCGCCCCCATCGCAACAAAGCCTCGGGGCGGCTCACAAAGAATACATAAAAACATCCATAACTAATAATAATATAACAATTAAAAGAAGAAAAAAACATTTAAAAACCCCTGGTGCATTCTTGGCTAAAATTTTTAAAATCCTAATTAATACAATAATTTAACAATTAAAATAAGTTTTAAATAAAAAGGTCTTAGCCTGGCACTGAAAAACAAATAACAACGGCGCCAGGCGGACCTCTCTGGGGAGCGCATTCCATAGATGGGGCGCCACCACAGAGA